>NC_084605.1:36597000-36924500 GCF_033807715.1 Cololabis saira
TGACTTTTATTAGCGATTGACGTGCACGTTTTTGCGCAACGTGCACAAACGTGCGCTTTTTGCCCCATCCGGAACGCATTGTGTGAACTTTGGGGCCTCACCACTCGCACACCGTTACTCGAAAAATTCTGAACCGATTTAGAAAGTTGTAGGCCCTGAATTTAACTACAGTCCTGTGGATTTTCAGAGCGATGGCACAAATAGTTTTTGCACGAAGTGCAAAAACATTTCCAAATTTCCAAACTAATGGGGAGACCATTTTGCCATGTATTCCTATGGCGCCATTCAAAGCGGATGGGAAAATGTCGAGAAAAAAGACAAAATTCACCTTTTTTCAGAGTCACGTATCTTTCTCATACTTGCACGTAGAAACGTCATTCAAACTTCAAAACGGAGGAAAACTTCTCTTCTCTCTCTAAACCCCGGACTGTTTTTTCCTAAAATGTACACTTTTCAAGATATGAGCCCTGAAGCGAGGTCTGGAAATCACTTTTTTTCAAATCTAGAGCACGGGAGTCAGTTCGCTAGAGTGTAGTTACACTGAAAAAAAAACATGATTTCTTATTTGTAACTCGAGGTCACGGCCAAACCGTAAAAGGTGGACAGATCATTTTTGGTCAGAATATAGACATAGGTGTTGTGATTTATAAAATGTGACTTTCACAGGCGTGGTGTGCACAAAATTTTAACGGTGGAGCCAACAGACACGCCAATTCCTGTCTGTCTCTTCATTGACTCCCATGTTAAATGAAGTTTTCTTAAAAAAAATCTCATTTTTGTTTTCGAATTGCCGTTACTAACACATTTTAAGGAATATGTGAATAAAATTAAGATTGTCAGAATCTTCCGGGTTCTGTCTCTCTCACGATGTCTTTGTTTTTCTGCTAGGAGCTACGGTTTGATTACAAGGTGAAGTTATTTGAGGCTTGTCAAATCCAAAAAACTAGCTGAGTCATTCCAATACAATATACACTACCATACTTCCGGGTCATGTGACCCAGAACTGGTCACATGACACATCAATGCAGACTTCATAATACTTTACCTTGGATAATGGAGGAATCTGAACCCTGACCTTACATGATCCCCATTTTATTTTTATAGGATGTTAGTGTTATTATGGGATGGCAGGTGTTTTTATAGGATGTTAGTGTTATTATGGGATGGCAGGTGTTTTTTTTAAGGTTTTTAGCGTTATTATGGGATGGCAGGTGTTTTTATAGGATGTTAGTGTTATTATGGGATGGTAGGTGTTTATTATGGGATGGTAGTGTTATTGGTGTTAGCGGTCCCGTTAGCGGTTCTGTTAGCGGTCCTGTTAGCGATCCCGTTAGCGGTCCAGTTAGCGATCCCGTTAGCGGTCCAGTTAGCGACCCCGTTAGCAATCCCGTTAGCGGTCCCGTTAGTGGTTGTTAGCGATCCCGTTAGCAATCCCGTTAGCGGCTCGGTTAGCGGTCCCGTTAGCGATCCCGTTAGCGATCCCGTTAGCGGTCCCGTTAGCGATCCCATTAGCGGTCCCGTTAGCGGTCCCGTTAGCGGTTCCGTTAGCGGTTGTTAGCGGCTCGGTTAGCGATTCCGTTAGCGGCTCGGTTAGCGGTCCCGTTAACGGTCCCGTTAGCGGTCCCGTTAGCGATCCCATTAGCGGTCCCGTTAGCGATCCCATTAGCGGTCCCGTTAGCGGTCCCGTTAGCAGTCCCGTTAGCGGTCCCGTTAGCGGTTCCGTTAGCGGTTGTTAGCGGCTCGGTTAGCGATTCCGTTAGCGGCTCGGTTAGCGGTCCCGTTAGCGGTCCCGTTAGCGGTCCCGTTAGCGGTCCCGTTAGCGGTCCGTTAGCGGTTCCGTAAGCGATCCCATTAGCGGTCCAGTTAGCGGTCCCGTTAGCGGTTCCGTTAGCGGTTGTTAGCGGCTCGGTTAGCGATTCCGTTAGCGGCTCGGTTAGCGGTCCCGTTAGCGATCCCGTTAGCGATCCCGTTAGCGGTTCTGTTAGCGGTCCAGTTAGCGGTTCCGTTAGCAGTTGTTAGCGGTCCCGTTAGCGACCCCATTTGCGACCCCATTAGCGACCCCATTAGCGGCTCGGTTAGCGGTCCCGTTAGCGGTCCCGTTAGCGGTTCCGTTAGCGATCCCATTAGCGGTCCCGTTAGCGGTCCCGTTAGCGGTTGTTAGCGGCTCGGTTAGCGATTCCGTTAACGGCTCGGTTAGCGGTCCCGTTAGCGGTACCGTTAGCGATCCCGTTAGCGATCCCGTTAGCGGTTCTGTTAGCGGTCCAGCTAGCGGTTCCGTTAGCGGTTGTTAGCGGTCCCGTTAGCGACCCCATTAGCGACCCCATTAGCGGCTCGGTTAGCGGTCCCGTTAGCGGTCCCGTTAGCGGTACCGTTAGCGATCCCATTAGCGGTCCCGTTAGCGGTCCCGTTAGCGGTCCCGTTAGCGGTTCCGTTAGCGATTCCGTTAGCGGTTGTTAGCGGCTCGGTTAGCGATTCCGTTAGCGGCTCGGTTAGCGGTCCCGTTAGCGGTCCCGTTAGCGATCCCTTTAGCGATCCCGTTAGCGGTTCAGTTAGCGATCCCGTTAGAGGTTCCGTTAGCGGTTCTGTTAGCTATCCCGTTAGCGGTCCCGTTAGCGGTCTTGTTAGCGGTTCTATTAGCCTATTACATATTTTCTGTAATAACTTTTGAATGGTTTGACATAGAGAGTCATGGGTGGTGTCAAATGACTAAGTATCGAGTCCTTGACCTTCATGGGTGCATCCCGCGATCATCCGGCAGTAGTCCGTGGCACTTCAAAATTTCCCGGGAATTTTGTCTAGTTAGTGCCACGGCTGCGCCACGTGGCACGCCTCCTCCATTGAGCTGCGCAAGCTCAATGGAGGAGGAGTGCCTCGTGCGCAGCACGAGGCACTCATACTATTGCTCAGGCTTATTTATTATTTATTATTATTATATATTCTTCCGTAAAAACTTTGTCCGGCTACTCCTCCTACAGCTTTGAGAAAACGCGAAAAGTAAAAACGTAGAAACGTGCGCCTTAATCGGGAATCGATGGGTATGACTTTTATTAGCGATTGGCGTGCACGTTTTTGCGCAACGTGCACAAACGTGCGCTTTTTGCCCCATCCGGAACGCATTGCGTGAACTTTGGGGCCTCACCACTCGCACACCGTTACTCGAAAAATTATGAACCGATTTAGAAAGTTGTAGGCCCTGAATTTAACTACAGTCCTGTGGATTTTCAGAACGATGGCACGAATAGTTTTTGCACGAAGTGCAAAAACATTTCCAAATTTCCAAACTAATGGGGAGCTCATTTTCCCTATGTATTCCTATGGCGCCATTCAAAGCGGATGGGAAAATGTCGAGAAAAAAGACAAAATTCACCTTTTTTCTGAGTCACGTATCTTTCTCATACTTGCACGTAGAAACGTCATTCAAACTTCAAAACGGAGGAAAACTTCTCTTCTCTCTCCAAACCCGAAACAGTTTTTTCCTAAAATGTACACTTTTCAAGATATGAGCCCTCAAGCGAGGACTGGAAATCACTTTTTTTCAAATCTAGAGCACGGGAGTCAGTTTGCTAGAGTGTAGTTACACTGAAAAAAAAACATGATTTCTTATTTGTAACTCGAGGTCACGGCCAAACCGTAAAAGGTAGACAGATAATTTTTGGTCAGAATATAGACATAGGTGTTGTGATTTATAAAATGTGACTTTGACAGGCGTGGTGTGCACAAAATTTTAACGGGGGAGCCAACAGACACGCCAGTTCCTGTCTCTCTCTTCATTGACTCCCATGTTAAATGAAGTTTTCTTAAAAAAAATCTCATTTTTGTTTTCGAATTGCCGTTACTAACACATTTTAAGGAATATCTGTATGAAAATAACATTTAGATAATCTGGTAGGTTCTCTGTTTCTCAAAATGTTTTCGTTTTTCTGCTAAGAGCTACGGTTTGAGCGCAAAGTGGAGTGATTTCAGGTTTGTCACAACCAAAAATCCAGCTGAGTCATTCCCGCTCCCTCTGTATCAGGTTCTTGTTGCCCCTAGCAACCAGAGCTCAGCTGTTGACTGATTAGACTGACCCAGAACTGGTCACATGACTCACTCAGTACAGACTTCATAGTATAACCTGGAAAATGGAGAAATCTGAACCCTGACCTTTTAACCTTAGATGAACACACACACACACACACACACACACACACACACACACACACACACACACACACACACACACACACACACACACGATAGGTGTTATTATGGGATGTCAGGTGTTTTTATAGGATGTTAGTGTTATTATGGGATGTCAGGTGTTTTTATAGGATGTTAGTGTTATTATGGGATGACAGGTGTTTTTATAGGATGTTAGTGTTATTATGGGATGTCAGGTGTTTTTATAGGATGTTAGTGTTATTATGGGATGGCAGGTGTTTTTATAGGATGTTAGTGTTATTATGGGATGGCAGGTGTTTTTATAGGATGTTAGTGTTATTATGGGATGTTAGTGTTATTATGGGATGGTAGGTGTTTATTATGGGATGGTAGTGTTATTGGTGTTAGCGGTCCCGTTAGCGGTTCTGTTAGCGGTCCTGTTAGCGATCCCGTTAGCGGTCCCGTTAGCGGTCCAGTTAGCGATCCCGTTAGCGGTCCAGTTAGCGACCCCGTTAGCGGTCCCGTTAGCAATCCCGTTAGCGGTCCCGTTAGCGGTTGTTAGCGATCCCGTTAGCGATCCCGTTAGCGGCTTGGTTAGCGATCCCGTTAGCG
Source organism: Cololabis saira (assembly GCF_033807715.1). NCBI lineage: Eukaryota > Metazoa > Chordata > Actinopteri > Beloniformes > Belonidae > Cololabis > Cololabis saira. The sequence goes on from NC_084605.1 coordinate 36,601,753, forward strand.
GCTCGGTTAGCAGTCCCGTTAGCGGTTCAGTTAGCGATTCCGTTAGCGATCCCGTTAGCGGTCCCGTTAGCGGTCCCGTTAGCGGTCCAGTTAGCGATCCCGTTAGCGGTCCAGTTAGCGACCCCGTTAGCGGTCCCGTTAGCGGTTCCGCTAGCGGTTGTTAGCGATCCCGTTAGCGGTCCCGTTAGCGGTTCAGTTAGCGATTCCGTTAGCGATCCCGTTAGCGGTCCCGTTAGCGGTCCAGGCTGCGCCACGTGGCACGCCTCCTCCATTGAGCTGCGCAAGCTCAATGGAGGAGGAGTGCCTCGTGCGCAGCACGAGGCACTCATACTATTGCTCAGGCTTATTTATTATTTATTATATATTCTTCCGTAAAAACTTTGTCCGGCTACTCCTCCTACAGCTTTGAGAAAACGCGAAAAGTAAAAACGTAGAAACGTGCGCCTTAATCGGGAATCGATGGGTATGACTTTTATTAGCGATTGGCGTGCACGTTTTTGCGCAACGTGCACAAACGTGCGCTTTTTGCCCCATCCGGAACGCATTGCGTGAACTTTGGGGCCTCACCACTCGCACACCGTTACTCGAAAAATTATGAACCGATTTAGAAAGTTGTAGGCCCTGAATTTAACTACAGTCCTGTGGATTTTCAGAACGATGGCACGAATAGTTTTTGCACGAAGTGCAAAAACATTTCCAAATTTCCAAACTAATGGGGAGCTCATTTTCCCTATGTATTCCTATGGCGCCATTCAAAGCGGATGGGAAAATGTCGAGAAAAAAGACAAAATTCACCTTTTTTCTGAGTCACGTATCTTTCTCATACTTGCACGTAGAAACGTCATTCAAACTTCAAAACGGAGGAAAACTTCTCTTCTCTCTCCAAACCCGAAACAGTTTTTTCCTAAAATGTACACTTTTCAAGATATGAGCCCTCAAGCGAGGACTGGAAATCACTTTTTTTCAAATCTAGAGCACGGGAGTCAGTTTGCTAGAGTGTAGTTACACTGAAAAAAAAACATGATTTCTTATTTGTAACTCGAGGTCACGGCCAAACCGTAAAAGGTAGACAGATAATTTTTGGTCAGAATATAGACATAGGTGTTGTGATTTATAAAATGTGACTTTGACAGGCGTGGTGTGCACAAAATTTTAACGGGGGAGCCAACAGACACGCCAGTTCCTGTCTCTCTCTTCATTGACTCCCATGTTAAATGAAGTTTTCTTAAAAAAAATCTCATTTTTGTTTTCGAATTGCCGTTACTAACACATTTTAAGGAATATCTGTATGAAAATAACATTTAGATAATCTGGTAGGTTCTCTGTTTCTCAAAATGTTTTCGTTTTTCTGCTAAGAGCTACGGTTTGAGCGCAAAGTGGAGTGATTTCAGGTTTGTCACAACCAAAAATCCAGCTGAGTCATTCCCGCTCCCTCTGTATCAGGTTCTTGTTGCCCCTAGCAACCAGAGCTCAGCTGTTGACTGATTAGACTGACCCAGAACTGGTCACATGACTCACTCAGTACAGACTTCATAGTATAACCTGGAAAATGGAGAAATCTGAACCCTGACCTTTTAACCTTAGATGAACACACACACACACACACACACACACACACACACACACACACACACACACACACACACACACACACACACACACGATAGGTGTTATTATGGGATGTCAGGTGTTTTTATAGGATGTTAGTGTTATTATGGGATGTCAGGTGTTTTTATAGGATGTTAGTGTTATTATGGGATGACAGGTGTTTTTATAGGATGTTAGTGTTATTATGGGATGTCAGGTGTTTTTATAGGATGTTAGTGTTATTATGGGATGGCAGGTGTTTTTATAGGATGTTAGTGTTATTATGGGATGGCAGGTGTTTTTATAGGATGTTAGTGTTATTATGGGATGTTAGTGTTATTATGGGATGGTAGGTGTTTATTATGGGATGGTAGTGTTATTGGTGTTAGCGGTCCCGTTAGCGGTTCTGTTAGCGGTCCTGTTAGCGATCCCGTTAGCGGTCCCGTTAGCGGTCCAGTTAGCGATCCCGTTAGCGGTCCAGTTAGCGACCCCGTTAGCGGTCCCGTTAGCAATCCCGTTAGCGGTCCCGTTAGCGGTTGTTAGCGATCCCGTTAGCGATCCCGTTAGCGGCTTGGTTAGCGATCCCGTTAGCGGCTCGGTTAGCAGTCCCGTTAGCGGTTCAGTTAGCGATTCCGTTAGCGATCCCGTTAGCGGTCCCGTTAGCGGTCCCGTTAGCGGTCCAGTTAGCGATCCCGTTAGCGGTCCAGTTAGCGACCCCGTTAGCGGTCCCGTTAGCGGTTCCGCTAGCGGTTGTTAGCGATCCCGTTAGCGGTCCCGTTAGCGGTTCAGTTAGCGATTCCGTTAGCGATCCCGTTAGCGGTCCCGTTAGCGGTCCAGTTAGCGATCCCGTTAGCGGTCCAGTTAGCGACCCCGTTAGCGGTCCCGTTAGCGGTTCCGCTAGCGGTTGTTAGCGATCCCGTTAGCGGTCCCGTTAGCGGTTCTGTTAGCGGTTCTGTTAGCGGTCCTGTTAGCGGTTCCGTTAGCGGTTGTTAGCGGTCCCGTTAGCGATCCCATTAGCGGCTCGGTTAGCAATCCCGTTAGCGGCTCGGTTAGCGGTCCCGTTAGCGGTTCAGTTAGCGATTCCGTTAGCGATCCCGTTAGCGGTACCGTTAGCAGTCCAGTTAGCGATCCCGTTAGCGGTCCAGTTAGCGACCCCGTTAGCGGTCCCGTTAGCAATCCCATTAGCGGTCCCGTTAGCGGTTCCGCTAGCGGTTGTTAGCGATCCCGTTAGCGGTTCTGTTAGCGGTTCTGTTAGCGGTCCCGTTAGCGGTTCTGTTAGCGGTTGTTAGCGGTCCCGTTAGCGATCCCATTAGCGGCTCGGTTAGCGGTCCCGTTAGCGATCCCGTTAGCGATCCCGTTAGCGATACCGTTAGCGGTCCCGTTAGCGATCCCGTTAGCGGTCCCGTTAGCGGTTCCGTTAGCGGTCCCGTTAGCGGTCCCGTTAGCGGTTCCGTTAGCGGTTGTTAGCGGCTCGGTTAGCGATCCCGTTAGCGGCTCGGTTAGCGGTCCCGTTAGCGGTCCCGTTAGCGATCCCGTTAGCGATCCCGTTAGCGGTTCAGTTAGCGGTTCTATATTTTCTGTAATAACTTTTGAATGGTTTGACATAGAGAGTCATGGGTGGTGTCATTGGAATCTGTATCGAGTCCTTGACCTTCATGGGTGCAAATAAGCCCCGCGATCATCCGGCAGTAGTCCGTGGCACTTCAAAATTTCCCGGGAATTTTGTCTAGTTTATTATATATTCTTCCGTAAAAACTTTGTCCGGCTACTCCTCCTACAGCTTTGAGAAAACGCGAAAAGTAAAAACGTAGAAACGTGCGCCTTAATCGGGAATCGATGGGTATGACTTTTATTAGCGATTGGCGTGCACGTTTTTGCGCAACGTGCACAAACGTGCGCTTTTTGCCCCATCCGGAACGCATTGCGTGAACTTTGGGGCCTCACCACTCGCACACCGTTACTCGAAAAATTATGAACCGATTTAGAAAGTTGTAGGCCCTGAATTTAACTACAGTCCTGTGGATTTTCAGAACGATGGCACGAATAGTTTTTGCACGAAGTGCAAAAACATTTCCAAATTTCCAAACTAATGGGGAGCTCATTTTCCCTATGTATTCCTATGGCGCCATTCAAAGCGGATGGGAAAATGTCGAGAAAAAAGACAAAATTCACCTTTTTTCTGAGTCACGTATCTTTCTCATACTTGCACATAGAAACGTCATTCAAACTTCAAAACGGAGGAAAACTTCTCTTCTCTCTCCAAACCCGAAACAGTTTTTTCCTAAAATGTACACTTTTCAAGATATGAGCCCTCAAGCGAGGACTGGAAATCACTTTTTTTCAAATCTAGAGCACGGGAGTCAGTTTGCTAGAGTGTAGTTACACTGAAAAAAAAACATGATTTCTTATTTGTAACTCGAGGTCACGGCCAAACCGTAAAAGGTAGACAGATAATTTTTGGTCAGAATATAGACATAGGTGTTGTGATTTATAAAATGTGACTTTGACAGGCGTGGTGTGCACAAAATTTTAACGGGGGAGCCAACAGACACGCCAGTTCCTGTCTCTCTCTTCATTGACTCCCATGTTAAATGAAGTTTTCTTAAAAAAAATCTCATTTTTGTTTTCGAATTGCCGTTACTAACACATTTTAAGGAATATCTGTATGAAAATAACATTTAGATAATCTGGTAGGTTCTCTGTTTCTCAAAATGTTTTCGTTTTTCTGCTAAGAGCTACGGTTTAAGCGCAAAGTGGAGTGATTTCAGGTTTGTCACAACCAAAAATCCAGCTGAGTCATTCCCGTTCCCTCTGTATCAGGTTCTTGTTGCCCCTAGCAACCAGAGCTCAGCTGTTGACTGATTAGACTGACCCAGAACTGGTCACATGACTCACTCAGTACAGACTTCATAGTATAACCTGGAAAATGGAGAAATCTGAACCCTGACCTTTTAACCTTAGATGAACACACACACACACACACACACACACACACACACACACACACACACACACACACACACACACACACACGATAGGTGTTATTATGGGATGGCAGGTGTTTTTATAGGATGTTAGTGTTATTATGGGATGGCAGGTGTTTTTATAGGATGTTAGTGTTATTATGGGATGTCAGGTGTTATTATGGGATGTTAGTGTTATTATGGGATGGTAGGTGTTTATTATGGGATGGTAGTGTTATTGGTGTTAGCGGTCCCGTTAGCGGTTCTGTTAGCGGTCCTGTTAGCGGTCCCGTTAGCGGTCCCGTTAGCGGTCCAGTTAGCGATCCCGTTAGCGGTCCAGTTAGCGACCCCGTTAGCGGTCCCGTTAGCAATCCCATTAGCGGTCCCGTTAGCGGTTGTTAGCGATCCCGTTAGCGATCCCGTTAGCGGCTTGGTTAGCGATCCCGTTAGCGGCTCGGTTAGCGATTCCGTTAGCGATCCCGTTAGCGGTCCCGTTAGCGGTCCCGTTAGCGGTCCAGTTAGCGATCCCGTTAGCGGTCCAGTTAGCGACCCCGTTAGCGGTCCCGTTAGCGGTTCCGCTAGCGATCCCGTTAGCGGTCCCGTTAGCGGTTCAGTTAGCGATTCTGTTAGCGATCCCGTTAGCGGTCCCGTTAGCGGTCCAGTTAGCGATCCCGTTAGCGGTCCAGTTAGCGACCCCGTTAGCGGTCCCGTTAGCGGTTCCGCTAGCGGTTGTTAGCGATCCCGTTAGCGGTCCCGTTAGCGGCTCTGTTAGCGGTTCTGTTAGCGGTCCTGTTAGCGGTTCCGTTAGCGGTTGTTAGCGATCCCATTAGCGGCTCGGTTAGCAATCCCGTTAGCGGCTCGGTTAGCGGTCCCGTTAGCGGTTCAGTTAGCGATTCCGTTAGCGATCCTGTTAGCGGTACCGTTAGCAGTCCAGTTAGCGATCCCGTTAGCGGTCCAGTTAGCGACCCCGTTAGCGGTCCCGTTAGCAATCCCATTAGCGGTCCCGTTAGCGGTTCCGCTAGCGGTTGTTAGCGATCCCGTTAGCGGTTCTGTTAGCGGTTCTGTTAGCGGTCCCGTTAGCGGTTCTGTTAGCGGTTGTTAGCGGTCCCGTTAGCGATCCCATTAGCGGCTCGGTTAGCGGTCCCGTTAGCGATCCCGTTAGCGATCCCGTTAGCGATCCCGTTAGCGGTCCCGTTAGCGGTTCCGTTAGCGGCCCCGTTAGCGGTTCCGTTAGCGGTTGTTAGCGGCTCGGTTAGCGATCCCGTTAGCGGCTCGGTTAGCGGTCCCGTTAGCGGTCCCGTTAGCGATCCCATTAGCGATCCCGTTAGCGGTTCAGTTAGCGGTTCTATATTTTCTGTAATAACTTTTGAATGGTTTGACATAGAGAGTCATGGGTGGTGTCATTGGAATCTGTATCGAGTCCTTGACCTTCATGGGTGCAAATAAGCCCCGCGATCATCCGGCAGTAGTCCGTGGCACTTCAAAATTTCCCGGGAATTTTGTCTAGTTATTATTATTATTATTATTCTTATTCCGCACTTTTTTTCGTCCGTTAATGCGGCCCGAACCGCAACGTGCACCCATGCATGCCATACATCGTTGGATGCGTCTCCATTTTGCCTCGATGGGCATTACTTTTCTCCGTAATAGGGGTTACCGTGGCAACGCTAGTTGCCAAAAAGCAAAAAAAAAGGCGAAAATTCCCACGCTTATTGCTCGGCCGAACTTTATCTTAGAGACATCGTTCAAACTTTCAAACACTCGGCCCGATAGTCACTAAAGGACCATAAAACTTCATCATGCTAGTTATTACGGTTTTTGCGATATTTAACTTTCAATTTAAAAAAAAAATCACTTTTATTTTGGACGCTTGTTGCTAGGCAATGGTTTATCGTACAGACATCATTACAACATTGACAAACCCGGGACGCTTTGTACTGCAACATATTTTAGTCTCGTCATGCTTGCTATTATGGTTTTTGAGATATTCCACATTGTTCATTTTGACGCTAACGGAACTTCGGATGCTTGTTGCGCGGCAACGCGGTTTCGTAGAGACTTGGTTCCAACGTTAAAAGACTCAGCTTCATGTGGACTACAACATACTGAGGTCTCATTACGCTGTCGTTTACAGCTTTTGAGATATTAAAGCCAAATTGTCCCATTCTATCCTATGGGGCTTGTTACCATGGCAACAAAAACCAATGCATTTGTATGGGGGACCATGTGAATAAACAATCTGTTAATGCTGCCCGAACTGGAACGTGCACCCATGCATGGCATACATCGTTGGATGTGTCTCCATCGTGCCTCGATGGGCATTACTTTTCTCAGTCAAAAGTGTTACCGTGGCAACGCTAGATGCCAAAAAGCAAAAAAAAAGGCAAAAATTCAGACGCTTATTGCTCGGTCGCACTTTATCGTAGAGACATCGTTCAAACTTTCAAACACTCGGCCCAATTGTCCCTAACGCTACGTACAACCTCATTATGCTAATTATTACAGTTTTTTGAGATATTGGCCTTTCATATTTTTCTTTATTTCCGTTTGACTTTGGACGCTTGTTGCTAGGCAACAGATTATCGTAGAGACATCCTACAAATGTTCCCCGACTCGGCACGCTGTGGACTTCATCATATTCAAATTTCATGAAGCTGTTATTTAAGGAAATTTTATGTCAAAATCCATGCCAAATGGCCCCATTCATTCGGATGGGTTTTTTTTACCACGGTGAAACAAAAACCTATCCGTTAACATAGCCTGAACCGCAACGTGCACCCATGCATGGCATACATCGTTAGATGCGTCTCCATGTTGCCTCGATGGGCATTACTTTTTTCAGTCAAAAGTGTCACCGTGGGGGGCGCTAGACGCCAAAAAGCGCGCCCCATTTTTAACTATTGGGAGCACAGGAATGAATGCAATACAACCGTAAACACCTCAAACTGACATAGAACCACCCCGAACACAACCACTACAGCCCCAAACCAAAGCAGCGAGAGGGGTCGAATGGGCGGTAGGGCATGCCCATATCAAAATTTCCAGAAATTTTCTAGTTATTCTTATTATTCCGCACTTTTTTTCGTCCGTTAATACGGCCCGAACGGCAACGTGCACCCATGCATGGCATACATCGTTGGATGCGTCTCCATCGTGATTCGATGGGTATTACTTTTCTCAGTAATAGGGGTTACCATGGCAACGCTAGTTGCTAAAAAGCAAAAAAAAAGGCGAAAATTCCCGCGCTTATTGCTCGGCCGAACTTTATCGTAGAGACATCGTTCAAACTTTGAAACACTCGGCCCGATAGTCTTTAAAGGACCATACAACTTCATCATTCTAGTTATTACGGTTTTTGCGATATTTAACTTTCAATTTAAAAAAAAAATCACTTTTATTTTGGACGCTTGTTGCTAGGCAACGGTTTATCGTACAGACATCATTACAACATTGACCAACCCCGGACGCTTTGTACTGCAACATATTTTAGTCTCGTCATGCTTGCTATTACGGTTTTTGAGATATTTTATTATTATTATTCTTATTCCGCACTTTTTTTCGTCCGTTAATGCGGCCCGAACCGCAACGTGTACACATGCATGGCATACATCGTTGGATGCGTCTCCATCATGCCTCGATGGCCATTACTTTTCTCCGTAATAGGGGTTACCGTGGCAACGCTAGTTGCCAAAAAGCAAAAAAAAAGGCAAAAATTCCCGCGCTTATTGCTCGGCCGAACTTTATCGTAGAGACATCGTTCAAACTTTCAAACACTCGGCCCGATAGTCACTAAAGGACCATCAAACTTCATCATGCTACTTATTACGGTTTTTGCGATATTTAACTTTCAATTTAAAAAAAAAATCAATTTTATTTTGGACGCTTGTTGCTAGGCAACGGTTTATCGTACAGACATCATTACAACATTGACAAACCCGGGACGCTTTGTACTGCAACATATTTTAGTCTCGTCATGCTTGCTATTACGGTTTTTGAGATATTCCACATTGTTCATTTTGATGCTAACGGAACTTCGGATGCTTATTGCGCGGCAACGCAGTATCGCAGAGACTTTGTTCCAACGTTAAAAGACTCAGGGTGATGTGGACTACAACATACTGAGGTCTCATTACGCTCTCGTTTACAGCTTTTGATATATTAAAGCCAAATTGTCCCATTCTATCCTATGGGGCTTGTTACCATGGCAACAAAAACCTATGCATTTGTATGGGAGAGCATGTGAATAAACAATCTGTTAATACTGCTCGGACCGCAATGTGCACCCATGCATGGCATATATCGTTGGATGCGTCTCCATCGTGCCTCGATGGGCATTACTTTTTTCAGTCAAAAGTGTTACCGTGGCAACGCTAGATGCCAAAAAGCCAAAAAAAAGGCAAAAATTCAAACGCTTATTGCTCGGCCGGACTTTATCCTAGAGACATAGTTCAAACTTTCAAACACTCGGCCCGATTGGCACTAACGGAGCCTAGAACCTCATTATGCCATTTTTTTAAGTTTTTGCGATATTGACCTTTAATTTTTTTTTAAATTTCCGTTTGACTTTGGACGCTTGTTGCTAGGCAACAGATTATCGTAGAGACATCATACAAATGTTCCCTGACTCGGCACGCTGTGACCTTCAACGTATTAAAATTTCATGAAGCTGTGATTTAAGGAAAGTTTAATGTAAAATCCATGCCAAATGGCCCCATTCATTCGGATGGGTTTTTTTAAACCATGGTGGAAAAAAAACCTATCCGTTAACGTAGCCTGAACCGGAACGTGCACCCATGCATGGAATACATCGTTGGATGCGTCTCCATCGTGCCTCGATGGGCATTACTTTTCTCAGTCAAAAGCGTTACCGTGGGGACGCTAGACGGCAAAAAGCGCGCCCCATTAATAGCTATTGGGAGCACAGGAATGAATGAAATACAACCGTAAACACCTCAAACTGACATAAAACCGCCCCGAACACAACCACTACAGCCCCAAACCAGAGCAGCGAGAGGGCTCGAATGGGCGGTAGGGCATGCCCATATCAAAATTTCCAGAAATTTTCTAGTTATTATTATTCTTATTCCGCACTTTTTTTCGTCCGTTAATGCGGCCCGAACCGCAACGTGCACCCATGCATGCCATACATCGTTGGATGCGTCTCCATCTTGCCTCGATGGGCATTACTTTTCTCCGTAATAGGGGTTACCGTGGCAACGCTAGTTGCCAAAAAGCAAAAAAAAAGGCGAAAATTCCCACGCTTATTGCTCGGCCGAACTTTATCGTAGAGACATCGTTCAAACTTTCAAACACTCGGCTCGATAGTCACTAAAGGACCATAAAACTTCATCATGCTAGTTATTACGGTTTTTGCGATATTTGACTTTCAATTTAAAAAAAAAATCACTTTTATTTTGGACGCTTGTTGCTAGGCAACGGTTTATCGTACAGACATCATTACAACATTGACAAACCCGGGACGCTTTGTACTGCAACATATTTTAGTCTCGTCATGCTTACTATTATGGTTTTTGAGATATTCCACATTGTTCATTTTGATGCTAACGGAACTTCGGATGCTTGTTGCGCGGCAACGCGGTATCGCAGAGACTTTGTTCCAACGTTAAAAGACTCAGGTTGATGTGGACTACAACATACTGAGGTCTCATTACGCTGTCGTTTACAGCTTTTGAGATATTAAAGCCAAATTGTCCCATTCTATCCTATGGGGCTTGTTACCATGGCAACAAAAACCTATGCATTTGTATGGGGGAGCATGTGAATAAACAATCTGTTAATGCTGCCCTGACCGCAATTTGCACCCATGCATGGCATATATCGTTGGATGCGTCTCCATCGTGCCTCAATGGTCATTACTTTTTTAAGTCAAAAGTGTTACCGTGGCAACGCTAGATGCCAAAAAGCAAAAAAAAAGGCGAAAATTCGAACGCTTATTGCTCGGCCAGACTTTATCGTAGAGACATCGTTCAAACTTTTCAACACTCGGCCCGATTGGCACTAACGGACCGTACAAGCTCATTATGCCAATTATTACACTTTTTGCGATAATGACCTTTCATTTTTTTCTTTATTTCCATTTGACTTTGGACGCTTGTTGCTAGGCAACAGATTATCATAGAGACATCCTACAAATGTTCCCCGACTCGGCACGCTGTGGACTTCAACATATTCAAATTTCATGAAGCTGTTATTTAAGAAAATGTTATGTCAAAATCCATGCCAAATGGCCCCATTCATTCGGATGGGTTTTTTTTACCACGGTGAAACAAAAACCTATACATTAGTGTAGCCTGAACCGCAACCTGCACCCATGCATGGCATACATCGTTAGATGCGTCTCCATGTTGCCTCGATGGGCATTACTTTTTTCGGTCAAAAGTGTCACCGTGGGGGGCGCTAGACGCCTAAAAGCGCACGCCTTTAATCACTTTTGGGAGCACAGGAATGAATGAAATACAAGCGTAAAAACACCTCAAACTGACATAGAACCACCCCGAACACAACCACTACAGCCCCAAACCAAAGCAAGAGGGGTCGAATGGGCAATAGGGCATGCCCATATCAAAATTTCCAGAAATTTTCTAGTTATGGGCATGCCAAGTAGTGGCATGACCATATTGCAATCGTCCAGAATGGCCCAAAAGGCAATGTTGCTAGCGTTTCGCTAACATGCTAAAGTCGCAAAGGTCCCACTGCGCACCAGCGGGTGTAAAGCATGACCCCGCTCTGTTGTGGGAAAAAAAAATCCCCAAAAAATGAAACACGGCCGAGAAAACCTGAAAAATGAAGGCGTTAAATTAGTATCTAGAAAGGTTTCCCTTTTCTTATTATGGGCATGCCAAGTAATGGCATGACCATATTGCAATCGTCCAGAATGGCCCAAAGGGCAATGTTGCTAGCATTTTGCTAACAAGCTAAAGTCGCAAAAGTCCCACTCCGCACCAGCGGGTGTACAGCATGACCCCGCTCGGATGTGGAAAAAAAAATTCCCCAGAAAATAAAACACGGCCGGAAAAACGAGGAAAAACATGAAAATGAAGGCGATATATTAGTATCTAGAAAAGGTTTCCCTTTTCTTTTTATTATTATTCTTATTCCGCACTTTTTTTCGTCCGTTAATGCGGCCCGAACCGGAACGTGCACCCATGCATGGCATACATCGTTGGATGCGTCTCCATCATGCCTCGATGGGCATTACTTTTCTCCGTAATAGGGGTTACCGTGGCAACGCTAGTTGCCAAAAAGCAAAAAAAAAGGCGAAAATTCCCACGCTTATTGCTCGGCCGAACTTTATCGTAGAGACATCGTTCAAACTTTCAAACACTCGGTCCGATTGTCCCTAACCGACCGTACAACCTCATTATGCCAAGTATTACAGTTTTTGTGATATTGACCTTTATTATTTTTTTTTTTTTCCGTTTGACTTTGGACGCTTGTTGCTAGGCAACAGGTTATCGTAGAGACATCGTACAAATGTTTCCCGACTCGGCACGCTGTGGACTTCAACATACTCAAATTTCATGAAGCTGGGATTTAAGGAAATTTTATGTCAAAATCCAGGCCACATGGCCCAATTCATTCGGATGGAGTTTTTTACCGTGATGAAAAAAAAACCTATCCGTTAACATAGCCTGAACCGGAACATGCACCCATACATGGCATACATCGTTGGATGCGTCTCCATCGTTCATCGATGGGCATTACTTTTCTCAGTAAAAAGTGTTACCGTGGCAACGCTAGACGCCAAAAAGCAAAAAAAAAGGCGAAAATTCGGACGCTTATTGCTCGGCCAAACTTTGCCGTAGAGACATCGTTCAAACTTTCAAACACTCGGCCCGATTGTCCCTAACGGTACATACAAGCTCATTATGCCAAGTATTACAGTTTTTGTGATACTGACCTTTCAGGTTTTTTTTTAATTTCCGTTTTACTTTGGACGCTTGTTGCTAGGCAACAGGTTATCGTAGAGACATCATACAAATGTTTCCCGACTCGGCACGCTGTGGACTTCAACATATTCAAATTTCATGAAGCTGGGATTTAAGGAAATTTTATGTCAAAATCCAGGCCAAATGGCCCCATTCATTCGGATGGGGTTTTGTACCATGGTGAAAAAAAAACTATCCTTTAACATAGCCTGAACCGGAACATGCACCCATGCATGGCATACATCGTTGGATGCGTCTCCATCGTTCCTCGATGGGCATTACTTTTCTCAGTAAAAAGTGTTACCGTGGCAACGCTAGACGCCAAAAAGCAAAAAAAAAGGCGAAAATTCGGACGCTTATTGCTCGGCCGAACTTTATCGTAGAGACATGGTTGAAACTTTCAAACACTCGGCCCAATTGGCACTAACGGACCCTACAACCTCATTATGCTAATTATTACAGTTTTTGCGATATTGGCCTTTCATTTTTTTTAAATTTCTGTTTGAATTTGGAAGCTTGTTGCTAGGCAACAGGTTATCGTAGAGACATCTTACAAATGTCCCCTGACTCGGCACGCTGTGGACTTCAACATACTCAAATTTCATGAAGCTGGGATTTAAGGAAATTTTATGTCAAAATCCAGGCCAAATGGCCCCATTCATTCGGATGGGGTTTTTTACCATGGTGAAAAAAAAACCTATCCGTTAACGTAGCCTGAACCGGAACATGCACCCATGCATGGCATACATCGTTAGATGCGTCTCCATCTTGCCTCGATGGGCATTACTATTCTCAGTCAAAAGCGTTACCGTGGCAACGCTAGATGCCAAAAAGCGCGCCCCATTAATAACTATTGGGAGCACAGGAATGAATGAAATACAAGCGTAAAAACACCTCAACCTGACATAGAGCCACCCTAAACACAACCACTACAGCCCCAAACCAAAGCAGCGAGAGGGGACGAATGGGCGGTAGGGCATGCCCATATCAAAATTTCCAGAAATTTTCTAGTTATTATTATTATTATTATTCTTATTCCGCACTTTTTTTCGTCCGTTAATGCGGCCCGAACCGCAACGTGCACCCATGCATGCCATACATCGTTGGATGCGTCTCCATTTTGCCTCGATGGGCATTACTTTTCTCCGTAATAGGGGTTACCGTGGCAACGCTAGTTGCCAAAAAGCAAAAAAAAAGGCGAAAATTCCCACGCTTATTGCTCGGCCGAACTTTATCTTAGAGACATCGTTCAAACTTTCAAACACTCGGCCCGATAGTCACTAAAGGACCATAAAACTTCATCATGCTAGTTATTACGGTTTTTGCGATATTTAACTTTCAATTTAAAAAAAAAATCACTTTTATTTTGGACGCTTGTTGCTAGGCAACGGTTTATCGTACAGACATCATTACAACATTGACAAACCCGGGACGCTTTGTACTGCAACATATTTTAGTCTCGTCATGCTTGCTATTATGGTTTTTGAGATATTCCACATTGTTCATTTTGACGCTAACGGAACTTCGGATGCTTGTTGCGCGGCAACGCGGTTTCGTAGAGACTTGGTTCCAACGTTAAAAGACTCAGCTTCATGTGGACTACAACATACTGAGGTCTCATTACGCTGTCGTTTACAGCTTTTGAGATATTAAAGCCAAATTGTCCCATTCTATCCTATGGGGCTTGTTACCATGGCAACAAAAACCAATGCATTTGTATGGGGGACCATGTGAATAAACAATCTGTTAATGCTGCCCGAACTGGAACGTGCACCCATGCATGGCATACATCGTTGGATGTGTCTCCATCGTGCCTCGATGGGCATTACTTTTCTCAGTCAAAAGTGTTACCGTGGCAACGCTAGATGCCAAAAAGCAAAAAAAAAGGCAAAAATTCAGACGCTTATTGCTCGGTCGCACTTTATCGTAGAGACATCGTTCAAACTTTCAAACACTCGGCCCAATTGTCCCTAACGCTACGTACAACCTCATTATGCTAATTATTACAGTTTTTTGAGATATTGGCCTTTCATATTTTTCTTTATTTCCGTTTGACTTTGGACGCTTGTTGCTAGGCAACAGATTATCGTAGAGACATCCTACAAATGTTCCCCGACTCGGCACGCTGTGGACTTCATCATATTCAAATTTCATGAAGCTGTTATTTAAGGAAATTTTATGTCAAAATCCATGCCAAATGGCCCCATTCATTCGGATGGGTTTTTTTTACCACGGTGAAACAAAAACCTATCCGTTAACATAGCCTGAACCGCAACGTGCACCCATGCATGGCATACATCGTTAGATGCGTCTCCATGTTGCCTCGATGGGCATTACTTTTTTCAGTCAAAAGTGTCACCGTGGGGGGCGCTAGACGCCAAAAAGCGCGCCCCATTTTTAACTATTGGGAGCACAGGAATGAATGCAATACAACCGTAAACACCTCAAACTGACATAGAACCACCCCGAACACAACCACTACAGCCCCAAACCAAAGCAGCGAGAGGGGTCGAATGGGCGGTAGGGCATGCCCATATCAAAATTTCCAGAAATTTTCTAGTTATTATTATTCTTATTCCGCACTTTTTTTCGTCCGTTAATGCGGCCCGAACCGCAACGTGCACCCATGCATGCCATACATCGTTGGATGCGTCTCCATCTTGCCTCGATGGGCATTACTTTTCTCCGTAATAGGGGTTACCGTGGCAACGCTAGTTGCCAAAAAGCAAAAAAAAAGGCGAAAATTCCCGCGCTTATTGCTCGGCCGAACTTTATCGTAGAGACATCGTTCAAACTTTGAAACACTCGGCCCGATAGTCTTTAAAGGACCATACAACTTCATCATGCTAGTTATTACGGTTTTTGCGATATTTAACTTTCAATTTAAAAAAAAAATCACTTTTATTTTGGACGCTTGTTGCTAGGCAACGGTTTATCATACAGACATCATTACAACATTGACCAACCCGGGACGCTTTGTACTGCAACATATTTTAGTCTCGTCATGCTTGCTATTACGGTTTTTGAGATATTCCACATTGTTCATTTTGATGCTAACGGAACTTCGGATGCTTGTTGCGCGGCAACGCGGTATCGCAGAGACTTGGTTCCAACGTTAAAAGACTCAGCTTCATGTGGACTACAACATACTGAGGTCTCATTACGCTGTCGTTTACAGCTTTTGAGATATTAAAGCCAAATTGTCCCATTCTATCCTATGGGGCTTGTTACCATGGCAACAAAAACCAATGCATTTGTATGGGGGACCATGTGAATAAACAATCTGTTAATGCTGCCCGAACCGGAATGTGCACCCATGCATGGCATATATCGTTGGATGCGTCTCCATCGTGCCTCAATGGTCATTACTTTTTTAAGTCAAAAGTGTTACCGTGGCAACGCTAGATGCCAAAAAGCAAAGAAAAAGGCGAAAATTCGGACGCCTATTGCTCGGCCGGAGTTTATCGTAGAGACATCGTTCAAACTTTCAAACACTCGGCCCGATTGGTACTAACGGATGTTACAAGCTCATTATGCCACTTCTTACACTTTTTGCGATATTGACCTTTCATTTTTTGCTTTATTTCCATTTGACTTTGGACGCTTGTTGCTAGGCAACAGGTTATCGTAGAGACATCGTACAAATGTTTCCCGACTCGGCACGCTGTGGACTTCAACATACTCAAATTTCATGAAGCTGGGATTTAAGGAAATGTTATGTCAAAATCCAGGCCAAATGGCCCCATTCATTCGGATGGAGTTTTTCACCATGGTGAAAAAAAAACCTATCCGTTAACATAGCCTGAACCGGAACATGCACCCATACATGGCATACATCGTTAGATGCGTCTCCATCATGCCTCGATGGGCATTACTTTTCTCCGTAATAGGGGTTACCGTGGCAACGCTAGTGGCCAAAAAGCAAAAAAAAAGGCGAAAATTCGGACGCTTATTGCTCGGCCGAACTTTATCGTAGAGACATTGTTGAAACTTTCAAACACTCGGCCCGATTGGCACTAACGGACCCTACAACCTCATTATGCTAATTATTACAGTTTTTGCGATATTGACCTTTCATTTTTTTTTAAATTTCTGTTTGAATTTGAACGCTTGTTGCTAGGCAACAGATTATCGTAGCGACATCGTACAAATGTTTCCCGACTCGGCACGCTGTGGACTTCAACATACTCAAATTTCATGAAGCTGGGATTTAAGGTAATTTTATGTCAAAATCCAGGCCAAATGGCCCCATTCATTCGGATGGAGTTTTTTACAATGGTGAAAAAAAAACCTATCCGTTAACATAGCCTGAAACGGAACATGCACCCATACATGGCATACATCGTTAGATGCGTCTCCATCATGCCTCGATGGGCATTACTTTTCTCCGTAAAAGGGGTTACCGTCGCAACGCTAGTTGACAAAAAGCAAAAAAAAAGGCAAAAATTTGGACGCTTATTGCTCGGCCGAACTTTATCGTAGAGACATTGTTGAAACTTTCAAACACTCGGCCCGATTGGCACTAACGGAGGCTACAACCTCATTATGCTAATTATTACAGTTTTAGCGATATTGACCTTTCATTTTTTTTTTTTTTTTCTGTTTGAATTTGGACGCTTGTTGCTAGGCAACAGGTTACCGTAGAGACATCGTACAAATGTCCCCTGACTCGGCACGCTGTGGACTTCAACATACTCAAATTTCATGAAGCTGGGATTTAAGGAAATTTTATGTCAAAATCCAGGCCAAATGGCCACATTCATTCGGATGGGGTTTTGTACCACGGTGAAAAAAAAAACCTATCCGTTAACATAGCCTGAACCGGAACATGCACCCATGCATGGCATACATCGTTAGATGCGTCTCCATCTTGCCTCGATGGGCATTACTATTCTCAGTCAAAAGCGTTACCGTGGCGACGCTAGACGCCAAAAAGCGCGCCCCATTAATAACTATTGGGAGCACAGGAATGAATGAAATACAAGCGTAAAAACACCTCAAACTGACATAGAACCACCCTAAACACAACCACTACAGCCCCAAACCAAAGCGGCGAGAGGGGACGAATGGGCGGTAGGGCATGCCCATATCAAAATTTCCAGAAATTTTCTAGTTATTATTTTTATTCCGTACTTTTCTTCGTCCGTTAATGCGGCCCGAACCGCAACGTGCACCCATGCATGCCATACATCGTTGGATGCGTCTCCATCGTGCCTCGATGGCTATTACTTTTCTCAGTAATAGGGGTTACCGTGGCAATGCTTATTGCTCGGCCGGACTTTATCGTGGAGACATCGTTCAAACTTTCAAACACTCGGCCCTATTGGCCCTAAAGGACCGTACAACCTCATTCTTCCCATTATTACAGTTTTTGTGATATTGACCTTTAAATTTTTTTTTTTTTTCCGTTTGGACGCTTGTTGCTAGGCAACAGGTTATCGTAGAGACATCGTACAAATGTTCCCCGACTCGACACGCTGTGGACTTCAACATACTCAAATTTCATGAAGCTGGGATTTAAGGAAATTTTATGTCAAAATCCATGCCAAATGGCCCCATTCATTCGGATGGGGTTTTTTACCATGGTGAAAAAAAAACCTATCCGTTAACGTAGCCTGAACCGGAACGTGTACCCAAGCATGGCATACATCGTTGGATGCGTCTCCATCGTTACTCGATGGGCATTACTCTTCCCAGTAAAAAGTGTTACCGAGGCAACGCTAGATGCCAAAAACCAAAAAAAAAGGCGAAAAATCAGACGCTTATTGCTCGGCCGAACTTTATCGTAGAGACATCGTTCAAACTTTCAAACACTCGGCCCGATCGGCCCTAAAGGACCGTACAACCTCATTCGTCCCATTATTACAGTTTTTGTGATATTGACCTTTAAATTTTTTTTTTTTTTCCGTTTGGACGCTTGTTGCTAGGCAACAGGTTATCGTAGAGACATCGTACAAATGTTCCCCGACTCGACACGCTGTGGACTTCAACATACTCAAATTTCATGAAGCTGGGATTTAAGGAAATTTTATGTCAAAATCCATGCCAAATGGCCCCATTCATTCGGATGGGGTTTTTTACCATGGTGAAAAAAAAACCTATCCGTTAACGTAGCCTGAACCGGAACGTGTACCCAAGCATGGCATACATCGTTGGATGCGTCTCCATCGTTACTCGATGGGCATTACTCTTCCCAGTAAAAAGTGTTACCGTGGCAACGCTAGATGCCAAAAAGCAAAAAAAAAGGCGAAAAATCGGACGCTTATTGCTCGGCCGAACTTTATCGTAGAGACATCGTTCAAACTTTCAAACACTCGGCCCGATTGGCAATAACGGACCCTACAACCTCATTATGCTAATTATTACAGTTTTTGCGATATTGACCTTTCATTTTTTTTTTTATTTCTGTTTGAATTTGGACGCTTGTTGCTAGGCAACAGGTTATCGTAGAGACATCGTACAAATGTTCCCCGACTCAGCACGCTCTGAACGTCAACATATTCAAATTTCATGAATCTGTGATTTAAGGAAATTTTATGTCAAAATCCATGCCAAATGGCCCCATTCATTCGGATGGGGTTTTACCACGGTGAAAAAAAACCTATCCGTTAACGTAGCCTGAACCGGAACGTGCACCCATGCATGGCATACATCGTTAGATGCGTCTCCATCGTGCCTCGATGGACATTACTTTTATCAGTCAAAAGCGTTACCGTGGGGACGCTAGATGCCAAAAAGCGCGCCCCATTAATAACTATTGGGGGTACAGGAATTAATGAAATGCAAGCGTAAAAACACCTCAAACTGACATAGAACCACCCCGAACACAACCACTACAGCCCCAAACCAAAGCAGCAAGAGGGGTCGAATGGGCAGTAGGGCATGCCCATATCAAAATTTCCTGAAATTTTCTAGTTCTTCTTAAAGTAGTAGAAGTGCTGCTGTACTTTTTGACTCTTACACTAGAGGGCACTAACTCTTAATTAAAAATCCATCCATCCATCCATCTATTATTTTGCTGAAATATTGAATCTAAGTGGGTTGTGAGGAACCAAAGCATGTGTGCATTTATCATTTTTCCTTTCCAGACACAATTTTTAATATATGACCTCAAAATAAAATCCGATATTATTAGATTATAGATTGACAGCCTGCTCAGTTAGAGTATACTATTTCTCAGAAGCCCGTCAGTTCATCGTTCAGCAAACAGATGATTTCCATTGTTTTCTGATGCAATTTCCTCTCATTCTACTAAAAGTGATAGCCTGATACACCAGAAAGACTTCAGCTCTTTCATGCATACACTGTTTGTCATAAGTCATCAGGCATTGATTAAGCTAAAGTTTAAATTGCACAGGTAAAACATTGACAGATTCTTTTCTGCTGCAAAGCTATAAACAAACTGAAAGATATTGCCTTGACAATACCATACGCTGTAAAATCCAATAAAGAAGTCAGCAGAAGCTGCCCATCATCAGTTTCAGTCATCATAAATGTGATAATGTGTCAATAATGTGTCAATAAGCCGATATAAAAATACATCCGATATATATAACTATATATAATTTAACTGATCACCTCGAAAAAAAATGGAAATCGTGTGGATATCAAATATCTATACAGACGTAATGCAAAAAATGACACGTGTGGTCACTTCTAAGCAGAGCATGGGAATCTACATCTTCTTCAAAAAGCATGTCAGGTGCCAAAATGTCAGAGATATCTCTGGGAACCCAGAAAAAGAGTTGTTAAATTTCCGAAATTTGGGAAATTTTAAACAAAATAATTTCCAAAGTAGTTTTCTTCAGTCCTCGGGACTGAACTGCAGTGTCATGTTTTAGATGGTGCTCTGCTCCAACACAGCTGATTGAAAAGAACAAGGTTTTTACACGTCTGTAAATGAGTTGGACTGGATTTTCTTGTATTTGATTGATTTGAAGTTTTATGGTTTGGCGACGGGAAGGAAATGCACCACCTGTCGAACTCATCTGTGAAATAGAGGTGGAAGGATCATGGTTTGAGCCTGCTTTCTTGCCACGTTGCTAACACTCATTCCTAACAACATAGACAAACCTTGTTTCAAGAAAATTAGAAGACTATTTTATACTATTTTTCCAGTTTTTAGAATTATAGTCAAGAAAAAAATTCTTACCGCATTGGTAGAGAAATTCTGCTTAAAATAAGACAATTTTGGTCTTGATTTTTGATCAAGCAGGTATAGAAAATAAGTGAATGAATGATGGTTTTGACTAGATTTGGGAATGTAAGGCTTATTTCTAAAGGGGCTGTTTTTGCACTGCAGGTAGGCTTGGTATCTCTGATGAAACAGTCTGTTCTGAATATGTGTGAATTCTGAAGAAAAACAAACACCAGAAATTGTTAAAGAAACTGATATTAGGAGAAAGTGGAAAACATCCAAGCTCTCAAAGTTTTCTAAGAGTCTTTATCACAGACTGAGCTTAATGCACTGCGTTACTGCCTCTGTCCTCATCTGTTTGCGGTGAACTTCCCGTGATACTTTTACACAAATGTTAGTAGTTACTTTTTTAGCTGATGTAGACAACATCCCAAAAGGTAAAAGTTAATCTTAGATGAAGTTTATGTAAAGGAGGGAAGCCATAAAAAGCTGTTTCATTCCCAGTCACATTACTGACCTCCCGGCTTCCTGGAGTTGAACACCTCAATCCCAGAGTCATTACCTTCCTCACAGTCATTTGGTTTTAGAAAATGATTCGTGCAGATTGAGCATGAGAGCGCACACTTTGGTAAACTAACATCCAAGCAGCGAAACTCAAGTGCACCGAGGAGGAAAACTCGATGCTGAATTATGGACCTTAAAGGTCTCCATCTTCTGACTCTTCTGCTGGCGTCTCACGGACTACAACTTGTTCAAGGTAGGAATCTGCTTCGGATTTCGAAGCAGCTCGTATATGACACATGCTGATAGAAAATGTAAAAATTGAAACAAAGGAATTAAAGCCATGGTACCTGCAGAATATATCGATTTTTGTTGGGGTTTATTTTTTTGTTTTTGATATTTTATTCAAAGAGAGAATTTCAATGAAATAAGTTCATTGATATTACTGTAAATTTTGGGGTGTACAAAAAAAAATCATTAGCTCGCACTTTCATTTTAAATTGACTGTTACAAAAATAAACTTTGTTACATTATTGGCAATTTTAGCTCTTTTCGAATTACATCATATGTTGGCAAGTGTGGAAAAGCTGCAGATGGTTAGACCCCAAGTAGAAGGTTAAAGGTTGACCGAGGTGTATTTTGGACGGACGCTGAATCCTGCTTTTTCCCCCCAAACACAAAGGTTTCATGAGCAAGGGTTAACGTAGTTCTGGACTCTGGACTGGATAAACCTGGATGGTTGTGTCAGGAAGGGTCTCCAACATTATACCAATGGCAAAGAAATACATAGAAATCAGTGATCTGCTGTTGGGAAAAAAGCCTTTGTTTTCTTTTTCAAAGTCATGGAAATACATTTTTTAAAGAACTAGATGTATCAGTTCAGGTACAATGTACAGAAGTATACAGGACTGTCTCATAAATTAAAATATTGTGATAAAGTCCTTTATTTTCTGTAATGCAAAAATGTCATACATTCTGGATTCATTACAAATCAACTGAAATATTGCAAGCCTTTTATTATTTTAATATTGCTGATCATGGCTTACAGTTTAAGAAAACTCAAATATCTCAAAAAATTAGAATATTCTGGCAATCTTAATCTTAATGTGAAGCCATAATCAGCAATATTAAAATAATAAAAGGCTTGCAATATTTCAGTTGATTTGTAATGAATCCAGAATGTATGACATTTTAGTTTTTTTAATTGCATTACAGAAAATAAAGAAGTTTATCCCAATATTCTAATTTTCTGAGACAGTCCTGTATATGCATTTACAATAAAACCGAAAAGATGTATTGTAATATTTTAGCACACACTTTATTATATGATCTAGAACGACACTTGGAGAGCACGTCCCTTTGAAAGACAAGTGTCCCATTTTCTAACTGCAGGTTTTAAAGAAAAACCTGGATCAGCATCAAACTGTGTGTTCCTCTTTTGCCAGTGCAATAACTGAATTACCTTTAATTCTGTTTCAATATCTTCTTGAGAAGCACACAAACAGGCCATCAAACAGCACTAACGTGGAACTGATGAATAGATTTAAATCTGATGAAAGTTACAAAAAGAGAATACATTTTCTATTTTTTTGATTCCGATAATTGACTTTAAATGACAACTTAACATGACCCAAGGTCATGAGAAAGACTCTTCCTGCATGGTGAAGAATTAACTTTACTTTAGAGGCTAGATCACATGCTTTAAGGTTCAGATGCTGCATATGGAGAAAACATGAGTGTTTACGACAGTCATAAACATTGTCATTCATTTGTCAAACAAACTGCGGAATGTCACTTGTAACAGAAGCAAACATTTCAAAAGTGACATAAAACAGTCAAAAACACTGCAATTTCCTATTCTCCTGCAATGGTAAGTTTATACATTTTTGATTATTTTGCAAAAGCAATGTCTTTTTGCAGATCTTTGCAGACCTCATTCAAGAATTAATTTACTCCCATTAGCCACATTAGAATCTCTTGTTCAATTGATGTCCTTTTAAGCACAAAATGTGGCAAATTAAAGAAAAAGTATCCCTCTTAATCTGTAAACAGTCTTTCAGGTGAAAATGAAGTTTACACAAGTGATCAGTACCTTGTAGACCCTGATACCATCATTATATAGTCTGTGTGATTGATTCTGAATCAGCAATCAAACACTCACCAGCCACTTTACACCAGGCTTATCAACTCATCTCGTATAAAAGTAAAAAAAAAAAAAAAGGTTTGCATCTACAAATCTTTCTGCCTTTATGTGTATGTTGTCTGCAGGAAGTTGCGACAGTGACGAGTTTCAGTGCACCAGTGGACAATGCATTGACATGGACTGGAGGTGTGACGGGACCAAAGACTGCACAGATGACTCCGATGAGCTCAACTGTCGTGAGTATAACAACCAAACACGTGCGAATTGGCAGTAATTGGTTAAACTTGGTGAGTGAAAGCCGTAGCAGCATCAAGCCTCGTTGTAAAGGAGTCCACTGCTCTGTGTCACGTGACAGCGCCTGCGGCCTGCACCTCGCAGGAGTTCAAGTGCGTGACCAGCGGGGAATGCATCTCATCCGGGTTCGTCTGTGATGGGGAGGAAGACTGCATTGATGGTTCCGATGAGCAAAGAACCTGTGGTACAGTACACATGCCATCTTTCTTTTAAAGTTGGATTTTGAAGTAGGTCATGCTAATCTGTCATATCAATGGCACATGTTGTGTAAGTGTGGCCACTCCTGTTAAACTTAAAACTGAACTTCAGTAGAAGCAATATAGAAGTGTACAACTTAATAACATACATAGTACATTTTTGAGACAACAAGGAAGGGGAAAAACTTTTTCAAGTTAAAAGAACCGTCCTTGTTTGGACCATAGGTACGGATTTACGCCATCTTGTAAAAAGTCCGTACAAACGGACTAGAGTTCATGCTTTTCTTTTTTTTGTCTGCATACATATTAATGGTTGGTAAAAACCTAAAGCATATATATGCATTTTAATATATAATAAATTTAATATATATCAGATGTAATTTTTTTTAAATATATATATATATATATATATATATATATATATATATATATATATATATATATATATATATATATATATATATATAAATATATGGCTTCTTTTTCTGTATAACTAGATCAGTACTTGGATATTTATTTTAAACGAACAGGGACTTGCTAGAATCAACACTAACACTACGTGTAATGACATATTGAGTGCTGAGTCATTTCGACGTAGCCCCATAGGGGCTTAGTCAGCATTTTGATGTAAACAAATTGATCCAAAACTCAAATTAACGTTGTGTTGGTCCCCAATGAAAGTTTTAATTCCTACTAAATACTATTGGACCCAAGGTTGTTTTAGCTTTTTCTCTCAGATCTAAGTCGCTTTGGATAAAAGCGTCTGCTAAATGACAGTAGAAGTAGCTCCCAGATATAATAGAATAATCGTTAGAAAATGTATGATATATTTTCTTCTACCAACTGAGTTAAAACAAAAAAATATTTTCATTAATTTGTATTTTTTTTCCTGAATCACTGAAATGAAGTATTTTAGAGCAGTGGCCCTCAACCATTTTTCAGTGATGTTCCCCCTGTGAAATATTTTTTCAGCCAAATACCCCCTAACCAGCGCAAAGCACTTTTGGTTGTAAAAAAAGACCTAAAACAGAGCACTGTGCCATCAGTAACTGATTTATTAAACATACAAATATTGCTGCTACGCTTCAACCACGACTCCATCGTTGGTCCAAGTGATTGACAGGTGAAGCCAGGTGATTGACAGGTGAAGCCAGTGATTGACAGGTGAAGCCAGTGATTGACAGGTGAAGCCAGGTGATTGACAGGTTAGGTTGAACCATCCTGGTGTGGGGGATATTCTGCAGTTTTAGGATAATAAGTTGAATAGCCTACTCCTGAAGATAAAATTCATTTTATGAATTTAGACTTATATTTTCCTCAATTATTTATGAAATGATTATTTTTAAAGGATTTTTGTATGGATGCTACTTTTTAAGTATATGTATATTTTAAAATCTCTTTAACAGTAATAACGACGGCTCTCATCAAGTGTTTGCAGGCGTTGTGGGTCATCCTTACAATCACTGTCATGAATGCAAACACTGGTTAGAAATCACATTCCCATGCAGTACAACTTTTACAACAAGACCCACTCAAGTCTGGTTTCAGGTGGACGGACTTGTAGTCCAGACCAGTTCACCTGCCACGAGGGCCAGTGTATCCCCAGAAAATACACATGTGACCGTGTGAAGGACTGCCTGGACAACTCGGATGAGAACAGCTGCAGTAAGACTTCTGTTTGACCTCCCTGTACCGGACAGCTCAGAATCAGATCCCTCTTTCATGCTTCCAGTCTCATCGGTATAAAGTAAACTTGTCTTTTGCAGATTATCCAAGTTGTACAGAGAAGACATGTGCTAATGGGGCCTGTTACAATCACTCTCAGCATTGCAACGGCCTGCAAGATTGCAGGGACGGTTCTGATGAGTTCAACTGCAGTGAGTACACTGAACACAGCAAACCTCTTTGGGGAAACTTTCACTTCCTGTTGTTGAACTGCAGACACTTTTTTTCTTCGCCGTTACATGATTTATTGGCATTTTCATTTGTGCTAAAAAACAAAAACAAACAAAAAAAGCAAAAGGTGTGAATCGATGGAAGGCGGTGGATGAGAATGGCAGTGAGGACTTTTATGGCTTTAATCCCACACTTTTTTTTTTCTTTTGACTTTTTTGACACATGAATCTTTCATTTACTTAACTTTTGTGTCTTTGCAGAGGTTGCAGATATTAAGTTATTTGATTTTTTTTACCAGAAAAACCCATGGCAACAGATCATGTGTCTTATATATATATATATATATATATATATATATATATATATATATATATATATATATATATGACATTGGCTCCTCATTGCCTTTGAACACAAACTTAACCAACCAAATAGTTTAAAAGAAATATTCCAACAGAGGAAATGGATAACATATTGAAAAAATATACATTTAAATCAAATCAAATAATGAATAAATATACTCATTTGATACAAAAACTACGGAGCCCCTCTGGTGACATTTGAAAAAAATAAAATAACTCGTGGCCACGAGATAATCAATGCGTGGCCACGAGATTATTAATGCGTGGCCACGAGTTATTAATGCGTGGCCACGCATTATTTTACTTTTTTCAAATGTCACATGTTATTACTACACTCGCCATGACAATACTCTTGCTCTTTAATATAAATAGACTATAATTACCGTTATTAATGATGAATAACCATCCCACCAAGGAAGTTGCATCCAGAAAGTCCAGACAGTAGGTTATAATGCCATCCACGAGTAAAATAATGCGTGGGCACGAGTTATTAATGCGTGGCCACGCATTATTTTATTTTTTTCAAATGTCACCAGAGGGGCTCCGTAAATAACATTATTATTACAACAAAATAATTTACACCACAGCAACAAACTTGGAAAATATTTTGCAAATCAAATAAATAAAAAGTCAATAAGATCATGTAATTCTGCTGCAATTCATGAAACGCTAAATAAACAGACTGGAATAAAGTATGACACGAGATGATGTCTCTTCCGTGTTAAAAGCCAAGCTGTGTATAAGAAACACCTGATCCCTGAGGGGATCCACTAATGAACTCTTCAAACACTTCTGGTGTGTTTTTATCTCCACTCTACTTCAGAATGATCAAAACAACAATCCACACATTCGGTTACCATGGTTTCCACCAGGGTTTCCTGTCTTCTCAAGCTTATAAAGATCCGTCTCTATCAGTGAAATTGAAACCTGTTCATCCCTGTTGCTCTTCTTTTTCTTTAATCTATAGTGGTTTCTAATCATTTGAATTTTATAGTTTTGAGTTTTGTAAATTGTGTCACTATTTCTTATTTCCAGCAAACCAGCACTGCCCTCTGCACCAGTTTCAGTGTGCAAATGGCTACTGTGTCCCACATTCATTTGTGTGCGACCACTGGGATGACTGTGGCGATAACAGCGATGAGCAAGGCTGCGGTGAGGATAACAGCTGAACACTCAAATGCTTGCAACACAACTTATTGCTTTTATTTTGGAATGATCAACTGGTCCACTCAATGCGGTTGTGAACTATTGATCCTTTAGTGTACCCCAGCTGCAGTGGCAGTGAGTTCACCTGCACCAGTGGCCGCTGCATTCCTCAGAATTGGGTTTGTGATGAGTTCAATGACTGCGGGGACTTCAGTGACGAGAGAGGATGTGGTGAGAAAACTTGTTTGGACATCAGTTCTGTTCAGTGTGTTTGTGTGTCTGA
This sequence comes from Cololabis saira, assembly GCF_033807715.1. NCBI lineage: Eukaryota > Metazoa > Chordata > Actinopteri > Beloniformes > Belonidae > Cololabis > Cololabis saira. The sequence continues at coordinate 36,629,211 of NC_084605.1, forward strand.
CATGTTTCAGTCATGAGCATCAAAACTTTATTATAAACATGATTTGAACGAATATCAAATTCTGAAAAAAAGGGATCATGGTAGGTGAATAGAAAAAAGGTAAAGATGGTATAATACAACTACTGTAGCAGTGTATATTATTAGGTTAAAGATGGTTTGCATATTCACATCTTTTAAAAAGTATAGGCAGTACTGGAGTTGAGGGGGGATGAGGGGGGATGAGGGGGGATGAGGGGGGACGGCATCCTCCCTGAAATCAAAACGGTCCAAATCATCCCCCCCTGAAATAAAAACGGTCCAAATCATCCCCCCTGTAAAACTGTCATCCCTCCTTTCCATCCCTTATGTCATTTCATCAATGAATGTGGTTTTACTGCTATTTCAACATTTAGAGTCATCACCAGAAAAATAACACCAGAAAAATAACTTATTTGACAATTTTCACCTGTTTCAAGTAAATTTTCACTTGAAATAAGTAGAAAAATCTGCCAGTGGGACAAAATTTATCTTCTCATTACAAACAAAAAAATCTTGTTCCACTGGCAGATTTTTCTACTTATTTCAAGTGAAAATCTACTTGAAACAGGTGAAAATTGTTGTTTTTTCCAGTGATGAGTCTTGTTTTAAGTGTAATGAGATTTTTTTACTAAAATGAGACATTTTAACTAGAAATAAGACAAATATTCTTGTTAAGATTTTGAGTTTTTGCAGTGATCCATTTTACTTATCCTGTGAAGGACAGAGTCATATTGATAAGTTCAGAAAAGTGTTTTTATTGTTGTGTTTTGATGTATTTGATGTAAGCCCAGTGGATATTTAAAGCTTACAGAAGGCTGCATTTAACTGCTGCTATGTCATTCCTGCAGTATTTCTGCAGGTGTTTTGGTCACTGCTATTATTTGTTATATATTATATTATTTGTAATCAGCACAAATGATCTGTCCCCATATGATAAAATCCACCATCCCCCCTGATTCTTTTTTACAACTCGAGTACTGAGTATAGGTATAAGGTATATTTCTAAATTCATATATGTTTCTGCCTGTGGCTTTTAGATAGTAACTCCCGAGCCTGTTACCCTGGTGAGTGGGGATGCCCGGGCTCAACAGTGTGTATACCATTGGGTAAAGTGTGTGATGGTAATCCTGATTGCCCTGGAAGTACAGATGAGACCAACGCCACAGCGCAGGAAACCTGCGGTAAGTCTGACTTCTCCTAACTGAATTCAGATGAATTGCATCATACGGGTCCTCACAGGAGCGTTGCTTCCTTATCGTGAAGGTTGTGTGTCCTCAGCACTTTCATTAGCCTGTAAATTGAGCCTTAAGGGGTTTTAAACCCGGTGTCCTCGTATAAAATGTTTATCAGAAGTCAGCTGCTGAGACTGCAATATAGTCATTACTTTTGACTTCTTTATCACGGCTACACCTGGTTTAAGATTAACTATTTTGGTTTACTATTTTCTCTAAACGATGGCTACAATTTAGTCACGCTGATTTTCTTGTGATGAGGTTCTGATGCTGGTTAATGTTTCCTCACAGGCCTGGATCGATGCTCCACCTTGAGCTGTGAGTTTCTCTGCCACCCTTCTCCTCAAGGTGGTACATGTTATTGTCCCGATGGCTTTATAGTCGGAAATGACAGCCGCTCCTGTGTAGGTGAGTGCCACATTTGTATTTCCATCTGCATTCGTGGCAAAAACCGATCATGGCTCATGTTAGAAGCTGAGAGAAGTTACCGGCTGAAACCCGCAGTGTAGGTCTGGTGTAGATCTTCCCCTGCTGCTTTTAAAGCAGCACTACGTAACTTTTCCAGCTTAATCTAATATTTCATCATGATCATTGTGATGGTACATCAACTTCCAACAGGTTTAATGAACCTCTGTCATGGTCTGAGGGGTCTGTATCTCCTTCACTGGACTATGTAACTTTGAGGTGCATGGTAGGAACCCTGCCACACTAAAAAACTACACATTTTTACAGCTTTGACTGCTTTACGGCATACGTCACTTCCCCCTCCTTCCCCATTCGTAGTGGAGACCAAAGCTGGGCGGGACGTGGAGCGCAGAGCTCAGCAGAAGCTGGTGTCATGGCTGAAGCAGCAGAAAAACCCAAGAAATAATAATTTAAGTAATAATAATTTAATAATAATAAAAGTTTTATCGGAGGAGGCGAAAAAAGAAAGCGGGAGAGTAACAAGCTAAATGCCCGGACAAGAATAAACATTGGCCCGGCGTTCACTCGCTGGCGTGAGCTGAAAGACGAGGAGGGATGTCCAACAAGAGAGACAGAATTGTTATGATACAAATGTAAATGTAGAGTTCTATGTTCAATAAGGCCGCGTTCAGACTGCAGGCAAATCTGATATATATCTGATTCCTTCTCATATCCGATTTTCAGGGCTGACTGTCCACACTGTTTTTAGCAAGTGTCCATATCGGATCTGGCTCTGTTCAGACTGGGCCATATCATTGACTGATCTGACGGGTTGCCGTAGCAACGACGTCGGAGCGGAGGCGTCACCCAGCGCGTGTATTGTGTGAAGTCATGTATTTCTTTTATATATATAAAAAATCCCAAAATATCTGTAGCCTACCGTTTCTGATTGGGTCGGCACTGCGCATCATTTTTAGACATAACAATGAACGCATACAGCAAAAGTTGTGTCACGGCGGAGGGACCCGGCGTCCCAGCAAAATGAGAAACAGAGAAAGGTGTTCAGAACAAAACCACCAGCAAACTAACAAACCAACCAACAAAGCTCAGAGTTAACAAAACAAACCAGCAATTAATAACTGGCAGCCCCGCTCCATAACCTCTCCTCCTAGGAGGAGAGGGGCTGACGAGCTGCAGGTTCAGGCTCACAGCGCGACTGAAGGCTGATTTATGGTCCGCGTTACACCAACGCAGAGCTACGGCGTAGGGTACGCGGCGACCCGCACCTACGTGGAAATGCGGTCTTTTTTTCTGCTATTAAAACATGATTTGTAATGTGAATTTGCAACACTTAAACTACAAATAATAGTTTTTGACGTGACATCAGAGATTGTACATGCTCTCTGTGAAAGGATGAGTAGCTCCACAACTGGAAATGGGCGGGTGGTTTGGAGCGTCTGGGACAGTCATATCCGATCTGAGTGTTTGGAGCTGTTCAGACTGACACGCATCTGCCCAAATGAGATATGGATCGGATATGAAACTACCTCCTGGAGGTGGTTTCCATCTGGTTTGCAAAAATCGGATATCATGCGGTTTGGGACTGTTCAGACTTCAAAAGAGTCATCCAGTTTCAATCTGGATGGGCTAAAAATCGGATATTTTCCTGCAGTCTGAACGCGGCCTAAGAATCAATGGGCATTCAGTTAATCACAGGTTATAAAGTATTTTTTTATTTTGTCAGTAAGTATGTTGGACTACTAATTTATGACGAAATCCCTCTAAAAAACGTGACAGGAAAAAGGTGCAGAGCGTATGAGTTTGTAGGGCGCATTATCTCGCTGAAACAACTTAATAAAACCAAGTTGAACTTAGTGATTTTCAACATCGTCATATTATATTGTTTAGCCAAAAATAGATACATTACCTCTTCACTATCCATCCTGCAAACGACCGCTGAAAACAGAAAAGTAGTGTTGAAAGTCCGTCCCGTCTTATTTCATTCATTATCAAAACAAATGCAGCGACGGGGACAGGAGTTTTCCAGCAGTACGCGCTGGTGCTCATGGGAAATGTAGTGTTCTTTCTGGTAAAGCACTACCGCTTTTGTACAAAGGAGCCGCCAAACTCAACAAAAGCTGAAAGTTACATTGTGCTGCTTTAACATGAAACACGGCTGCTTGCTCTGTTGTCCAGACTACAATGACTGCCAGATCTGGGGGATTTGTGACCAGCTGTGTGAGGATCGTCCCGGGACGCACCACTGCAGCTGTGCTGATGGATACTTCATGGAGCAGGGTCACGTCTGCAAAGCCAACGTTTCTGGTACCAACACATGGCACAGGGCTTTTATGTGACACTGATTGACATGTGTGGCGTTCAAATATAAAGAATGTATTTAGTGCTTTTATAGATATAGGGCTGCACTACCTCAGCAATAAATGATAGTCTATTATTTTTAAGTGACATTAATTCGGAATGCAAGTGATATATTGAGGTGGAAAGATACTGGCTGAGATCCCATTTTAGAAGCTAAATAACACAAATAGGGATGTTGTTGCAGGATGCAGTTACAGGACTGTCTCAGAAAATGTGAATATTGTGATAAAGTCCTTTATTTTCTGTAATGCAAAAATGTCATACATTCTCAATTCATTACAAATCAACTGAAATATTGCAAGCCTTTTATTATTTTAATATGGCTGATCATGGCTTACAGCTTAAGAAAACTCAAATATCCTATCTCAAAAAATTTGAATATTCTGGGAATCTTAATCTTAAATTGTAAACCATAATCAGCAATATTAAAATAATAAAAGGCTTTCAATATTTCAGTTGATTTGTAATGAATCCAGAATGTATGACATTTTTGTTTTTTTAATTGCATTACAGAAAATAAAGAACTTTATCACAATATTCTAATTTTCTGAGACAGTGCTGTACATATTGCATTTCCTGCTACTACTTATTTCCCGTTATTTTCAAGCTGGGTAGAAAGATAGATTGTTGCATTGTCCCAAAAAATTACTGATGCGCATAATTCATTAGATCCAACTCACATAAGTTATGCTTTATAGGCTCTGCTACTATGTGTGAGCTACATAAACAAAGTAAAGGAAATGCAGCTATATTACTGCAGAAAAGAACCTTGTATTTGATGACATCATCACTGAGTGACATAAACAACACAGGACATGTAAAAATGCCAACTACAATGTACGTAGTTGCATCACAACCAGAATATTGTATGTTGCTTGTTTTCCAAATCTTGTGTAGCCTTATAAAACAGTATGAAACTCTTCATTGGCTATAATGTATCTTTAGCTCCGTATTTAAAAAAAGATATGCCCGCACGCTTAATGTTTTCACTTGCATGAATTTACTGTTGCGACTGTTGTTTTTGAAAATGGATGTGGCGTTTGTGTTTCTCAGCGGGATTACCACAGCTCATTTTCACCAACGGCGGTGAAGTGATGATGGCTGACATACACGGACGCTTGGTCAGAACTTTGGTGCCGACCCAGGGCAGAGGTTACGCTGTGGGAGTGGCCTTCAACTGGCGGAGCGACCTCATCTTCTGGAGCGACACATACACCAAGAAGGTCAGTTGTGTTCACCGTCCACTGACTACGTCAGTGTTCTTTCATCTCCACTTTTTAGGAAGGAGGGAGAGAAGAAGGGAGGAAAGAAGGAAGGAAGGGAAAAAGGAAGGAAGGAAGGAAGGAAGGAAGGAAGGAAGAAAGAAAACAAGGAAAGAAGGAAGGAAGGGAGAAAAGAGGAAGGGAAGAAGGAAAGAGAGAGCAGGAGGAAATAAGGAAGGAAGGGAAAAAAGAAGGAAGGAAGGAAGGAAGGAAGGAAGGAAGGAAGGAAGGAAGGAAGGAAGGAAGGAAGGAAGGAAGGAAGGAAGGAAGGGAGGAAGGGAGGAAGGAAGGGAGGAAAGAGGACGGGAAGAAGGAAAGAGAGAGCAGGAGGAAATGAGGAAGGAAGGGAAAAAAGAAGGAAGGAAGGAAGGAAGGAAAGAAGGAAAGAGAGAGCAGGAGGAAAGAAGGAAGGAAGGGAAAAAGGAAGGAAGGAAGGAAGGAAGGAAGGAAGGAAGGAAGGAAGGAAGGAAGGAAGGAAGGAAGGAAGGAAGGAAGGAAGGAAGGAAGGGAGGGAGGGAGGGAGGGAGGGAGGGAGGGAGGGAGGGAGGGAGGAAGGAAGGAAGGAAGGAAGGAAGGAAGGAAGGAAGGAAGGAAGGAAGGAAGGAAGGAAGGAAGGAAGGAAGGAAGGGAGGAAAGAGGACGGGAAGAAGGAAAGAGAGAGCAGGAGGAAATGAGGAAGGAAGGGAAAAAAGAAGGAAGGAAGGAAGGAAACAAGGAAAGAAGGAAGGAAGGAAAGAAGGAAGGAAGGAAGGAAGGAAGGAAGGAAGGAAGGAAGGAAGGAAGGAAGGAAGGAAGGAAGGAAGGAAGGAAGGAAGGAAGGAAGGAAGGAAGGAAGGAAGGGAGGAAGGAAAGAGGACGGGAAGAAGGAAAGAGAGAGCAGGAGGAAATGAGGAAGGAAGGGAAAAAAGAAGGAAGGAAGGAAGGAAGGAAACAAGGAAAGAAGGAAGGAAGGAAAGAAGGAAGGAAGGGAAGAAGGAAAGAGAGAGCAGGAGGAAAGAAGGAAGGAAGGGAAAAGGGAAGGAAGGAAGGAAGGAAGGAAGGAAGGAAGGAAGGAAGGAAGGAAGGAAGGAAGGAAGGAAGGAAGGAAGGAAGGAAGGGAGGGAGGGAGGGAGGGAGGGAGGGAGGGAGGGAGGGAGGGAGGAAGGAAGGAAGGAAGGAAGGAAGGAAGGAAGGAAGGAAGGAAGGAAGGAAGGAAGGAAGGAAGGAAGGAAGGGAGGAAAGAGGACGGGAAGAAGGAAAGAGAGAGCAGGAGGAAATGAGGAAGGAAGGGAAAAAGGAAGGAAGGAAGGAAGGAAGGAAGGAAAGAAGGAAGGAAGGAAGGAAACAAGGAAAGAAGGAAGGAAGGAAGGAAGGAAGGAAGGAAGGAAGGGAGGAAGGGAGGAAGGAAGGGAGGAAAGAGGACGGGAAGAAGGAAAGAGAGAGCAGGAGGAAATGAGGAAGGAAGGGAAAAAAGAAGGAAGGAAGGAAGGAAGGAAACAAGGAAAGAAGGAAGGAAGGAAAGAAGGAAGGAAGGAAGAAGGAAAGAGAGAGCAGGAGGAAAGAAGGAAGGAAGGGAAAAAGGAAGGAAGGAAGGAAGGAAGGAAGGAAGGAAGGAAGGAAGGAAGGAAGGAAGGAAGGAAGGAAGGAAGGAAGGAAGGAAGGAAGGGAGGGAGGGAGGGAGGGAGGGAGGAAGGGAGGGAGGGAGGAAGGAAGGAAGGAAGGAAGGAAGGAAGGAAGGAAGGAAGGAAGGAAGGAAGGAAGGAAGGAAGGGAGGAAAGAGGACGGGAAGAAGGAAAGAGAGAGCAGGAGGAAATGAGGAAGGAAGGGAAAAAAGAAGGAAGGAAGGAAGGAAACAAGGAAAGAAGGAAGGAAGGAAAGAAGGAAGGAAGGGAAGAAGGAAAGAGAGAGCAGGAGGAAAGAAGGAAGGAAGGGAAAAAGGAAGGAAGGAAGGAAGGAAGGAAGGAAGGAAGGAAGGAAGGAAGGAAGGAAGGAAGGAAGGAAGGAAGGAAGGAAGGAAGGAAGGAAGGAAGGAAGGAAGGGAAGAAGGAAAAGGAAGGAAAGAGGAAGGGAAAAAGGAAGGAAGGGAAAAGGAAGGAAGGGAAAAAGGAAGGAAGGAAGGAAGGAAGGAAGGAAGGAAGGAAGGAAGGAAGGAGGAAGGAAGGAAGGGAGGGAAGAAGGGAAGAAGGAAGGAAAGAAGGAAGAAAGGAAGGAAAGAAGGAAGGAAAGAGGAAGGAAGAAGGAAGGAGAGAGCAGGAGGAAAGAAGGTCAGGAGAATTAGGTCATTTTGACCCAAAGACAGTACCAGGGTTAAGCAGTAAAAACATTTCTTAGTGACCAGGAACTTGGCTCGTATGTCTTTCCTAAACCCTTCAATGCCTTCGTCAGGTTTATTCTGCCAACTACAACGGGGAAAATATCAAGGAGGTCCTTACTGTTGCAGTTGCCAATGTCCAGAATCTGGCCGTGGACTGGGTCAACATCAAACTGTATGTGTTGGAGGCCAGGGTGGAGCGCATCGATATGTGTGACTTTGACGGAGGGAATCGAGTGACGCTGGTGGCTGAAAACCTGGTGACTCCTCATGGCCTCGCCCTGGATCCCACAGTGGGGTGGGTTTGCATTATTGAGCCTTTCAGAGCTTGCCTTGACTATGAAACAGTTTATGAAACATGAAATCATCTTTGACATAGTATGCTCTTATCTAATATCTACTTGAATGTAACGTCCCTTCACGTTGCCCATATTGTCATTATTGTTTGTTATATTGCAGTTGCGTAGTGGCTCTTTTAATTAATTTATTTATTTAAAGGTTTAGTTATCAGGGACAATGCACATTAATAATACATTTAAACAAATGTAAAATATGCCAGAATTAGCCAAAAAGGCAATTTTGCATCTGCTGTCCCTGGACTGGTGTAAAATAGTCAACCTAAAAGAAAAATTATTAAGATATAGTCAATAAAACATTTCCAAATAAGAAGGCTACATCAGAATAAAGGTAATAGACTAAGCTAAAATACATACACACACAGCCTAACATGAGCTCAACAACAGATAATTGCTACAAACGAAAACAGAAACAACATGAAGCAGCAACAGTAACATCAACATTAATAACACAAGACACAGTAACACACTAACAGGCCAGAAACAAACAAGACAAAAGCACTAAACACAGAATAAAAAGCCATGCACAAAAAGCAACAGTGTAACTAGACAAACTAATAGGCAACATGACAGGCAGGGCAGCAAGCCAGGAAAATGAAGCACTCAAATGTAATGTTGACAGCCTTGGCCACTAATTAACCACTTTTTTAGATAAAATTTAAAAGAAGCATAATTTGATTGGTTTCTAATCTCAGTTGGTATGAAGTTCCACTCATTCACTCACTTTACCGTATTTTCCGCACTATAAGGCGCACCTAAAAGCCTTTAATTTTCTCAAAAACCGGCAGTGCGCCTTATATATGATCATGACGGTAATTTCTGTTACTGTAGTCAGAGGGATTGTGGGTAATGTATTTGGTGTCGCCGAAGTGATGGCGCTAAAAACGTCAGGAATCGTCACAGACGTTCAAGACAACAGCAGCGACGCTGACTCGCATAATGGAGACTTTGACGAGACGGAGCAAAGCTGGTTTTTATTTTGTTAATAAAGTTTGACATACGGTACTTTTCTTCTTCGTTTTTTTTTGCATTTACTGTAGGATTTTGTAGCATTTCCTGTAGCTCAGCTCCATCAGGTAGTTACGTAACTCAACCCCAGCCACTATAGTACGGTATTTTACCATATATTTAGTGTGCCTTATAATGCGGATAACGCCTTATATATGAAGGGTGTTTTAAAAGAGGCCATTTATTTACGGTGCGCCTTATAGTGCGGAAAATACGGTAATTGTTTACTTCTTGTTTTCTTGCAGCTACATGTTCTTTACAGACATGGGCAGTAACAACGAGCAAACCAAACTTGAACGGGCCTTCATGGATGGCAGTAACCGTGTAGATCTGGTCAAGGACAGACTGGGGACACCAACAGGAATTACCCTGGATATTGTCACCCGGAGGGTCTACTGGTCTGACAGTCACTTTGACACACTGGAGACCGTCACCTACAGCGGTCTGGACAGGTAACGCTTCCATATGATAAAAGCAGTCATTATGTGACTGTGACTACGTTTACATGCAGTTAAAATTAGGGTTATTGCTAATATTCCGGTTACTGAAACATTGGGAATATTCCGTTTACATGGTAATTAATCATTTGGGATATCTGGATCAAACCAGCGACCAGGGAGAACATCATGACGCAATTCCTGTCATTTCCGCTTCTTCTTCCTGTATCCAAATTCAAAACAAATGCTGCTTCGTGCAACTTTTCTCTCACCTTCTTGTAAATCTTCTATCCCGGTACTTTCTACCGTCTACAAATGCAGAAATGTTCATATCCTTCATTACATTTATGAAGTGATTAGTCTCCTCCTGGTCTTGGTTTCTCCGTGTTTATAAGAACTTCCTGGACTCAAAAGACCAGGATTCCTTGTGAACAGAGCATGTGCAGAAAACAAATACCTGTTCCGTTTGATGGGGATATCCCCTTTGGCGTTTACATGACGGAATATTAAGGTTTTAAAAGGAGTAACCCAGGGGTCATATTCGTGTTTTAAAAACCAGAATATGAGCAAATTCGGGTTATTCAAAGGGGTTATTGGTGTTTACATGGCCGTGCAAATTCGGGTTATTGCCAATATTCGGGTTTTAAAAGGGTCATTGATGCATGGAAACGTAGTCAATGACCTGAGAGATTTTGCATTTTGTTTTTTCTCAATGGCGTTTTTTTTACATGCGGTTGTTTTTCAGGAAAGTAGTCCTCAACGGTGCGACGCAGTCTCCACACCCTTTTGGGATGGCCGTGTTTGAAAATCACGTGTTCTTCACTGACTGGACCAAGATGGGTGTGATCAGAGCCAATCGCTTCAACGGCAGCGACCCAGCACTCCTCTATCGTACCGCCAAGCGGCCAGGCCACGTCGTCGTCTCACACCCTGTCCTTCAGCCTTTTGGTAAAGACACTCACTCTTTCTGGAACAAGTGGGACTTGAGCATTCAGTCTGTTTCTTCTCGTATGAACTGAATACTGAGTTTATGACAGTTTAACCCGGGTCAAGGAAGGAGGAATGGAAGAAGGAAAGAAGGAAGGGAGAAAAGAAGGATGGAAGGAAGGGTGAAAAGAAGGAAGGGAGGAAAGAAGGAAGGGAGGGAGGGAGGGAGGAAGGAAGGAAGGAAGGAAGGAAGGAAGGAAGGAAGGAAGGAAGGAAGGAAGGAAGGAAGGAAGGAAGGAAGGAAGGAAGGAAGGAAGGAAGGAAGGGAGGGAGGGAGGGAGGGAGGGAGGGAGGGAGGGAGGGAGGGAGGAAGGAAGGAAGGAAGGAAGGAAGGGAGGGAGGGAGGGAGGGAGGGAGGGAGGGAGGGAGGGAGGGAGAAGGAAGGAAGAAAGGAAGGGAGAAAGGAAGGGAGAAAACAAGAAAAGAAGGAAGGAAGGGAGAAAAGAGGAAGGGAAGAAGGAAGGAGAGAGCAGGAGGAAAGAAGGAAAGAAGGAAGGAAGGAAGGATGGAAGGAAGGAAGGAAGGAAGGAAGGAAGGGAGAAAAGAGGAAGGGAAGAAGGAAGGAGAGAGCAGGAGGAAAGAAGGAAGGAAGGAAGGATGGAAGGAAGGAAGGAAGGAAGGAAGGAAGGAAGGAAGGAAGGAAGGAAGGAAGGAAGGAAGGAAGGAAGGAAGGAAGGAAGGAAGGAAGGAAGGAAGGAAGGAAGGAAGGAAGGAAGATGGAAGGGAGAAAAGAGTAAGGGTGAAGGAAGGAAGGAAGGAAGGAAGGAAGGAAGGAAGGAAGGAAGGAAGGAAGTAAGGAAGGAAGGAAGGAAGGAAGGGAGAAAAGAGTAAGGGTGAAGGAAGGAGAGAGCAGGAGGAAACAAGGAATTTAAGGAAGGAAGGAAGGAAGGGAGGGAGGGAGGGAGGGAGGGAGGGAGGAAGAAGGAAGGAAGAAAGGAAGGGAGAAAACAAGAAAAGAAGGAAGGAAGGGAGAAAAGAGGAAGGGAAGAAGGAAGGAGAGAGCAGAAGGAAGGAAGGAAGGAAGGAAGGAAGGAAGGAAGGAAGGAAGGAAGGAAGGAAGGAAGGAAGGAAGGAAGGAAGGAAGGAAGGAAGGAAGGAAGGAAGATGGAAGGGAGAAAAGAGGAAGGGAAGAAGGAAGGAGAGAGCAGGAGAATTAGGTCATTTTGACCCAAAGACATTACAAGGGTTAAGACAACTCAGAACCTTTGAAGGTCAAAAAAGGCGTCACATGAGCTGTTTAAATACATGTAGACTATTGAGCTTGATAAAAGTGTCAGGAGGACTGAGAACATCCGTCTGGTCCTGCAGTGAGGAGCCCCTGCGGCAGACACAACGGTGGCTGTCAGCACATCTGCGTGTTAAGTCACCGCACCGACAATGATGGTTTGGGCTTCCGCTGCAAGTGTCGCTATGGCTACGACCTGCAATCTGACCGGCAGACATGCTTTAGTGAGTATCCTGTTTATTGACAGCAGAATTACCTATTGTCTCTTTTCACAATGTCAACTTGGCTTTTTTATGTAATGAATAAAACTGTGAAATTATGTCATAAAGTTAATCTTATCCAATCTGGAAGTTTCTCACCCTGTGATGATGGCGGTCATGAAGTTTTGTGTAGATTATTAAGCCTGACATTTAAGTCGTCCAGGTTATACAGCTGCTAAATGCAATATGGTAAAATGTTTGTTCCCATTATATTTAAGCAAAAACATTCATCTTCATGGCAGTTGTCCTACAAAACAAGAGTAAAACATGACGGGATTGTGTTGAACATAGAACATGAAGGCTTTCTAGTAACTGCAGCCGTTCTTTGTGTAGAGGTGAAGGATTACTTGTTGATGGCGTCCTCTGTGGCGGTGCGAGGAATTCCCCTGAACGTGTCCCTCCAGGAGGACGTCACCCTTCCCCTCTCAGGACTCGGATCATCTTTTTCTGGCTCTGCCGTAGAGTTTGATGGGAACGAAGAGGCCATATTTTACAACGAAAGGTCTAGAGGACTCGTCTACAAGTCAAACCTCAATGGCACCGGTGAGTTTTGAATGACGCTAGTGCAATGTAGCATCATTAAAAAGTCATCAAGTGACCTCCACCCTCCTAATGCTGCCGTTCTCTCCTCACTCTTAATCTCTGCATGCGCCTTCAGTTCAGCAGATTCTGACGGGCTACAGGGTGGGGACTGTTGATGCCATGGCTTACGACTGGACATCCAAGGTTTTGTTTTGGACCACGAGCACCTACAGGTCCGTGGTGGCCTTCAGAGTGACAGACAAGTCCAGACGGGACATTGTTACTGGACTGAGGTATCCAAAGGGAATTGCAGTGCATCCCAGTGCTGGGTGAGTGCGCAAATTTATGAAGACTATACCCTAAAAAATGAGCAGATTTGATCTTTCTATGACAGCAACACGGCTACAGCATATTATTAGTGCTGTCAGGCGATTAAAAAAATGTATCTTATTAATTGCAGGATTTATAATTAATTAATCTAATTAATCGCATTTTAATCCCATATCTGCTAAAGGTTCCCAAATAAAGAATTAGAATTCTAGGACATTGCAAAATTGCAGTGCGTGACTAATCAATTGAATACACTAAGAAGAGAAGATTTGAAATCCACATTTTTATTGGTGAAGTGTTTCATAAATGAAATTCAAAAGAAAAAGCTCAAGCACATCAGCAAACCAGTTAGGCCAGGTGCATTATTCAAAAATGCATACAAATACAGTTAAATAAATAAAATTCAGAAATAAAATAAGGCTGAGTCTCAAATAGTCACTTAAGCAGACTCTCAATTCAAAATTAAAACTAAAGCTGACTCAATACAGCAATTCAAGTACTAGTACCTGTAACGTTTACAGTGGAACTGTTTAGCGTTTAAATGATAATTTAGGCTGGAGCAGCTCCGGTGATAGGAAAATTCTCTTTTACAAAATGTACAAATCACTGCGTTCTTGTTGATAGTCCTGTCTTCTTTCTTTTTATACATAAACTTACCGTACCCTAGCAAAGATTTGCTGAGTCGCTCCCCTGAGTCGTCCAGGTCTGTCACCTGCTTTGTTAAGCTGGGCATACACTGTGCAATATTTTAAATCGTTTGAGACTTCCCCATCTCACACTGCACGACTAGATCGCGGAGTTCAAAAGTTCACAGCCCACGATTTATGGTCTCACACTGTACGACCCGATGCTCGGATGCGACCCGTCTGCTCACACTATACGATCATAATCCTCACGTCGGACTTCTGTGTACTGGAACTCGAGGCCGGTTTTGGGGCAGGGGTGGGCTGTGCCCAAACGTGCGTCCTGCCCACCCGATCAAAGGTTATGGGGATCCTTTATTTTTTTATAATTACATTTTTTTATATATATAAAAAAAAAAATCCCAAAATATCTGTACCGTTTCTGATTGGGTGGGCACTGCGCATCATTTTTAGACACAACAATGAACGCATACCGCAAAAGTTGTGTCTCGGCGGAGGGACCCGGCGCCCCAGCAAAATTAACACTTCTTTGTGTTCAGAACAGCGCAGAGCGCACACTGTTAAATAGCAACATTTATAAGGCGTTATAAATAACAGGGGGGCTGTGCCTGGGCCGGGACTCGTGTTTGCAGAGGCAGATTGTGACGAAGGCTGATTTATGGTTCCGCGTTACACCAACGCAGAGCCTACGGCGTAGGGTACGCGGCGACGCGCACTGTACGTGGGAAATGCGGTGCTATTAAAACATGATTTGTAATGTGAATTTGCAACACTTAAACTACAAATAATAGTTTTTGATGTGACATCAGAGATTGCGCATGCTCTCTCTGAAAGGATGAGGCAAATCGGGTCAACTGTGCTTCAACTGTGATTCCTTCACGAGGAGCGACCAGGATTTCAAACACGCTTGATTTTCTTGCGACTTCACGATTTGTGATCGGGAGCTCGTCGTGAGGTGTTAATCTCTCGTCGTTACCCCACGTTTACTGCACGAGACACGAGCAACGATTGGGTCAAAATCCGTCCCAATCCAAAAAATTATCGCACGACTGGAAAATCGTCTCAAAACGAGCCGATAATCGCACAGTGTCTGCCCGGCTTTAGTTTGACTAGCAGCAGGAGGGAAGTGACCTGCCACTGCCAAGTGGCTACGGGTCCCTCAATGGGACAAATTTAAAATACTCGCGCATTTTGCCACTCATAATTAATTGCGTTAATTTTCAGTGTAATTAATTAATCTAATTAACACGCTAAACTGACAGCCCTAAATATTATACAAACAAAATAATATCAACATGTTTCATAGGTGTCCTTTTTTCACCGTCCTTTATTAGCTGGGAGGGAATATGTCAAAAATCATAAAGATTGTGCACTTGGTGACAAGTTTTTGATATTTGGCATGGTGTTAGGTATGGACATAAGGTTTTCAAAAACCACCGCAAACAAATTGGGACGGCCCCCTAGTGGCTGGTTTGCAGAAAATTCAAAATGGCTCCCGCTGAAAAGACCAAAGGTCATATCTCAGCTTCTCTTAGTCCTAGATTATTGTTTATTGTCACTTTCTCTACTTGTTTTGGTGCTAGGAATTCAATTCTGAGATATATTTCCTATTTCATGTTGAAGGTCAAATTTAATTTTCAAGGTCATTTTTTGCACAAAAAACTCCATATCTCTAGAATTAAGTCACATAGAAAGATTATATAGGGCTCTAGACCCCTATTTTCACCCCCAAGGAATGCAATTTTCTGTTTATTGGACAGGTCACTGGGTTGCTTCCAGCTTGCCATGCTGGAATAAGGCGTGCTGGGTCGGGGGGATTGAATCCAGGGACTTGAGGCTATGGGTGAAAACAAGCTTCCTGGCTTCATTGACTGACTCTACACTGCAGTCCTTGCTATACATTAGAACAGTCCAGCGTTCGAGATGTCGCATATGCACTGATTCCAGTGTGACGCTGGTTGGGTCTTGGGTGATTTCAATGAGGGTGTTGGTGACTTCAGGAAAAGCTGTCCATGCATTCCATGTGGGTTTTTTTTGCCAACTCAAAACATTGCTGATACAACGTTACAGCCGGTGAATGCGTGGAAGAAGGGCAGTGCTTGGCATTTTTGAGGTCCCAGCATTTCTGAGATGTGGTGAATTGGAATATCTTTATATGCTTTTTCCTGATCCAAAGCCAATCCACAGTTCTGAGAGGCCCGGCTCCTTGAACAGGTTGATGGCCAGCACCACTACATCACTATCTACTGTCTTTAGGTAAGCCTTGGAGCATGGATTCAATGTGCTCAAATACATAAACAAACAAAACAAACAAAAAGGCTTGTAGGTTAGTTGGTTTGTTGCTCAGGACAAGGTCAGCCTTTGTTGTGAGAAGGTGGTACTCTGAGCCAGCTGTGATCTCTTGAAGGTTCTGACTAAGGTACTGAAACAGCTGGTCTTTATTTTGACTGTCCTTGAGGAACTTCTGCCATTGAGCTCCCTTTGGCAGAGGCATTGACATCTTAGCAGACACTCATGTTCGACACCCTGCAGTCCCACCCCGCTTGACACGAGTTTGGGATTTGAGACTTGCCTCTATATATGTATTCCAGACCGCATCCACTCTTGTCGTTCTGTCAGTCATCAGGCTGCGCAAGTAGGGTAGCAAGTGCATTTGAGTGTACTCTCCAAACACTCTGGCACGCTGGGTCTTGATGATATATATTACTGCTGCCATATCAAGCACAACTACAGAAGCCTCTTTGGCTGATGGAGAGGGGCCAGGACCAGGCATTCCTGGTAGGCATTCCAGAATATCTGACTTGGTTCCTGACCGGAGCTTGCCTTGATCAGACAAGGATGGAGGCTCACGCTGATTCTCGTGCTCAAAGAATTCATCGATGTCTAGATCAGGACAGGCTTGTAGGGACAAGAAGACCTTGGTGTTTAGAGCTGTATTTGCCTTGGCAGAGCCCAGCTTGCTTGCAGGCCACCTCAAACTCATCAATGGCCCGTAGGAAACTAGGTTTCAAGAACTCGATGATCTCCTTCTCCTCTTGCTGACCATAGAGGCCTTTGATCCACTATCTTCCTTTAGACATTTGATGCTGTGCTTCTGACTTTGATCAAGTGCCATTAATGTGAACTTCTTTTCACCACGTTGTACAACAAACTTGCCCTCCATGAAAGCCTCATGTACTGATGGGTGGGTAGATAGTGGGTAGACGTGCCATCTTTCAAGAAGACTGGCATCCAGCGGGCATAGTTTGTATGTCCAAAGGCAAATAACCATGGCCACAGATCCTCACAAGCTTTCAGGGTTAGTGGCCAATTGCCCACTCGCTAACCCCGGATGAGGCGGCAGTTGATCATCAGGTAGTCTATCACTGTCAGCCAGTAAGAGATTTTTGGAGCATTACTCATAAGTTGATTCTCCCACATCTCCATGGTTTCATGAGGCCCATAGCCCTCTTGGCAGTATTCATCATATGCCTGTACTTTGAGTACATGGAGCCAGGCAAGAGTAAGCTGGTATGCATACCGTGTACGTTTGACATGCTTGCCACTTAGAAGAGATGCTGCAACACCAGTGTTGAAAATTTTGCCAGGGAAAACACCCGTTCCCAGCCAGACCCAGCCAACAGCTTACGCCCAGACTCTTGGGACATCATCTTGATGTGAAGGAAGCCCATGAAGCACACCATCTTTGATTCACCAACCTCATTAGGGAACTTCCACTGACATTTTTCTGTTGGGCATACAGAGGACAGTCATCCACTATGACTGGAATCTGGCCAGGATTCACAAACTCTGTTGCCTTCATGACCACAAGCATTGAGTGTTTCTGCGCCCAATGCTTGACATCTGCATGGCTTTGGCCATATCAGATGAACCCAGAGTAGGTCACTGGTGTGTCTTGAAGTGTTCCATCATTTTCTATCAGGACCTTGTGGACATGGTCTAGCCATGCTTCGTCAAGCACCCCTGCTCGGTTGTTTTAAGAAAAAGTTGGTCTGGCTGTTCCAACTAGAATTGATGAAAGCTTGATTTCCCCAGCATATTCAGCTATATACGGCACAAAGGCAAAGTCATCCGGAAGCTTGATAGTGGTGCCTTCAGAAGTTGAAGGCACCAGTATCCCCCCCATGTTGTCACATGTCAGATGGTTAGTCAGGGATATAGCGGTGCCATGGAGCTCAAATCGACCACACTCGTCAATATTATCAACTCCACCAGTACTTTCGTTGTGGCTTTGTTCTGAAGTTGAGTTCATCTTAAGCCTGAACGATGGCCATAATGCTCACCCAATTAGATTATTGATACTACAGCGACAGTGACCTGTCCAATAAACAGAAAATTACATTTCTGTGGGGTGAAAATAGGGGTCTAGATCCTTATATAAGCTTTCTATGTGACTTAATTCTAGAGATATGGAGTTTTTATGTACAAAAAATGACCTTGAAAATTAAATTTGACCTTCAACATGACCTTGAAATAGGAAATCTATCTCAGAATTGAATTCCTAGCACCAAAACAAGTAGAGAAAGTGACAAGATACAACAATCTAGGACTAAGAGAAGCTGAGATATGACCTTTGGTCTTTTCAGCGGGAGCCATTTTGAATGTTCTGCAAACCAGCCACTAGGGGGCCGTCCCAATTTGTTTGCGGTGGTTTTTGAAAACCTTATGTCCATACCTAACACCATGCCAAATATCAAAAACTTGTCACCAAGTGCACGATTTTCATGAATTCCCTCCCAGCTATATGTATGTTAATAAATATTGATCCACAGCTACTTGTTCTGGTCGGACTGGTATCGTCCAGCGGTCATAATGAAAGCCTTTACCGAGGGCAGCCATGCTGTTCCTCTGGTCAACACCACTCTGGGATGGCCATTTGGACTCGCTCTCGACTATGCGTAAGTACAGTGATTCCTTCATACAATTCAATTGCTGCTTTTAAGGCGATAGAAGTATCCGTGCTGTGATGGCGTTCCCAGATCGATCCCTGCTGGTCGCTGTGTTTCAGGATGGACCGGCTGTACTGGGTGGATTCCCTCCTGGATCAGATCGGTCACATTGACATTGAAGGAACTGACAGAAAGATGTTTAGCAACATTGGCCAGATCACTCAACCCTTCTCATTGACTGTTTATTCAGGTGAATGTCAAGGTCCTTTTTGGGGATTTGTGTCGTACCAAGGTTTTCACATTTTCAAAAGACTTTGTTTCATCTTTTGTTTGGCTTTTTTAACCAGGTATTGCTGTAGTTCTTTTTTTTCTCCATTTGACAAGTAAAGGATGTCCTAAAATTACTAATGCAAGCAAGAAGACCGGCCCCTAACAATACTAACGTAGCTGTTTGTGTCTTGTAGACTACTTGTATGTGTCTGATACGAGGACGAGGGCAATATTTGAGATGAGGAAGAGGGATGGAGGAGGAAACGTTATGATCAGGAAAGGAATCACCGGCATCATGAACATCAAGGCCTACACAGCCGACGTCCACAGCAGTGAGTTCACACACAGCCGGAGAACGGATCACCCAGTTCGATCCCTAGGACTATTCTTATTATTATTCAATCCAGAACGATCTATGACTGTGTGGCGTGGACAGTATTTGAACTGACTCGGGCAGGAATAACAATAACGTTCCTGCTGACTTTTTCTCCTGCAGCCTACACCAGTCGATGTAACACGGTGCCCAACGGACGCTGCAGCCACTTCTGCTTCCCACTCCCCAGCTTCAACCGGGTGTGCGGATGTCCGTACGGCATGAAACTTGGAGACAATAACAGGGACTGCATTAAAGACGACTCTGTTTCTCCACCTGACAACATCTGTGGCGACTTCGCCTTTGAGTGCGACGAAGGACGCTGCACGCCCAACTCTTACCGCTGCGATGGGATGTTTGATTGCGTGGATAAGACTGATGAGGTCAACTGCACTAACACAGGTGCGTGTGTTTGTGAAGCAGCAGAGGATGACAACATTTGGGGTAAACAATTAGGGGTGTAACAATATATCGTGCCACGGAATTTCGCGATACAACAATGTCACAATACGTGTCGTGGAGGTGACAAATTGTATCGCGATATTGGGTTATTAATATTAATCTATTGTGTTGACTAGTAACGCGCATCCGACCGCGACTCAACCCGCGGACCAAAATCTTCCTTCGCTCAGAAGAAACTAGTACCGTTTTGGTCCCGATCACGGGACTCTTGCAGGTTTTGAGCTCTGAACTTTTACTTATGTAAGGCTGGTGTAGAGTTAGGCCTTACCTTATTAAATTAAACCTTTTTGGGGTCATGAGTAGGATAAACACGGGGACAACTTCTGCTGAGTTCCAGTGTACTTTAAAGGAGCTTGAGGCAGGATTGAGGCAGGATTTATGAAATAAATTTGTATACGTTTTAAGTTTTCTAGTAATAATGTCAGATGAAGCGTTCCAAACCAAAAAGAATGATCCCTCTAGTGTATCTCTCCGTTGCCTTGAACAGGCTGTGTGCTGCAAAATGTGCTGCAATTCGGAGGCCGAATTTCCCGCACTGTCTTGCGGATGTGACGTCACATGACGCTGCATGTGCGTTCTCCCCGTTCTCCCGTGCCGGCTTCACTGTTGGCTGCAGTACCCCCGACGGCCGTCGTGGCGAAGGGTGGCGCTAGAGAGTCTCATTTCTTAAAAGGAGCCTCATGCTCCTTTAATGTCCCTCAACAGTGTAGGATTTTAGAACATCAACACAGCACCTAGTGCCGTACTGTGGCGTATCACTCCGCCCAATCTAAAACAGACTAATCACTACAGATAAACTGACTAGTGTCATTATAGTCCCTGAATTACATCAGAATATAAAGAATATATTTATAAAATAATGAACCCTGAATTACCAAAATAACCTTCTTAACAAAAATAAATCTCCTCTTACACTTATAAGGTGAGCATGAATCAATCTTTTTTATGATGTAAAATTGTATGTATTTATTTACTTTTATTTATTTTTTAAATTTTAGTTGTTAAATTTCTGGAAAAGAAAAAAGTCAAATCATACATGAGAGAAACTATTCAGTTTGTGGTAAAATATTGTACTTGTATGAAACTGAAGATGCGATAATGCAAACCTGACATTTACTTTTAGTTCAGTTTGTGGAAAATGGTTGGCCTGGCTTTCTCTTTAAAACTTAAACAGTTATAAATCATTACAAACTGTAACAATAGGTTTTTAGTTTTGTATTTTGTGTCTTTCAAATAAAAGACAATTTTTTCCAGTCATATGTTCCTCATGCAAGGCTGTTAAAAAAATACTGCTATAATATCGTATTGTTATCGTGACCTCAATATCGTGTATCGTACCGTATCGTGAGATTAGTGTATCGTTACACCCCTATAAGCAATATTTGATCAAAGCGACCGATGGCCTGGTATGTTTTCACTAGGAGGCACCTGCTCACCGCTGGCCTTCACCTGCAACAACAAGCGCTGCATCTACTCCAGCTGGCGCTGTGATGGCATAGACGACTGTGGGGACGGTTCTGACGAAGCCAACTGTCCCACTCGCGGCCCCACCACTTGTGGGTCTGACTACTTCACCTGCGACAACAACAGGTGTGTCTCCAAAAGATGGGTGTGTGACGGTGACAATGACTGCGGCGATGGCTCTGATGAACACAACTGCAGTGAGTACTTCATCATTCACGCGCTCAGATTTCACGCTCGAAATTGTTGGGAAAAGACTTGAACCCTGTGTGGTTGGCAGATTCGACCATCACCACATGCCCGCCGGGCTACTTCCTGTGTCCCGAACACCGCTGTATCAACCACTACTACGTGTGTGATGGAGACCAAGACTGCTTGGACGGTTCAGATGAGAATAACTGCGGTAGGAATCGGATATTTTTGGGGTTCAGAAAGTTTACTGTAAAAAAAGAACTAATATTTAAAATGTTCTGTTTTCTCATCTCTTTATTCTTCTTTCTTTCCTGTTCTTCTGTCAGAGTTTAACTGCCAGTCCTACGAGTTTGCTTGTGCCAGTGGAGACCAGTGTGTCAGTTCATCATATCGCTGCGATGGCGTGTACGACTGCAGGGACCATTCGGATGAACGAGAATGCCGTACGTTAACTGCTAACTTTACACTGCAAAAACTCAAAATCTTAACAAGAATATTTGTCTTATTTCTAGTTAAAATGTCTCATTTTTAGTCAAAAAATCACATTTCACTTAAAACAAGACTCATCACTGGAAAAAACAACAATTTTCACCTGTTTCAAGTAGATTTTCACTTAAAGGAGCATGAGGCAGGCCTGTGCCGGCTTCGCTGTTGGCTGCAGTACCCCCGACGGCCGTCATGGCGAAGGGTGGCGCTAATGAGTCTCATTTTTTAAAAGGAGCATCATGCTCCTTTAAAATAAGTAGAAAAATCTGCCAGTGGAACAAGATTTTTTTTGCCTGTAATGAGAAGATAAATCTTGTCCCACTGGCAGATTTTTCTTTTCCAGTGAAAATTTGCTTGAAACAGGTGAAAATTGTCAAATAACAAGTTATTTTTCTGGTAATGACTCTTATTTCAAGTGTAATGAGATTTTTTGACTAAAAATGAGACATTTTAACTAGAAATAAGACAAATATCCCTGGTAAGATTTTGAGTTCTTGCAGTGTGCCCTTCTGCTCGTGAACTTCTGGACTTTCTCAGAGAAAGCCACATCGTTGTCATGTCTAAAAGCCATTTTTAAATATGAAACATCTCCGGCCCCTGCAGCTACTCGAGCTCCAGGCCTTTGCCACGACCACGAGTTCCAGTGCCAGACCGACGGTTTGTGCATACCGGCCGAGTGGGAATGCGACAGCCACCCGGATTGTGAGGACGGATCCGATGAACACAACACGTGCCCCGTGGTCACCTGCAGGTCCAACTATTTCCAGTGTGACAACAAGATATGCATTCCCATGAGCTGGTTGTGTGACGGCGACAACGACTGCCGTGACATGAGCGACGAGCAGAACTGCCCCGCTCCTCCCTTCAGCTGCCCCTCTGGACAGTGGCTGTGCCCCACCGACCAGGTGTGCATCGACCTGGACAAGCTGTGCAACGGGCAGAGAGACTGTCCCAATGGAGCAGACGAGTCACCTATTTGCAGTACGTGTCCCGTAAAGTAATTGTGTAAAAAAAAAAAATTCATTGCCATATAACACACAAGGTGCGTTAGAAACAGGTAGGTATACCGTATTGGCCTGAATATAAGACGGTGTTTTTTGCATTGAAATAAGACTGAAAAAGTGGGGATCGTCTTACATTCGGGGTATAGACGTTATACCCATTTACACCGCTAGATGGAGCCATATATCTTTAAGCGAATGCTGAACTTAACTCCCCAGGCCAAAGCGAACCCCTGTCACGAAGAAGAAAAAGAAAAAATAGTATAAGAAAGAAAAGAGAAGAAAATAAGAGAAGAGATATCAGAAAGGGGAGAAACGTAGCGACAATCTGGAGAAAAGTGGGTGGAAGTTCGGCAGGTAAACCGGCAGCTGAGGAGAAGTTATGATGCAAACTTCAAGATAATGATTTCAAATAGTCAAAATAACATGCTTTTTCTCTCGAATATATTGTTATAATCATTTGTTTCAGATGTACTGTAATTATTTTCTGTATAAAAATTGAATTTTGTGTTCAAAAAGTCTTTCTTCAAACTTGAGTCTTGAAAAAGAGGGGGTCGTCTTATAATCAGGGTCGTCTTATATTCGGGACAATACTGTCACTCTGTTCCTGAACAGGAAAGATGATGTAGTGTTTGTGATCTAAATGTTGTTGAGGATGAACTTCATTTTTTGTCTTATTGTCCATTATATGATGAAGCCAGGCAGCTTTTATTTCAGAAAATGCAAGATTTGAAACCTGAGTTGTTCTGGACTGAGGATGATGCTAAATTGGAATGGTTTTTCAGAGAGAAGGTTTTCTTTATCGCTACCTTTATAAAGAGAGCCTGGAAACAGAGAAAGGATCTGTAATTTGATCTGTAATGTATAAGTGGAATTTGGTTCCAGTTTGTAGCAGCTGATGTTTGTTTGCTGGCGTAGTGTATGTGTCTTGTAAGCCCTTATAGGCTGGAACCTTAGAGGTGTATGACACATTAATAGACAACAATTCATTCATTAATTCATTCACAAGGTTTTTCTTGTGCTTTCGTGAAGACCAAGATGACTGTGCACTGAACAACGGCGGTTGCAGCTACGATTGCGTCCAGGGTCCGTACGGGGCTCAGTGCACATGTCCTCCGGGATTCCAGCTCCTCAATGACTCCAAGACGTGTGACGACATCGACGAGTGCCTGATCCCCGGTTTCTGCAGCCAGCAGTGCTACAACGAGAGAGGAAGCTTCAGGTGCCACTGCTCGGACGGTTATCTCCTGGGGCCCGATGGACGCACCTGCAAAGTTGAAGGTGAGCAGCAAGAAGAGGAGTATAAGAATGGTGGATTGATGTGAGATGTTATGGCAGGTAAAGCAGTGCCTTAATTATTTATGGTCTCAGTAGAAGATCCATGAATGGTTTTTGCAGCATTAAAGACACTTGAGCTAAATTTACATAAAATGTAATAAAATGATCGAACTATTCATTTGCACAGTTGAAGTTGTGTTACCTTTGCCCGTGTACAAATCGCCTGCCCTCAGACCCACTGGTAGCCGTGCTTTTGGTGGCCAAGCGTAGCCAGATCATCGCTGATCGGCTCAACATGAGGCCTCCCCAGACACGACCGGTCGTCAGCGGTTCCAGCATCGTGACCGTGGACTTTGACCGCCCGACGTCCAGGATCTACTGGGCTGATGCTTCACAGAAAAAGATATGGAGTGCCTTCCAGAACGGCACAGACAGACGGGAAGTAAGTAAACATATCAGCAACACGTGGTAGCGGTGAAAATAGAACCGTCGGCCCGGTACACTGCAAACACTCAAAGAAAAATCTGCCAATGGAACAAGACTTTTTTGCTTGTAATGAGAAGATGAATCTTGTCCCACTGGCAGATTTTTCTACTTATTTCAAGTGAAAATTTACTTGAAACAGGTGAAAATTGTCAAATAACAAGTAATTTTTCTGGTAATGACTCTTGTTTTAAGTGTAATGAGATTTTTTGACTAAAAATTAGACATTTTAACTAGAAATAAGACAAATATTCTTGTTAAGATTTTGAGTTTTTGCAGTGTAGACACAGAAAATGTTTCCCCCAACATCAAAGTTGTGCTACGTGTGCCTCTTCTAGGTCTTCTCCACTGGTCTGATGGCTCCTGAGAGCATTGCAGTGGACTGGGTGGCTCGGAACGTTTACTGGACCGACTCCGTCATGGAGAACATCGAGGTGTCCACTCTGGACGGACGCTTTCGGAAGGTTCTCCTGAACGAAAACGTCACCAGCCCGCGTGGACTCGTTTTAGACCCCCGCAACTAGTGAGAACATGTTCTAACATGGTTTTTTATTTTGATGACATTTTCATTACTTTAGATTTCATGTAAAATGAAGATTTGATTTGATTTGATTTGATTTGATTTGATTTGATTTGATTTGATTTATTTTATTTTTGTACATGTAAAAAAAAAAAGAAAAAAAAAAAAGAGAAGTTTAAAGGAGCCGTCTGTAAGAAATGTCCAAAACTGGTACTGCAGTCACTTTCAAAATATTGTTGAGCAGCGTGTACCTCCCCCTCCTCCCCCCGACCAGAGGTTGCCAGGTAGGCTGCAGAATGCAGCAGGAACGTAGGCTGCCATGGCTGCCATAATTAGAGCCAAGCTGGCAACCCGGATGCCGAAACAATACTGACTTGGTGATTGGAAGATAGGTGGAGGGTGGAGCTTCAGAAACAATACTGACTTGGTGATTGGGAGATAGGTGGAGGGTGGAGCTTCAGAAACAATACTGACTTGGTGATTGGGAGATAGGTGGAGGGTGGAGCTTCAGAAACAATACTGACTTGGTGATTGGGAGATAGGTGGAGGGTGGAGCTTAAGAAACAATACTGACTTGGTGATTGGGAGATAGGTGGAGGGTGGAGCTTCAGAAACAATATTGACTTGGTGATTGGGAGATAGGTGGAGGGTGGAGCTTCAGAAACAATACTGACTTGGTGATTGGGAGATAGGTGGAGGGTGGAGCTTCAGAAACAATACTGACTTGGTGATTGGGAGATAGGTGGAGGGTGGAGCTTCAGAAACAATACTGACTTGGTGATTGGGAGATAGGTGGAGGGTGGAGCTTCAGAAACAATACTGACTTGGTGATTGGGAGATAGGTGGAGGGTGGAGCTTCAGAAACAATACTGACTTGGTCATTGGGAGATAGGTGGAGGGTGGAGCTTCAGGCCAAAACAAAAAATGACAACATAAACATCAGTTGAGGGCTGCAACTCCTCTTTTTAAACTGGAATATCCTGGCTTGAGTGCTGTTGTCAGTGACATAAGTATTTGAAATGAACATGATTTTTAAATGTCTGTTGACATATCGGGGTCATTTTATGATTCGTTTTATTATTGCTCTTACATACAGCTCCTTTAAGAAAACAAAACAACAAAACAAAGAATTTCATCCTTTAAAACTTGCTATCTTAATTTACATGTGCCAAAAAAGTAGTAGGAAGAAGTGTAAACTTATTTAGTCCTACCTCCATTCACTGATCATTTAACCTTTATAAATATTCACACACTGTACTCACACTGCTAAATAACAGTATTATTATTATTATTATTATTATTATTATTATTATTATTATTATTATTATTATTATTATTATTATCATTATTATTATATACTGTAATTATACTCACACACATACTTATACATGCATACATACATACACATAGTTGAATATTTCTAAATATTTGTACACACACGCCCATATAAATATTTATATAAATATACTTATTTACACTATACTGTCTCTATTAACTGTATCTGCTCTATATCTATTTATATATCTACTTACACACATAGTCACACACATTATATATATATATATATATATGTACCCATACGTATTTTCCTCCAGCACCTACCTGATGTTCTGGTCAGACTGGGGTCAGAACCCCAGGATTGAGCGAGCCAGCATGGACGGATCCATGAGACAGGTCATCGTCAGCACTAAGGTCTACTGGCCCAACGGACTGGCCCTGGACTACACCAGCCGCAGAGTCTACTTTGCTGACGCCTTCCTGAAATACATCGACTACTGTGACTATGACGGAAACAACCGCCATCAGGTCATGGCGAGCGACATGGTAGGTCAGGCTTCGGAGAAAATGCCGCATTAGATGATTTTGCAAACTTTGTCTTCCTAAATGTGTTACTCCGAGCTGCTCAGGAACATTATCCTCATGTGTTGGTCAAATATGTCCAAAGTTGTGAAACTCTGTGGTGTACACCCTGATTTTTGACATGGAGAACATTCGTCGATCAACTAACTTCCAGGTTGATCTTTATTTTTCTAATATTTATCACTTCAGAACTCTGACCTGTGGGATTTAGCTCAGTCTTAATTCTACTCAAACAAAAATCGGTTTAATTTAATCACCTAAATCGTACAATTCTAATCCTTTGATCCTGTTTTGGTTCCTTCTCAGGAGTTTCAAAGATGGTTTGGATTGAGAATAATTTTTGTTTGTCTCGGTCCGTTCGTTGATGGGAGGGCAAACTTTTGTTTTTGTTTCATCTAGAATTAGTTCTGTAGGCGTGAAAGCACTCTAAATTAGTCATAAATCCTCATTTAACTACCATTCAGTACATAAGATTTGTCCTCCCTTTTTTTTTTTTTTTTACTTTTTCCTGGAGATTATCTTTAACATTTGAGACAGGACTCACTCTGCAGAACTAAAACATGAGAAAAAAAGTAATAATACTGTACATGGATCATTCATTCAGTATAAATTGAGAATAAAGTTTTCACTTGGTATATGAAGTGTAATGAGAACACTTGGCCTCCCACCAGGTTCTCCAGCACCCACACGGCATGACCATCTTTGAAGACAACGTCTACTGGTCCGAGCGTTACACCAGCAAGGTGATGAGGACGAACAAGTTCCACGGCGGGAACATCACCACCCTGATGAACAATATCTACCAACCCATGGGCATCGTCATCGACCACCCCGTCAAACAGCCCGCAGGTACGATGCAGGCAGCACATTTTCCTTCCTGAAGGTTATTTACTAAATTGCCAGTGTCTGTAAATCGAGAGGAAATCCAAACACAGAGCATGTAGAAATGAGCCACATTTCAGTTTCAGTGACATATTCAGTACTGGAGTTGAGGGGGGATGGGGGGGGATGAGGGGGGATGAGGGGGGGTGGCATCCCCCCTGAAATAAAAACAGTCCAAATCATCCCCCCTGAAATAAAAACGGTCCAAATCATCCCCCCTTTCCATCCCTTATGTCATTTCATCAATGAATGTGGTTTTACTGCTATTTCAACATTTAGTCATCACCAGAAAAATAACTTATTTGACAATTTTCACCTGTTTCAAGTACATTTTCACTTGAAATAGGTAGAAAAATCTGCCAATGGGACAAGATTTATCTTCTTATTACAAGCAAAAAAATCTTGTTCCACTGGCAGATTTTTCTACTTATTTTAAGTGAAAATCTACTTGAAACAGGTGAAAATTGTTGTTTTTTCCAGTGATGAGTCTTATTTTAAGTGTAATGAGATTGTTTGTTACTAAAATGAGACATTTTAACTAGAAATAAGACAAATATTCTTGTTAAGATTGTGAGTTTTTGCAGTGATCCATGTTACTTATCCTGTGAAGGACAGAGTCATATTGATAAGTTCAGAAAAGTGTTTTTTATTGTTGTGTTTTGATGTATTTGATGTAAGCCCAGTGGATATTTAAAGCTTACAGAAGGCTGCATTTAACTGCTGCTATGTCATTCCTGCAGTATTTCTGCAGCTGTTTTGGTCACTGCTATTATTTGTAATATATTATATTATTTGTAATCAGCACAAATTATCTGTCTCCATATGATAAAATCCACCATCCCCCCCTGATTTTATTGATAGTATTTACATGGTGGAGTGTTATTTTCAGTCTGAAGGTGGCACTGTGCTTCTGCTTTCAGCCTTGAACCCATGCAGAGAGCATTTGTGCAGTCAGCTGTGCCTGCTGGCAGGCATCAGACCCAGGTACTACACCTGCCACTGCCAGTCTGGCTGGAAGCTGGATGCTGACAAACGCACGTGCATCAAAGGTAGGCGTGCAGCACGGCTCCGCACAGCCCTGAATCAAGCTGAAAGGAGTAAATCTGTGAGCTGTGAATTCATATTAAGAGGTTTTGATCTGTAGGGTGTATAAAAACGAGCTTACAAGTATAAGCAGTATAATTTCAATCAATCAATCAATTACTTTATTTGTCCCCAAGGGGGCGATTAGTTTCGCGACAGGAGAAGCTCACAATGGTAAATATACATCAAATATACATAATAAGTTACAATAGGTTACACATCATAGTATAGACCTACTGTAAGCTTAAGAGGGAAGGCTTTTTCACCCACTACCTTTTCATTCCGGCATTTAAAAGAACAATAGTGGAGGAACAAAGGAGTGTTTGTATCTGTTTGTCTTTGCAAAAGGGAGTGTAAGCAGTAACTGATGGTAGAAACTGAAACTGTTTATTCAGGGATGTGAGAATCAGACAACATGGAGTTCTTGATCAGCTGTTTGTTATAAAGTTCTTGTAAAGTTTGTTGAGCCAACCCAATGATTTTACTGCTTAGACTGACAACCTTGTTGAGCAAGTTTCTGTCTTTGACCTTCAAGGATTGAAACCAACAAATGAAAGAAAAAGTGATAACAGATTTGATGAAAGAACGATAAAACATAGACATCAGGGAAGAATCCACCTGGAATTTAGAAAGTTTTCAAACTGTTCCAGATGAGACTCCCTTCTTGATGGTCGTCAGGGATTCAGTGATTTTTGGGATTCCTTTGGACCCCGCTGACCAAGCCAACAATGCCATGGCCCCCGTGTCCGGCATCACGCAGGGCCGAGACATCGACTTTGACGACCAGGAGCAGTTTGTCTATTGGGTGCAGAGCAGCGTGAGTGGAGACATGTTTTATAACCTTTTGAGGAATTAACTTATTATTCTATTCTGTGTTATTACATGAGGAGAAAAAAAACAACCTTTTCCATGTTGATTTTCTACCTATATGCAAAATGTCTTGCTTGAGTTGCATGGTGTGTTATTGTGCTCTGATATCAGGGTTCAATTTGGCGAGTGAAAACCAGTGGCACCAACAGGTCTGAGTTTGCTCCAGCTGCTTACATGGGCTCGCCGTCCGGTCTGGCTTTTGATTGGATAAGCCGAATGATGTATTACACCAACCCCACTGGAAAAACAATTGAAGTAAGAACAAAAAAAAAGAGCAAACCCCTTTTTTTCTTTTTTTTTGATATAGTGCTGATATATTTTATAGTTTTCAGTCCTCATGGAAGCATATTCTACGAATGTTTCAGGCCTCTTAGATATTAATATTTTGTATAAGTATTTTTATTGAACATTGACAATTAAAGGAGCATGAGGCTCCTTTTAAGAAATGAGACTCTCTAGCGCCACCCTTCACCACGACGGCCGTCGGGGGTACTGCAGCCAACAGTGAAGCCGGCACGGGAGAACAGGGAGAACGCACATGCAGCATCATGTGACGTCACATCTGCAGGACAGCGCGGGAAATTCGGCCCCAGAATTGCAGCACATTGTGCAGCACACAGCCTGTTCAAGGCAACAGAGAGATACACAAGAGGGCTCATTCTTTTTGGTTTGGAACGCTTCATCTGACATTATTACTAGAAAACTTAAAATGTATACGAATTTTTTTTCATAAATCCTGCCTCAATCCTGCCTCATGCTCCTTTAACAAATGCATAACAGGCCGCTGGGCTGCTCGGTGGCGCAGTGGGTTAAGCAGCGGCTCATATACTGAGGCTACAGTCCTCCTGCAGCGGTCGCAGGTTCCCGGCCTGCGCACCTTTGCTGCATGTCATCCCCGATCTCTCTCTCTACCCCTTTCATATCTGCAGCTTGAATAAAGGGCCACTAGAGCCCAAAAAAATCTTAAAAACAAAAAAAAACAAAAACAAATGCATAAAAGAAGCAATATCATTGGAACACACACACACATACACACAGATACATTAAACCCCCACTCCCCCACCCCGCCCGCTAAGGGCTCATCCAAAGAAAGAAGGGAGTTTTACATTGAGGAGCATAACTGAGAGAAAACACTGCTCAGTGAAGATGTTTGTAGCTTTATCCACCAGGCAGGACGTTTTGCGTCACTTTTTTCCATTTTCACATTAATTTCTGCAGCATGACAGCTACTACACACACCGGCATCAAAGACGTGTAAACACTTGCTGGAAAAACTAGCAGAATAACTGCATTTCCACATGATGTGGTCAATGTGGGATTACATAATAACAAACTCTGCTGAGAAACCCGTAAATCCACAGCTGAACTGTAGCAAGTCCTCCAAGATGCTTAAAACCTTTGATTGCTGTTTTAGATTAGATTTAGGATTAAAGCGGGACAGATTTTCATCTTAATCTTGATCTTTTGTCGTTTTTCATGTTTATCACTTTATATTTGTATTTATTTTCTATGTAGGTTATCCGCGTAGATGGAAATGAGAAATATAGGAAGACCCTCATCGCTTCAACTGGTAAACCGGAGGGAACTGGAGAGCCCGCTGGACTCGCCCTGGATCCGGCCCGAGGGTACAGGAAAAAATAAAATAAAATATTGGGAATTACTTGTCTGCTTTGAAATAGCTGGCTTGGATCAAATAATCAGTCAATCACATTATTGACAGTTTCTATTTATGAAATGATAAAATACCAGTATTAAAATGTTCACATAGTTCAACGTGAACAGACGACATGTGTGAAACTTGAGCCGTTTGCCGTATTTAATCTCTACAGGAAACTATTTTGGACGGACAAAGGATCAGACAGTGGAGTTCCTCCCAAAGTTGGCAGCGCCGACATGGATGGAGGAAACCTCAGGAACCTTTACACCGGCAGCTTGGAAAATATCGGGTTTATCGCGGCTGACATCGCAGCCATGAAGCTGTACTGGGGTGTTGCAGGCTCAGGGGTGGTATGTACCAAATACTACCTAACACACATATTACACATATTACTGCCTGCCTCTACATACTTTATCAACCATTGAAAAAAAGAGAATCCACTCCTTCATTCCCTCCATAGATAAACAAGGTTTTGTGTAAATGTCAAAGTAATATCCATTTTAGTGCCATTGTCAATCCAGGATATGTTGATTGGACAGTTTCCAAAAGCACTGACGGTGCATCAGTCAACATTTCAATAGAAGTGAAAAGTGACATTTGGCAAAGTGAAATCAAAGAGAAACTTCTAACTTGCAGTTTTCACTCAATGGTGAGCAAACATAGAAAAAAGTCCAATACGAAGTAACAGCAGTCGTTTCAAAGAAGCCTAAAGTTTACCCTTTTTTTAACACATGTATGTGGGCAATTTTTGCTTGTGAGGTAAAACTTTAAACTAATCTTTATGGGAAAGGCTTGTGGATCCTAAAGAGGCTACACAATTTCATCTGGAGTTAAGGATTGTCTTTCAATAGCAATTCAATTTAATTCAATTTTATTTATATAGCGTCTATTACAACAGAGGTTGTCTGTAGCCGCTTTCCAGAGACCCAGAACATAAACCCCGGAACCGCTGTTTCAAACGATGCTCCAGTGCATTGTCAGTCTGAGTCAACTTTAGGTCGCCATTTAATTCAATTCATTTCAATTTTAGTTATATAGCGTCTAATACAACAAAAGTTGTCTCTAGACGCTTTCCAGAGACCCAGAACATAAACCCCCGAGCAGTTATAATATAAACAATGGCAGGTAAAAACTCCCCTAGTGGGAGATAAACCTTAAGCCGTGGCAAGAAAAACTCCCCTTTAGGAGGAAGAAACCTGGACCAGGACCTGGATGGGTCAGGGACGGCAGCAGCACAGCAGGCAGGTGGAAGCAGCAGCGGGATGACCAGGGGTGGGGACCGCAGGCCAGCACGCAGCTCCCGAAGCTCCGGCCCAATCATCAAGTCCCAGGTTAGGTGCAGGGTCGGGGAAAGGTTGAGAAGGGGCAGGGCCAGGGAGAGGAGTCTTGAGGGACAAACCTTCTCCCCCGCCCAAAAGGGGCCGTTACCCTGCCCCTCTCACTCCCACGCTGCAGGTTCCGGTGTTGTGCATTCAGAGATACTCTTCGCCACCGGCAGAGGATGCTGCACCATGTACAAAAGAGAAAAAAGAGAAAAAAGGGGGGCCAGCACAAGAAACTACAGGAGCTACTCTAACACACTAAAGTTTACACTACCTAGAGATTTACCAACACCAGCTAGAGGTTTACTAAACACTAACTATAGGCTTTACTAAACAGAAAGGTTTTAAGTTTAGTTTTAAAGGTGGAGGTGGTGTCAGCCTCCTTAACCCAGATTGGAAGTTGGTTCCAAAGTAATGGTGCCTGATAGCAGAACGCCCGCCCTCCAAATCTACATTTGGATACTCTAGGAACTACGAGTAAACCTGCACTCTGAGAGCGGAGAGCTCTGACAGGGTGGCCATGGAAACCATTCATTACTATTAACGTCTTTGTTTGCTCATTACTCTAATTGTTTTTTTGTCCAGATCGAGTGCGGTACGATGGACGGAGTGAGTCGTTCGACGGTGGTCAGTGGCCTGTCTCATCCATGGGGGCTGACGATCCACCAGAGCCACCTGTACTACACCGACCTGGACTACGAGGTCATCGAGAGGGTGGACAAGGCCACCGGCGCCAACATGGTGGTGATGCGGAGCGGCATGTCTGGGCTACGTGCCCTCAAAGTGCACGCCAGAGACAGTACGTCCATTTATGGAATTTTACTGTACTTTCTGGATTCGATTTTTATGTCGATGAAGACTTTTAGAATTATATATACACAAACATAATATTTAAAACATGTTTCAGGCAGATCATCATTTGTTGTTGCATATTTTGTTGTTGGAGGTGCCCAGGTCAAAGTTGAAGCGCTGGGGGGGCCCGAGTCAATATCACTATAAAGTGCCTTTGAGACATTGTAATTCTGATAAAGAATCTGTAAGATTTATCATTTAAATTTATAATTCTGTCATTAAGCTACCCCTAGGATGTTTAAAATACATATTGGTCAAGCTTAAACACTTTTTATGAATTAAATACAGAATGTTGCAAAATATGTCCACCCTGTCGGGGACAAATGCTAGCTTCAGCTATATGTTCTTTATTACATAATTATAATAAAACATACTTTTTACTGCTTTTTGGTGCTTTGGAAATATCTTTGGTCCCTTTCTAATTAATAAATATCAGATAATGGGAAAAATGTTTGGGGAATAGTGGAATTAGAGTAAAATTACAGTTCATCTACACCGATCGCCATAGGTCTTCTTTGTTTTTAAAATAAATTGATAAAAACAACTGTATCCAGCAAACTTTTTTAAGGATTTTGTTTGGTCATCATTTGATGACCAAACAATCTCTCCGTTGCCTTGAACAGGCTGTGTGCTGCAAAATGTGCTGCAATTCTGGGCCGGAATTTCCTGCGCTGGGCTCCGGATGTGACGTCGCATGACGCTGCATGCGCGTTCTCCCCGTTCTCCCGTGCCGGCTTCACTGTTGGCTGCAGTACCCCCAACGGCCGTCGTGGCGAAGGGTGGCGCTAGAGAGTCTCATTTCTTAAAAGGAGCCTCAAGCTCCTTTAAAAAAAAAAGGATAATATTACCCCTGACATTCTTTTCTTTATTTAAATATCACACGCCGCTCTGTGGGATCCTTTTATCTGGTAAAGCTCTCCTTCAACACTGTCTGTCTCTGTCTCAGACTCAGCAGGGACCACCAACGCCTGCAGCGCTAATAATGGAGGCTGTCCGCACCTCTGCCTGCCTAAACCAAGCAATCAGAAGACCTGCGCCTGCACCACGGGATTCTCCCCCTCTCAGGATGGCACCCGCTGTGAACAGTATGAATCTTTCGCCATCACCTCGACCCAAAAGTATATCCGCGGCTTCCACATAAACAGCAATGACCACTCTGAGGCCATGGTTCCTGTTGGGGGAAGTATGTTTGCTTCACGTTGTTTTGATTTGTGTTTTCAACAGTGGTTTTGAACACACCAACTTAGTGTTTGACCATTTTTTTTTGCAGCTTCATATGCCACCAAGGACAAGCTGGACCTGCATATAGCATCTGGGTTTGTTTACTGGACTGAAAACAGCACCTCCACCTCGTACAGGGGGATCTTCAGAGCTAAAACAAACGGCGGGAGTTACAGCCGTTTCGTCACCTCGGGTGTTGGACGAAGAGGCATTCAGGGCCTGGCTGTGGACTGGGTTGCAGGTATGAGCCTACTCAACTGTGTTTGCACCGATCGGATACTTTTACGAGTATGCGTTGTGACCAGTACTGGAGTTGAGGGGGGGTGAGGGGGGATGGTATCCCCCCCCTGAAATAAAAACGGTCCAAATCATCCCCCCTGTAAAACTGCCATCCCTCCTTTCCATCCCTTATGTCATTTCATCAATGAATGTGGTTTTACTGCTATTTCAACATTTAGAGTCATCACCAGAAAAATAACTTATTTGACAATTTTCACCTGTTTCAAGTAAATTTTCACTTGAAATAAGTAGGAGAATCTGCCAGTGGAACAAGATTTATCTTCTTATTACAAGCAAAAAACTTATTTCAAGTGAAAATCTACTTGAAACAGGTGAAAATTGTTGTTTTTTCCAGTGATGATTCTTGTTTTAAGTGTAATGAGTTTTTTTTTACTAAAATGAGACATTTTAACTAGAAATAAGACAAATATTCTTGTTAAGATTTTGAGTTTTTGCAGTGATCCATGTTACTTATCCTGTGAAGGACAGAATCATATTGATAAGTTCAGAAAAGTGTTTTTTATTGTTGTGTTTTGATGTATTTGATGTAAGCCCAGTGGATATTTAAAGCTTACAGAAGGCTGCATTTAACTGCTGCTATGTCATTCCTGCAGTATTTCTGCAGGTGTTTTGGTCACTGCTATTATTTGTAATATATTATATTATTTGTAATCAGCACAAATGATCTGTCCCCATATGATAAAATCCACCATCCCCCCTGATTTTTCTTTTACAACTCGAGTACTGGTTGTGACAATGCTGTACTTTCTCAGGTAACTTGTACTTCTCCAACGCGTTTGAGACGGAGACGTTCCTGGAGGTGCTGGCCATCAACACCACCTACCGAATGGTGCTCCTGAAGAGCGTGCAGGACCAGCCCAGGGACGTGGCGGTCAGCCCCAAGCTCCGCTACCTGTTCTGGACCGACGGGGGCCAGGCACCAAAGATTGAGCGGGCACTGCTGGACGGCACGAACCGCACGGTGCTGACATCGGAAAGCCTGGCGTCGCCTCGCGGCCTGACGGTCGATTACACCAACGACTTCCTCTACTGGACGGACGACGTTCTTGACATGATCTCCCGCATGGCCGTAGATGGAAGTCAGAGGCAGATTATTCGCTACGGGAGCCGATATCCATCTCCGACTGGGATGGCTATTTTTGGGAACAACATGCTGTGGGTGGATAGAAGACTGGGAAAACTCTTCCAGGCCAGCAAGGACCCGAGCAACACCGATCAGCCAGAAGTGAGCAAATTAGTTTCATTTAACAATCAGTTTTATAAACACAGCACACAAAAATATACCTGCAAATTACAGGGATTATTGCAAATTCTTCTTTTTATCATTACAGGACTGTCTCAGAAAATTAGAATTAGATACAGTTTACAGTTTAAGATTAAGATTCCCAGAATATTCTAATTTTTTGAGATAGGATATTTGAGTTTTCTTAAACTGTATGCCATGATCAGCAATATTAAAATAATAAAAGGCTTGCAATATTTCAGTTGATTTGTAATGAATCCAGAATGTATGACATTTTTGCATTACAGAAAATAAAGGACTTTATCACAATATTCTAATTTTCTGAGACAGTCCTGTATATGCAGTTAAATATTTGTTTTCTTCATCTGAGCAACAATTATTTTCCTGAAAGAATCTGTTAAATTGATTGTTTAGTATTTAAAAAGCACAAAAACGGAATATACATATTGAAATTTTAAATAATTAATGACTAAAAAGATAAAGATCATTTTTCAAAATAATAGTTTTTACTCAACAATGGAAATGATCAAATCATGTATCACGTAGGTAAAATGGTTGAATATATTTTCTTCAGTAAAATGTACCATGAATAAATAGCAATTAGCGCCATAACATATTAGTTAAAAACAATATGATGTGTTTTGTTTCCAATCTAATGAAACAACTAAAGAAAATCCTCTTGCAACAGTAATTTTATACACCTGATGATACTAATCTGAATGCTGTCAGTCCACTTAACATCAAACATATTTACATTGTCCCCAGGTAATCCGGGACAGTCTGGACGGGCTGATGGACGTCACCGTGTTTGACTCTCACGTGCAGCCCACGTCTGCCAACCAGGTGGGCTTCAACCCGTGCCAGGACAACAACGGCCGCTGCCAGCAGCTCTGCTTCGCCCTGCCCAACCAGGAGAAACCCAAATGCAGTTGTGCACACGGGTCGCTGCTCAGTAACGGAGTAACGTGCGGTTACGGACTGGACGAGTTTCTCATCTTCACAACAGACTACACGCTGAGCAGCCTGCGGCTCGACCCCACAGATCACAGCACCCCTTTCCCAGCCGCCACCTTGGGCTACAGCGTCATAGCGCTGGATTACGACTTCAGGGAGAAGCGGATTTTCTTCACCCAGTATATGGGAATAGGTCGGAGCAGGATCGGTTACGTCACCACGACATCTGCCACAAGCCCCCCCGTCATAATTGCCTCAAGTGAGTTCAGCAATAATTTCCACTGTTTGCATTTATTAGTATAATAATAAATCTTTATTACGCACTCAGAAGGTCCACACACATCCAACATACACAAACACACAACCATTACAAACTGTATTTTCCGCACTATAAGGCGCACCACATTATAAGGTGCACCTTCAATGAATGACGTATTTTAAAACTGTTTCCATATATAAGGCGCATCGCATTCTAAGGCGCTACAGTAGAGCTGGGGTTACGTTATCATCCATTAGACCAGGGGTCGGCAACCCGCGTCTCTTTCATCCTTATACTGCGGCTCCGAGTGGTTTGGAGAAATAAATTACAAAAAAACAAAAAATAAGTATTTAATTGAAGTGTATTTTATTTGTGTTAGTTCTTTAATATTTTAGTTCTGAATTGGAAGATTATTGTGATCTTGACATATTAGAATAAATATATTTTATTGTTTTTCGTCGCTCAAAATAAACATCATACTCGTGAAAGCCGGTATTCATATATATAAAGCCGGTATTCCCGCCAAAACGCCATCCATTCGTCGCGACTTTCAACCCCAGCAAGGCCAAGTATGGAGAAATGTAAGAAAAGAAAAATATCTGAAGAAAATGGAACATTCAATGATGCCTGGGCAGATTCATCTGCATTTAGCTCTGATGAGAGTGGCCTACCAGTATCTACCAGTATGCCTAATTTGTGGAGAAAAACTGTCTAAAATAAATGGTCAAATGTCGCAAGACATTTTAACAATACACACAGAGCCTTTGCTGAAAAATATCCAGAGGGAGAAGAGGGAAAAAAGCTGTTTCAGAACTGATGCGGAAGGCTGATCTGATGAAAAAATCACTTCAAGAAGTGGGTGAAGTTGCGGCTCAATATTGATCCATATATAAGGCGCACCGGATTGTAAGGCGCATGGTCAGCTTTTGAAAAAATTGAAGGCTTTTAGGTGCGCCTTATAGTGCGGAAAATACGGTACTTTTATAAAAAAAAAAAAACATTTCATCACTGTACAGAAAAAAGGTGCCAGCTATCATGCCAGTGCTTTGGAAGCCTGGATGTGAACCAATAGCCATCATAGGGCTGGTTAAGGCCATAATGATGCTATTTTCTGTCATATCCAGTCGACACGTAAAATTAAACATTAGCTTTGGTAACAGTACCTGACATGTTGGTACATTAGAGGACACAAATAACTGGCTGGCACTGTGCCACCTAGGAACCCGGAGCAGCAACCTCACGGCATCATTATATGCCACTCTAAGCTTCTGCATACTTTACACTCTGTTATAAGACCAGAGATGAGCTGTATATAACGGGGTGATATAAGCCCCAAACAGAGCACATTTAACATCTGTAGAACACATAAAACATTTCCTCAACAAAGTATTGGCCTGTGCATATATTTTACAGTATTGATAGCGGATGTCACTGTCATCCATAAGATCATGTGAGAAGACATGTACAAGATATTTCAATTCCTTAGTCATATCTAAAGAACCATCTGAAAGGTGGAAGGCAGGAAAAAACAACTTCTTGTCCTCTCTAGATCTCACGACCATGACCTTCCTTTTTTTAGCGTTATAGTTAATATCAAATCCCCTGCCTATTATTATTGTCCCTGTATTTAACATCACGTCATCTACTTCCTGTTTAGACCTGAACGACCCTGAAGGACTGGCCTACGACTGGATCCACAAGCGCCTCTACTTCACCGATTCCTACAGCCGCAATGTCCAGGCGATGGCGGCGGATGGGTCGAACCGCTCCATCGTGGCTCACGCCAACCGGCCCAGAGGCATCGTGGTGGACCCGTGCTACGGGTACAAACCGCTCGCTTTTATTCCATATGAAGACTGGGAATGATTGTCAAGCATCAATGCTGAACATCCAGTCTAGCTACACACTTCTCCCTCTTCTCCTGCGTTTCTGTTCCCAGCTACATGTACTGGACTGACTGGGGCTCTCCAGCCAAGATTGAGAGGGCCACGCTGGGGGGAAACTTCCGGACGGCCATCATCAACAGCAGCCTGACGACGCCTAATGGCCTGTCTCTGGACTACGAGGAGAGGATGCTCTACTGGGCTGATGCCTCTCTGTAAGTACAATCCTTTCTACAGAGGTGTCTTCAGTATTCACATTCATTACTCAGGTAGAAGTATAATACTAGAGTTTAAAAATACTCCTGTAGAAGTTGAAGTATCAACTCAAGTTTTTTACTCAAGTAAAAGTATAAAAGTACTGGTTTCAAAACTACTTAAAGTATAAAAGTAAAAGTAATGTAAGGGGGAAAAAAGCCATTAAGGACCAAAGCCATTGAAAATGAATGTATCTTAGTATAATGTAAATATATTAAAGAACCATATATGTGTACTATTGAGCATTAACATGTGTTTCAGAGAGCAGGAGATATGATGACTAGTTGCCTATAAGTATTGTAATGGTGCAAAAAGTCAAACTTCAGAGGCATGTTATCATTTATCCTAACCTTTATTGGAATGTACATCCAAGTTTAGTTGCAGGAATCTGAGGGAACGGATGTAAGAACAAAACTGGACAAGAACATCTGAAACAACCACAACCAAATTCACTCTATCCGGATGGAGCAATTTAACTGGATAGTTTTTATTAAAGGCTGAAATGAAATAGAGTAACAAGGCTGTTTTTAAAATGTAAGGAGTAAAAAGTACAGATAATTGTGTGAAAATGTAAGGAGTAAAAGTAAAAAGTCGTCTGAAAAATAATTAGAAAAAAATAATAAGTAAGGTAACGAAGTATTTGTACTTTGTTACTTGACACCTCTGCCTTTCTATGTCATCAATTAGAATGAAAGGAGGACAAATAGTCCTATTTTACATTTTTTCTTGATGTTTAAATATTTCCTGCAGGGACAAGATCGAGCGATCCACGCTCACTGGGGGAAACCGTCAGGTAATCCTGCGAGGAGTCCAGTATCCGTTTGCCATGACCGTCTTCCAGCAGGACATCTTTTGGACCGACTGGACAGAGAGAGCTGTCTTTAGGGCCGGGAAGGACGACGGCTCTGGGGTCACGGTGTTGGCGCAGGACCTCCAGTACCGAGCCAATGACATCCACGTCTACACCGCAGCCAAGCAGGAGAACTGCTCCAGCTCGTGCCAGCAGTTCAACGGGGGCTGCAGTCACGTCTGCGTTCCCGGTAAGAACAGATGCATCCCTCTGTTTGTTTGTGTTTGTTGGGGTTTCTTTTTCAGAAAAAAGGCATCAAATCAACCAAAACTATATACTACTAGACACTAGATCACTAATTCAGTCCCTTTTGTTACATTTTGCTTGACACTTGTAAGACATTCGGTTTGGGGTTCAAGTGTGTGAGTTATGGCACTTTTCCACTAGTAGCTACTCGGCTCTACTCAACTCGGCCAAGTTTCTTTTCCACTACAATTAGGCAGCTGGAGCAGAAGTAGGAGGTTGGAGTGAAGCTGCTGTGACGTATTTGATTGTGTGATCTAAATGAAGAAGACAACAACACTAAAGATGTAGAACCTGGAGGAGATGATAGATGTGCTGTTGGGTCTGTGACTTTTGTTCGATATCAAGTTAAAGGAGCTGTATGTAAGAGCAATAATAAAACGAATCATAAAATGACCCCGATATGTCAACAGACATTTAAAAATCATGTTCATTTCAAATACTTATGTCACTGACAACAGCACTCAAGCCAGGATATTCCAGTTTAAAAAGAGGAGTTGCAGCCCTCAACTGATGTTTATGTTGTCATTTTTTGTTTTGGCCTGAAGCTCCACCCTCCACCTATCTCCCAATCACCAAGTCAGTATTGTTTCTGAAGCTCCACCCTCCACCTATCTCCCAATCACCAAGTCAGTATTGTTTCTGAAGCTCCACCCTCCACCTATCTCCCAATCACCAAGTCAGTATTGTTTCTGAAGCTCCACCCTCCACCTATCTCCCAATCACCAAGTCAGTATTGTTTCTGAAGCTCCACCCTCCACCTATCTCCCAATCACCAAGTCAGTATTGTTTCTGAAGCTCCACCCTCCACCTATCTCCCAATCACCAAGTCAGTATTGTTTCTGAAGCTCCACCCTCCACCTATCTCCCAATCACCAAGTCAGTATTGTTTCTGAAGCTCCACCCTCCACCTATCTCCCAATCACCAAGTCAGTATTGTTTCGGCATCCGGGTTGCCAGCTCGGCTCTAATTATGGCAGCCATGGCAGCCTACGTTCCTGCTGCATTCTGCAGCCTACCTGGCAACCTCTGGTCGGGGGGAGGAGGGGGAGGGTACACGCCGCTCAACAATATTTTGAAAGTGACTGCAGTACCAGTTTTGGACATTTCTTACAGACGG
Source organism: Cololabis saira (assembly GCF_033807715.1). Classification (NCBI taxonomy): domain Eukaryota; kingdom Metazoa; phylum Chordata; class Actinopteri; order Beloniformes; family Belonidae; genus Cololabis; species Cololabis saira. The sequence goes on from NC_084605.1 coordinate 36,670,835, forward strand.
CTCCTTTAAAAAATGACAGTGAGGGAAGCTTCAAGCTGCAAGGCTTTTTAATTTTTGTTTGTTTGTTTCGGTGCTGCTGAAAAGTCATCTGGAGCCGTGAGCAGCTATAAGAGACAGAGCTCCTGGTGGATCTGGTCGTTCCTTATCTCCGTCTAGATCCCTTTTTAATTCTCTCCTCAGCACCAGGTTTATGAACATCTGACCCTCAGAGTTGGATCATGAAACAGACTTTTGCTGCCGTTGCTGGTTGAATAAAATGAACAAGAATCCGTCAGAGTCTCTTTCTCTGATTTCCTCCTCCTGACTCAGACGTCTGACTCCAACCCCCCGACCAATCGGTGGTCTGTAATGTGATGATGTCAGATACAGCCCACTCAGCAGCTTAGAACCTCGGCAGAATAGATACAGAAAAGTATCTACTCGGCACGTTAGACCCCTAGTGGAGAAGAACCAAACCGAGGCGAGTCGAGTCGGGCTGAGTATGTGCTAGTGGAAAATAGAATAGAATAGAATAGAATAGAATAGAATAGAATAGAATAGAATAGAATACTTTATTCTCAATATACCTGGGTACAGTGAGATTGAAAGCAGCATTACTCTAAATCAAAGCTTTCATCTGAAGTCCAGGGCCTATGAACGTCTAATACAGCATAAAGAGACACACAGTGATGCTCATTAAGAAGACAGATTATCTCTGGTGCATTAATAAATCCTCTAACCTTCCCATAATCTCTCTGGCAGGTCCGCTGGGCCCTGAGTGCCAGTGCCCTCATCAGGGGAACTGGTACCTGGCCAACAATGGCAAAGACTGCATCCCAGACACTGGAGAACGCTGTAAGCCGCTGCAGTTCACCTGTCTCAACGGAAACTGCATCTCCTCACGCTGGAAGTGCGACGGCTACAACGACTGCCAGGATAACTCGGATGAGCTGGAGAGAGTGTGTGGTGAGAAATCTGGATTGTATTTTACTTTAAAGCAGCACTATGTAACTTTTCCACCTTAATCTAATACTTCCAGAGTCATTGTGATGGTACATCAACTTCCATTAGGTTTAATTTCTCCTCTGTCATGGTCTGAGGGGTCTGTATCGCCTTCACTGGCACTATGTAACTTTGAGGAGCATGGTAGGAACCCTGCCACACTAAAAAACTACACATTTTTACGGCTTTGACTGCTTTACGGCATACGTCACTTCCCCCTCCTTCCTGATTCGTAGTGGAGACCAAACTGGGCGGGGCGTGGAGCTCAGAGCTCAGCAGAAGCTGGTGTCATGGACGAAGCAGCGGAAAAACCCGAGAAAATAAAAGTTTTATCGGAGGAGGTGAAAAAAGAAAGCGGGAGAGTAACAAGCTAAATGCCCGGACAAGAATAAACATCGGCCCGGCGTTCACTCGCTGGCGTGAGCTGAAAGACGAGGAGGGATGTCCGACAAGAGAGACAGAATTGTTATGATACAAATGTAAATGTAGAGTTCTATGTTCAATAAGAATCTAAATTAGAATGTTTTCACATACAGGGGATTCGTCTTGGGTTCTAGTATTTTTCCTGAGAACTGTAAAATTGTGCAGGGCTGATCTGCAAAATATAAGGAATGGGCATTCAGTTATTCACAGGTTATAAAGTATTTTTTTATTTTGTCAGTAAGTATGTTGGACTACTAATTTATGACGAAATCCCTCTAAAAAACGTGACAGGAAAAAGGTGCAGAGCGTATGAGTTTGTAGGGCGCATTATCTCACTGAAACAACTTAATAAAACCAAGTTGAACTTAGTGATTTTCAACATCGTCATATTATATTGTTTAGCCAAAAATAGAAACATTACCTCTTTGCTATCCATCCTGCAAACGACCGCTGAAAACAGAAAAGTAGTTTGAAAGTCTGTCCCGTCTTATTTCATTCACTATCAAAACAAATGCAGCGACGGGGACAGGAGTTTTCCGGCAGTACACGCTGGTGCTCATGGGAAATGTAGTTCTTTCTGGTAAAGTACTACCGCTTTTGTCCAAAGGAGCCGCCAAACTCAACAAAAGCTGAAAGTTACATTGTGCTGCTTTAAGTATGGTAATTATTGTTATTGTTAGTGTAAAAAACGGTAGTTTCTTCTGCAGTTACATTGGAGCTTTCTCTTACCCAGCCTTCCACAGCTGCTCGGCCATGGACTTCTCCTGTGACAATGGCCGCTGCGTCCCGCTAAGCTACACCTGCGACTACATGGACGACTGCGGGGACAACAGCGATGAGCGCGGATGCCCCTTCCCCACGTGTAACCCCGCCACCGAGTTCACCTGCGGCAACGGCCGCTGCATCAGCGCCGCCTTCGTCTGTGACGGCCACAACGACTGTCGAGACAACGCTACCTCGGATGAAATCAACTGCCGTAAGTGATGACGAGGCTGAAGAAGAGCTTGGGTCATTTAATGATGGATTAATGCATTAATTACTACAAAAAATGTTGCAGTTTTAGTGTTTTCTCTTGGTCTTTCTCTGTGGCTAAAATTGAGTTGTTCTTATTATTTTTTTTAAACTTTATTTTTAGTTTTATAATACTGAATTTTGTGTGCTGTAAAAAAAAACATGACATAAATCAAACAGGACGGAACATACAGGTCAACGAAGGGGGTGTATTATGGTTTTATCAAAAAACAAAACCAAAAACAGATATTGCCAAAAACACAAAAAACAAATATGTCTGGAGCCGCAAAAAATGAAGAGTCTTGTATAAGACTCTTCATTTAGAATGAAGGCAACACATGTTGCATGTATCTATATTAGTTATAACTGGGAGATTATATAGATTAGATTATAAATGGGAGAGGGGAAGATTTTTTGTTCATTATGCACTTCGAGAAAAAAGTTGAAATGTCGAGAAAAAGTTGAAATTTCGAGAAAAAAGTTGAAATGTCAAGATTGATGTTGAATTACAATCTTGAGAAAAAAGTTGAAATGTCGAGAAAAAAGTTCAGTTCAGTTGGTAGATTACACAAATATACAGATTTCAAGCTATCCTCAATTTCAAAGCCAAGAATTGATTGTATCTCTAGCTACATCCAGCCAGTAAGGTTGGATCACTGGGCAACACCAAACATGAGTTGTGCTTATTTTTAAACGCCACCAGACCCCGTGTGTCTTATCTTCTGTACTTCTTTATCTTCTCCAGCTGACCGCACATGCCCTGACGGCCAGATCAAGTGTGACGGAACCAACATCTGCATCTACCCGGTAAATCTATGCGACGGCTACAACAACTGCGGGGACAACAGTGACGAGAATCCTCTCTTCTGTGGTAAGATGAACAACGGATTGGAGAATCTGAGTAGAATAACGTTTTTAGAGATGTAAATATATTTGTGGTCTCTGTGTTACTGCTCTCCAGCGGGTCGCACGTGCGCTCCAGATGAGTTCCGCTGCGATGCAGGAAAGTGCATCCCTCCGTCCTGGGTGTGTGACTTCATCAGAGACTGCAGTGATGGAACGGATGAACCTCCCTCTTGTGGTGGGTTTTCTGGTTTTTACACAACTGACTGGGAGAATTATCCTCAACCTAAGCTAGAAATAAGTTAGGAAATTGATTTCTGTCCGTGTCCGTGTTGCAGAGGATCTAATCAGGACATGCCATCCGGACCAGTTCACTTGTACCAACGGGAACTGCATCCCTCAGACGCTGGTGTGTGACGGCAACAACGACTGCTGGGACAACAGTGACGAGGCTCCAGAGCTGCAGTGTGGTGAGACAGTAGTTACACACAGTACTCGAGTTGTAAAAAGAAATCAGGGGGGGTGGTGGATTTTATCATATGGGTCAAAAACACAACAATAAAAAAACTGTTTTCTGAACTTATCAATATGACTCTGTCCTTCACAGGATAAGTAAAATGGATCACTGCAAAAACTCTAAATCTTAACAAGAATATTTGTCTTTTTTCTAGTTAAAATGTCTCATTTTAGTAAAAAAATCTCATTACACTTAAAACAAGACTCATCACTGGAAAAAACAACAATTTTCACCTGTTTCAAGTAGATTTTCACTTGAAATAAGTAGAAAAATCTGCCAGTGGAACAAGATTTTTTTGCTTGTAATAAGAAGATAAATCTTGTTCCACTGGCAGATTTTTCTACTTATTTCAATTGAAAATTTACCTGAAACAGGTGGAAATTGTCACATTTTTCTGGTGTTATTTTTCTGGTGATGACTCTAAATGTTGAAATAGCAGTAAAACCACATTCATTGATGAAATGACATAAGGGATGGAAAGGAGGGATGGCAGTTTTACAGGGGGGATGATTTGGACCGTTTTTATTTCAGGGGAGGATGCCATCCTCCCTCATCCCCCCTCAACTCCAGTACTGGTTAGACATTTATAACAATCCCATTTAGATCTTTAATTTTGAATGCACCTACTGCTGATAAACAGTTTTTAATGCTCTGTGTGTGAATTTTGCAGATTTGTGCGATGTGATTTAGTTTATTTAAATGTGATCTCTCTCTTCCTCTGCCTCTCGTAGGCCAGCGTACCTGCGGCCCAGGTCAGTTCACCTGCCCCACCTGGTACCCGGGCAGCCCCCGGTGTGTGCCGCTCAGCTTCGTGTGTGACGGGGAGAGAGACTGCGCCAACGCGGCCGACGAGCTCCACAACTGTCCCAACCGGACCTGCCATATGAACGAGTTTGCCTGTTCCAACGGGCTCTGCATCCTCATCCCCTACCAGTACGTGTGTTGCAAGCAGACGTCAGTTTAACTAAATGGAAATAACGTCTTTTGTCAGCAATTGAAGAGGTTTTTTCCTGTTTCACAGGCATCCGCACAGGCATTGTGACGTAGAATTGTCAAATTGGTTTAATTCACCGCACGAATCGGCACAGATTACTTTTGTAATACTGTATTTGACCCGGTCTTTGTACGTTTTAACCGTATAGAAACGTAATTCTCGTCAGTTGTGTGAAATAAGACCTGGAAACAGGCATTGTGGCATACAATTGTCAAATTGGTTTAATTCACCGTATGAATTGTTACAGATTACTTTTGTAATACTGTATTTGACCCGGTCTTTGACTACGTTTACATGCAGTCAAAATTGGGGTTATTGCTAATATTCCGGTTACTGAGACATTGGGAATATTCCGTTTACATGGTGATTAATCATTCAGGATATCTGGATCAAACCAGCGATGCACAGAGAACGTGATGACGCAATTCCCGTCATTTCTGCTTCTTCTTCCTGTATCCAAATTCAAAACAAATGCTGCTTCACGCAACTTTTCTCTCACCTTCTTGTAAATCTTCTATCCCGGTACTTTCTACCGTCTACAAATGCAGAAATGTTCATATCCTTCATTACATTTATGAAGTGATTAGTCTCCTCCTGGTCTTGTGTTTCTCCGTGTTTATAAGAACTTCCTGGACTCAAAAGACCAGGATTCCTTGTGAACAGAGCATGTGCAGAAAACAAATTCCTGTTCCGTTTGATGGGGATATTCCGTTTGGAGTTTACATGACCTAATATTCAGGTTTTAAAAGGAGTAACCCAGGGCTCATATTGGGGTTTTTAAAAACCAGAATATGAGCAAATTCCGGTTATTCAAAGGGGTTATTGGTGTTTACATGGCCGTGCAAATTCGGGTTATTGCCAATATTCGGGTTTTAATTTTATTTCATTGTATTTGTTATTTACTGTTTAATTGTGTCTTGCTGCTTTTAATGTTGATGTAAAGCACTTTGAATTAGCTTGTGTTGAGTTGTGCTGTACAGATAAATCTGCCTCTCCTCCACAGCTGTGACCGTGTGAACGACTGCGGGGACGGCAGTGACGAGGTGAACTGCAAGTACGACACGTGCAGCAGCAGCCAGTTCACCTGCGGTAACGGCGTCTGCATCCCCGCCTCCTTCGCCTGCGACGGGGAGAGCGACTGCACGGACGGTTCGGACGAGGCGGCCAGCCTGTGCACCACGCCACAGCCGACCTGCTCTCCCCAGCACTACCTGTGCAAGTCGGGAGAGTGCATTGAGGTCAGCAAGGTGTGCAACGGGCAGAAGGACTGCCAGGACAACAGCGATGAAAAGGGCTGCGGTGTGGATCCTCTGTTCTCCTTCCTTTAACCCAGGGGTGGACATTCCTGGTCCTCGAGGGCCGGTGTCCTGCATGTTTTACACGTTTCCCTGCTTTAACACACCTGATTCTAATTTTCTGGACTATAAGCCGCTACTTTTTTCATAGGTTTTCAACCGTGCAGCTTATACAAAGGTGCAGCTATTCTGTGTATTTTTCTTCCACCGCTCGGGGCGCTCTAACCGGACTTAGAATCAAAACTAAGACAAAATAAATGCAAAGAAGAATACGCTACTTCTTCTTTAGCAGATAGAGGTAGAAGCAGATTTCAAACAGATAAATAGATAAATAAATACTGTTTATTTTCTCTTGGTTCTGATCCGTTTTAATCAGCAAAGTTGCTGCCGTGTTAAAGGGAACCCTGCGTATTAAGACATGTAGGTCTTAAAAGATAACTGTTGGTATCAATTATAACAATGTGATATAAAAAACCTTTTTAATGTCTTCGTTTTTATAAAATTTGAAAATATAATTTAACTCGTAGGTCGCCATTGTTGTTTACACCGCAATGCATTCTGGGTAGTGACGTCACACGGTTGCACCTGCTGGCCCCCGAACACTGTTGTGACTGTTCAACCAAATAATCCAGAGGATAAACATGTCATCTGTTCAGCCGTTTCAATTTGAACCCGAGCACAAGGTCAAGGAGGAAGACAACACTGAAAACATATCTCAAAACGAGCCAAATGAAGACCAAAAAAGACGGGATGAGGCGAGAGTGGGACAAAATCCCAGCAACTGCGTCTCAATGCAAACAGAGGAGTAGAGCGTTTGCTGTCAAGAGCTCGTGTTTTTGTCAGCAGCTGTTCACTTTAAGCTATTGTGTGATAAAACGTATTCCAATATCAATAATTTTGGAGATTATTAGCATCCACCGCTGTCCTATGCTTTATAAATCATTAGGACAGGTGGCGCCGCCAGGATTCAATTTCATAATAGGCACAGAAACAGTCCGTCCACTGCTCTATTTCAAGTCGTGCGCATATTACCAGTGCATTAAACTGTATATAATGCAGCGGCGCAGCAGCCGGAATCCTGTACGCACTGTGCATACCCTTTTTTTGAAGGATTTATTTTTGGTACGTGCTGTGTCCACCGTTTGATGACAGACCAGAGGCTGAGGGGACTGGCCCGGGACTTTGACGAAACGGGAGGCACAGACTTCGCGTCAAATAGGCAAGAACATCTTTATTTAATTTAATGACGCCAGATCTGGCTGGGGTTTTTATTGTAGCATCGGCTATGAAACGTGTGGTCGGTTAGTCTATCTGAGTTTTATGGTGTTTTTATAGTTCATGCTTTATGGTGCTGTATTTTTTTATTTTTTTTTTTTACTTTTTTGTAGGTGCGCCGTCACCTTAATGTTTTTAGCTGCATTTTCATCTGGGTTTCTGTTGCGCCGCCACCTGTTTAGACGTGTTTTCATTCGTTTCTGGGTGCGCCATCACCTTTAATGTTTAGTTGTGTTTTCATCTGTGTTTCTGATGCGCTGACACCATGTTTGCATCTGTGTGGAGGTGCGCATAATAATGTCACCATGTGTAGTGCGCACTTTATCCAATTTGTCACTGCAAAGTTTTGTTTGAGGAAAAAAGATCTTTGAAATACTTATTGAACACTGAATAGCCAACCAACCTATCCTCTCCCTAATGGATAGTGTAATATTCAGGCCGAGTGAGACTCTGAAATAGAGCAGTGGACGGACTGTTTCTGTGCCTTTTACGAAATTGAATCCTGGCGGCGCCACCTGTCCTAATGATTTATAAAGCATAGGACAGCGGTGGATGCTAATAATCTCCAAAATTATTGATATTGGAATACGTTTTATCACATAATAGCTTAAAGTGAACAGCTGCTGACAAAAACACGAGCTCTTGACAGCAAACGCTCTCCTCCTCTGTTTGCATTGAGACGCAGTTGCTGGGATTTTGTCCCACTCTCGCCTCATCCCGTCTTTTTTGGTCTTCATTTGGCTCGTTTTGAGATATGTTTTCAGTGTTGTCTTCCTCATTGACCTTGTGCTCGGGTTCAAATTGAAATGGCTGAACAGATGACATGTTTATCCTCTGGATTATCTGTTGAACAGTCAAAACAGTGTACGGGGGCTAGCAGGTGCAACCGTGTGACGTCACTACCCAGAATGCATTGCGGTGTAAACAACAATGGCGACCTACGAGTTAAATTATATTTTGAAATTTTATAAAAACGAAGACATCAAAAAGGTTTTTTATATCACATTGTTATAATTGATACCAACATTTATCTTTTAAGACCTACATGTCTTAATACGCAGGGTTCCCTTTAAAAGACACTGTTAGGAAAGGATCTAGTTAGGTACAAACATGTACATCATTTACAGTTCAAAATCCTTCTGTACATGTAGTAAATAGAGAGGATGCGGCTTATATGCAGGTGCGGCTTATAGACCAGAAAATACGGTAATCATCGTCATTAGCTTGTCAACCAGGGCTGCACAATTCTGTTAATGACACAGTCACTTGTATCATGGTGCAATGAAGCAGGGAAACATCTAAAACCTGCAGGGACACCGGCCCTCGAGGACCAGGATGGCCCACCCCTGCTTAACCTCTCTCTCTGACTAATATTCAACAATGTGATCTCATTTGAAATGTTTTTCTGTTTAGGAGTCAATGAGTGTCGCAGCCCATCCGTTCACCGGTGTGCTCAACTCTGCACCGACACCCCCACCGGTTATTACTGCTCCTGCCACCCGGGCTACCGGCTCATGCCGGATGGCAAAGCGTGCGAGGACCTGGACGAGTGTCTCAGCACGCCTGCTGTCTGCAGCCAGATCTGCGAGAACGCCGTTGGCTCGTACCACTGCAAATGCGCTCCGGGGTACATCCGCGAGGCGGACGGACGCACCTGCCGTCAGAACAGCGGCATCGCCCCATACCTGTTGTACAGCAACCGCTATTACATCCGCAACCTGACCACCGACGGCTCACACCTGAGCGTAGTCCTGCAGGGGCTGTCCAACGTGGTGGCGCTGGACTTTGACCACTACGAGAAGAGACTGTATTGGGTGGACGCCGGGGCCGGAAGGATCGAGAGGATGCGTTTTGACGGAAGTGATAGGGAGACGCTGGTGGAACACAATGTTTATGGAGCTGAAGGCCTGGCGCTGGACTGGGTGGGAAGGTGCGTGAAAATGGGGAGGTTTAGCCAGAAATAGGAGATAAAAGATTGCACAACTCATCTTGGAGTACAAATATATACAGGACTGTCTCAGAAAATTAGAATATTGTGATAAAGTTCTTTATTTTCTGTAATGCAATTAAAAAAACAAAAATGTCATACATTCTGGATTCATTACAAATCAACTGAAATATTGCAAGCCTTTTATTATTTTAATATAGCTGATTATGGCTTACAGTTTAAGATTAAGATTTCCAGAATATTCTAATTTTTTGAGATAGAATATTTGAGTTTTCTTAAGCTGTAAGCCATAATCAGCAATATTAAAATAATAAAAGGCTTGCAATATTTCAGTTGATTTGTAATGAATCCAGAATGTATGACATTTTTGCATTACAGAAAATAAAGGACTTTATCACAATATTCAAATTTTCTGAGACAGTCCTGTACACATATATATTTATTTTTTGTTTGTTTGTCTTGCAGGAAGGTTTACTGGGTGGATGGTTATTATGGCTCTATTCACGTGATGGAGCTGGATGGACGCAACCAGAGGAAGCTGCTGTCAGGAGACTTCAAAACTGGAAATGACACTTACATTATCAGCCGACCACGTGCTGTGGCTGTCAACCCTAAATACGGGTAAACACATACACATACACATACACATACACATACACATACACATACACATACACATACACATACACATACACAGCCCCACACACGCCTTAGAGGTGTCTGTCCATTATTGCAGCAGTGAGATCTAGTTCATAATCTAGTTAATAAAAATGGCTCCAAGAATAGAATAACAGGTGTATGGAAGAGTATCAGGGCCAGGCAGGAGAAAAATAAAAATAATATTTTAGAGGAGGAAGATTTTTTTTTCATTATGCACTTATGCAAAAGTCTAAATGTCCAGAAAAAAGTTGAAATGTCGAGATTAATGTTGAGGTACAATTTCGAGAAAAAAGTCGAAATGTTGAGAAAAAAGTCAAAATTTCAAGAAGTGGCTTTCTGATATTGATTTGAAACACATATCACACATATGCAGTTGCATAACTTCAGAAACGTACCCTTAACGTTCCACTCCAAGGATGTAAGTTACATTAGTTAGTTACGGCTGCTGCTGCAGAGCTGTCAGTCTCTCTAACTGGATTTGATGGGCCAGAGGAGACATTTACACTTTATTCACCAAATTGTATTTCAATATTAATCTCGACATTTCGACTTTTTTCTCGAAATTGTATTAACATTATTTTCCACATTTTTGACTTTTTTCTCGAAATTGTATCAACATTAATCTCTGAAGTGCACAATAAAAAAAATCTTCCCCTCTCAAGTATTTTTTCTCATGCATGGCCCTAATACTCTTGCATACAGGTGTAAACTGCTTTTGGGTAAATATTTATAATGTGAAACCTTTTGTTTGAACTCATCCCTCCTGTTTTCTCCATTTTATTTTCTATTTTTTTCCTCAGATGGCTCTATTGGACGGACTGGGCAGATGCAGCGTATATTGGCAGAGTTGGCATGAATGGAGAGAATATCAGCGCCATTATTACGACCAAGCTGGAGTGGCCCAGCGCTCTGACCATCGACTACACCAACAACAAGATCTTCTTTGCTGATGCACATCTTAACTTCCTGGAGTGAGTTGTGGGATTCAAATAGATGTTGATCGTACATGCGTATCTGGTACTACCAGTACTCAAGTTGTAAAAAACAATCAGGGGGGATGGTGGATTTTATCATATGGGGACAGATCATTTGTGCTGATTACAAATAATATAATATATTACAAATAATAGCAGTGACCAAAACACCTGCAGAAATACTGCAGGAATGACATAGCAGCAGTTAAATGCAGCCTTCTGTAAGCTTTAAATATCCACTGGGCTTACATCAAATACATCAAAACACAACAATAAAAAACACTTTTCTGAACTTATCAATATGACTCTGTCCTTCACAGGATAAGTAACATGGATCACTGCAAAAAAATCTTATTACACTTAAAACAAGACTCTAAAAAACAACAATTTTCACCTGTTTCAAGTAGATTTTCACTTGAAATAAGTAGAAAAATCTGCCAGTTGAACAAGATTTTTTTGCTTGTAATAAGAAGATAAATCTTGTCCCACTGTACTTGAAACAGGTGAAAATTGTCAAATAAGTTATTTTTCTGGTGTTATTTTTCTGGTAATGACTCTAAATGTTGAAATAGCAGTAAAACCACATTCATTGATGAAATGACATAAGGGATGGAAAGGGGGGATGGCAGTTTTTCAGGGGGGATGATTTGGACCGTTTTTATTTCAGGGGAGATGCCATCCCCCCTCATCCCCCCTCATCTCCAGTACTGGGTACTACCGGTCCTTAAGTGTCCTGCATGTTTGGTTTCAGCTTTGCAGACATGGATGGCCAGAACCGGCACCGGGCCATGGCTGGTTCACTTCCACACGTGTTTGCAGTGTCCCTGTTTGAAGACTGGGTGTTCTGGACGGACTGGAACACGCACACGGTGGAGAAAGCCCACAAGTACACGGGCGAGCAGCGCAGCGTCATGGGCAACAACACTCACCGGCCCAACGACGTCCACGTGTACCACCCCTACAGACAACCCAGAAGTACGGACGTGTCTCCCAGCGTCTCGGCACATCCCAGCACACGTGTCTCTGTTGGTAACCACCTTTCGTTCCAGGTGAAAACCCTTGTTCGTCCCATGACCTGACCTGCAGTCATCTGTGTTTGATCGGCCCCGGCGGGCAGCGAGCTTCCTGCGAGTGTCCGGATCATTTCATTGCCCTGGCTGTGGGATTCAGGATCCAGTGTGTGGCCGACTGCTCCAGCACCCAGTTCCGCTGCGGGGACAACGAGAGGTTAGTGGAGGTTAGGGTTAGTTTTATGCTGGTGAACAACTGAACAAGTATGAAGAGTAAAGTATGGAACGACAATCAGATGATAAAATCAGTTTAGAATAAAGTAAGGCAAGTCAAGGCAAGTTTATTAGTATAGCACAATTCAACACAAGGTAATTCAAAGTGCTTTACATCAACATTAAAAGCAGCAAGTCACAATTAAACAGTAACAAGTCAATTAAAAAAGGAAATAGAAATAAGAAATAATTAAATTAAATAATTGAACGGGCCCTCGCACCCTTGTGCACGTTCAGGCTGCAGTGGAAGTTTGTATGACTTGCATGTAGATTCTTCAGACCTGGACATTTAGTGGATGAAACCAGCCACAACTCTTTGTATCAAACCATTCAAAAGTTATTGCAGAAAATAGGAACTATCAAATATGGACCAATCAGAAGAAGGGGCAGGGCTAATTTGCACCAATTATTTCAAGGACTCAAAACCGAGTCCGATGACACCACCCACGACTCGTTATAAAACCATTCAAAAGTTATTGCAGAAAATAGGAACTATCAAATATGGACCAATCAGATGAAGGGGGGACGCGCTTTTTGGCGTCTATCGTCGCCACGGTAACGCTTTTGACTGAGAAAAGTAATGCGTATCGTCGCAGGATGGAGACGCACATTTTGATGTATAACACACCTGAGTGCACGTTACGGTTCGGGCGAAGAAGCGGCTGAAGAAATGGCATAAATTGCGCCAAAATTACACGATTGGCCGACTTCCTGTTTGGTTTCGGCCATGGCGCCAAGAGACTTTTCTTTAAGTTGCGACATGATACAGGTGTGTACCGATTTTCGTTCATGTACGTCAAACCGTATTGTGGGGCTTGAGGCACAAAGTTTTCTAGGGGGCGCTGTTGAGCCGCTAGGCCACGCCCATTAATGAAAACCATTAAAGGAGCATGAGGCAGGATTTATGAAAAAAATTAGTATACGTTTTAAGTTTTCTAGTAATAATGTCAGATGAAGCGTTCCAAACCCAAAAGAATGAGCCCTCTAGTGCAGTGGTCCCCAACCTTTTCTGAACCGCGGACCGGTTTAATGTCTGACAATATTTTCACGGCCCAATCTAAAGGTGTAGCTGATAAAAACTAAATAAAATGACCGGCATTAAAAACTGTGGTATTTTCGCTATAGTAGTAGTAATGATAATAATATTAATAATAATGATAATAATAATAATAATAATAATAATAATAATAATAATAATAATAATAATAATAATAATAATAATAATAATAATAATAATAATAATAATATTAATAATAATAAAAAAACATCATTTTTTAAGAAATAAAATGAAATAATGGAAATTGTAAATTACCTATAATATCAGTGTTTCTATAAATGTGTTTTTATGTTTGTTTTCTCATTAACGTTATTTAAAGCCAGGATTTTATTTTATTGTTATATATTAAGTAGACTGATATTTAGTGCTTTTATTTTGAAGGCGTCTCACCGAGACCTCGTAAACATCCGGCGCTTCGGAATTTAAGGGTAAAAGTTTAATGGCTGTAGAAAGTGTGTCTGAAAGACTAAACTAGTGTCGGGAATGCTAAAGTGGAGCCTAACTGACACAAAAAGCACCTGCTGATGAGGATTTGTGCAAATTTTATACCGTATTTATGTCCAGCTTGAGTTTGGTCGCTCATGTATTGTGGTAGCTTTATTGCCAACCGAGCGAACAGCTGCGTCGGTCTGTATTTAAGTTAAACTTATATGAATGTAAAAAGACTAACTATTTTATTTTATTTTATTCCTTTATAGCTCTTACGGTGTGTTTGCAGTGTATTTACATCCAAGGAATAAAAACATTGTGAACCATCAGTTTGAGAGTCATCCATCATCAGTCGGGGATTCTACAGAAATTATTTTTTAATAAAAAAAAAAAAAAAAAATTTCTCTCTGTGCGGCCCGGTACCAAATGACCCACGGCCCGGTACCGGGCCGCAGCCCGGGGGTTGGGGACCACTGCTCTAGTGTATCTCTCCGTTGCCTTGAACAGGCTGTGTGCTGCAAAATGTGGTGCAATTCGGGGCCCGAGTTTCCCGCGCTGTCCTGCGGATGTGACGTCACATGACGCTGCATGCACGTTCTCCCCATTCTCCGGTGCCGGCTTCACTGTTGGCTGCAGTACCCCCGACGGCCGTCGTGGCAAAGGGTGGCGCTAGAGAGTCTCATTTGTTAAAAGGAGCCTCATGCTCCTTTAAATATCAAATTTTTCGCCAGGCCTGGCTTGGTGCAAAATTTGGTGACTTTTGGGGCACGTTTAGGGGGAAAAAAGGCCCTCATTTCGTTGGAAAGGGGGGCGATTCCTACAGATACAATAGGGCCTTCGCACTGTCAGTGCTCGGGCCCTAATAATACAATACAATGAAATAAAATTTAATAAATAACAAATAAAATGAAATAAAATGATAAGAAAAGAGGTAGAATAATAAAAAGCAAGTTGTTAAAAAGTAAGGGCAGTAGAGTCCAGCAGGTAAGTGTTTAATTTAAAAGTATGCTTCAGTAAACAGTAATGTTTTTAGCCCTGATTTAAATGAAGAATCATTTTGCTGGATTATTTCCACCTTGAATATATTTGTAATTCCTCCCGTCCTTAGATGTGTGCCTATATGGTGGAAGTGCGACGGCCAGTCAGACTGCGGCGATGGCTCTGATGAGCCGCAGACCTGCCCCCCTCGCTACTGCCCCGCCGGCCAGTTCCAGTGTCAGGATGGAAACTGCACCTACCCCGGATTCCTCTGCGACGGCGATAACGACTGCCCCGACAGTTCGGACGAGGACGCCGCTCTCTGCAGTACGGAAACAAAAATAGTCGCTAACGAAACATTTCCTTGCAGACAACAATTTAGAAATCTACAACTGAAGGGATTTGCACTGGCTGAATTTAGATTTCAGATTGTTGCTTAAATCTGGATCCTTGTCCCTTTTTTTAGGTGATCACCGGTGCGAGCCAAACCAGTTTCAGTGTAAAAACAAGAAGTGCATCCCTGTTTCCTGGCACTGCGACGGAGTGAGCGACTGCTCAGACGGCAGCGACGAGGATGCAGAGACCTGTGCACAGAGGACCTGCGCCCCGGGGCAGTTCCAGTGTGCCAACGGCCGCTGTGTGCCATCCAGCTACGTGTGTGACGCTCAGGACGACTGTGGAGACGGATCTGATGAGCCGTATGAAACCTGCAGTGAGTGCTGCAGCAGCACGTTAAAGGGGACCTATTATGAAAAACAGGTTTTTTCTTGCTTTAACATATATACAGTGGTCTCCCCTCAGCCTGCCAACTCAGAGAAGGAGGAAAGCAACCAGATTCTGCAGTGTCTGTACAGCCGTCCGGATGATCCGTACAGTGTGATGTGGATCTACGAGCAGTTCAGATTTGCGCATTTTCGTTATGTAACCAAAATGCAAACCACGCCCACAACTATAAAACCGTGTAACTGCATGAGCGTCCGACTATCGTAGCACTGCGTGACATCGTACTCTCTGTCCATCTCCCTCCAGCAGCTGCCACTTTATTGAGGTTTTTGTAGTGAAATGAGGAGGTATCATAGAGATAACTTCTCATTTCAACTAACTGGATCAGCCGTTCCTCATCATGACTGTTTCCTACAGCGCTTTCAACCGGCTTTCAACGCGAGCGGCAGGAAGAAAATAGAAGCAGGGCGTCCGACAAATGTTCAGCTCAAAACGGCACCGCGTGTCTTTGCGTCCAGTTAGGACAGTCCAATAGAAAATAAAGCAAATGGATGGATGGAATTGATTTTGTCGCTGACGCTCGCTCGCATCGCATGCATGACACGGTATAAAGGCTGATTTATGGTTCCGCGTTACACCAACGCAGAGCCTACGGCGTAGAGTCTGTGTCGATTTAACCCAGAACCATAATTCAGGCGTAACTCCGCCGGCTGGAGCTTCCACCATTTTTTCGTAGCGGTGTATCGCGTCATTCAGCCAATCAGCACAGAGCCTCATTATCATAGCCCCGCCCACTCAGAATCCTGCATAGATAATGAGGTTAGAGAATGGGAAGATAAAGACATGGCTCAGAGGCTGAATTTCTAATTTATTTAACAAAAACAATCAAAAGCTTGTTTTTAACACATTCAAGGCCTGTTTAAAATAGGGATTAGATGCCATAATAGGTCCCCTTTAAGTTTACACAGATGATTCACCTCATTTCTATCAATAGAGCTTTTGAGAAGACGGAACAAGTTCCTCTGTTAAACCCCCACCTTCGTCTCACCTGTCTTGTCAGATTAAATCTCTGTTATCTCTGTGTTTTTCTTCCTCAGTGGGTCCAGACCACAAGTGTGACGAGGACACGGAGTTCTCCTGCAAGACGAACTACCGCTGCGTTCCTCAGTGGGAGCGCTGCGACGGCACCAACGACTGCATCGACAACAGTGACGAGGAAGGCTGCGGTCAGTGTAGAAAAATCTGCCAGTGGAGATTTTTTCGCTTGTCTCAGAAGATAGATTTTCTAGTTAAAATGTTTCATTTTAGTAAAAAAATCTCATTGCCATCTCCCCTCATCCCCCCTCAACTCCAGTACTGGTCATATCCAGTCTAGGACTTGTGAAGTTCAAGAAAAAGCCACTGTACAGGAAAGAAAGCTATAATGTGTAACCACTTGCCTTTCAAGATATTTTCTTAATTTATTAAGAAATTCAGATATATCTACTGTTTTACTACCTTGTACTATATATCTGTGGGCTTTGTACTAAAGACAAAAGGAAATACACCTACTTTGATTTGGAATAATGCATCAGCACTGGTGGACCGTTTATGCAGCTCAGTAATAAGATGAATCATTGATTTGTTTTGGTTGATGCCATGTTTTTATTTCAGCTCATCCAGAAAGTTGCAAAGTCCTGCAGCAAAGACAAAACGGTTTGAGATCATCTCAAAAGTCCTATTATTCTTTAAAGCAAACAGCACAGTGATTTGAATAAAAGATGACCCCACCTGTAGGACCAGCACCCCCCTCCCAACTCACAAACACTTCTGGAAACAGAACCAAATCTTGTAGATATTTTTTTCTTGGGGAACTACAAAACACATTGGAGACCAACTCTGTGGGTTTCATTTAAATAATAAGTCATTATTTTGTTTTTCAATCACATCCCGAGTAATGTCCCATCAGGCTCGTGGAAGCAGCTGTTTTAGGAACCAGTCTTTATTGCTGTACATTACACTCTGATACCTTTTGCTACCTGCTGGATTCTTCGCCGTCATCTTAAAACTAGCGGTGAAACTTTGCTCACTTCCTCTCCCCTTGAGCCACTTTCTTCACTATCTTTCTCCATCTTTCAAGCCTCCAGCAGTTCAGGTTGCAGGTACCTGGTATAAACTTTTAAACATCTCGACTTTAAATATCGGGCATCCTACATGAAAGGGAAGCCTTCAGAATAAACTTCCCAGCTCAGTTTTAATGAGTTTTAAACCTTTAATACTACAATGTTGTCATTGGTAGACTATTTTCTTATATTTAAACTGTTTCTTATGCTGCTTTCTGACTGTATTGCTCCATCAGAGGGGGTGACTTGCGACCCTCACGGAGATTTCCGCTGTGACAACCACCGCTGTGTTCCCATCCGCTGGAGGTGCGATGGAAACAACGACTGCGGCGACGGCTCGGATGAGAGGAACTGCCGTAAGTAACTCCGAACTCAGTCCGTGCAGAACGTTTGCAAACAAGGACAAATTAAAGGGAAAAATGTCCACTGGACACCATTTGTCTTGTTTTTAGGGCCCGAGCACTTACAGTGCGAAGGTTCTATTGTAGGAATTCTTTCTTTCTTTATTCTTCTGAAGAAATGAGGGCCTTTTTGCCTCCCTAAACGTGCCCAAAAAGTCACCAATTAAAATTTTGCATGCAAGCCAGGCCTGGCGATAAATTTGATATTTCATGGTTTGCATTAATGGGCGTGGCAAAATGGCTCAACAGCGCCCCCTAGAAAAATTTTCTCCGCCATAACTTTTGAATGGTTTGACATAGAGAGTCGTGGGTGGTGTCATCGGACTTAGTTTTGAGTCCTTGACCTTAATTGGTGCAAATTGCACGCGTGAGGGCCCGTTCATCGCTGCTTGCAGCTTTAATTTGTTTTTTGAATTTGCCCTTTCATTGAGATTATGAATGATAAACCACTTCATTCATTCATTCATTGGAGCGTAACGCCGCCTGTTTCTCTGTAGAAATAAAGCCCTTGCAGGATTCTGGGGAAGCAGTCGGACTGCTCACTGATCCTAATGTTTATCTCTGTGATTGTGCTTTCCAGAGCCAAGGCCGTGCTCTGAAAGCGAGTTTCGGTGTGACGACGCACACTGCATCCCTGGAAATTGGGTATGTGACCATGACAATGATTGCGGAGACAACTCAGATGAGCGAGACTGCGGTGAGCTGCGTGCACACTCCCTTCCCCGGTGTCCTGGTTCCCACAGAGCCACACGTTAACACCTCGCCTCTCTTCCAGAGCTGCGCACGTGTCGCCCCGGTTCCTTCCAGTGCGACTCGGGTCACTGCATCCCTGCTGCTCTGCAGTGCGACGGCCGGGCCGACTGTCAGGATCTCTCAGACGAGACCAGCTGTCGTAAGTAAACAACATGAAACCTCCTGGCAAAGCTTCATCGCTCACGCCGTCTTTTACAGCACTGCGATTTAAGAAGATTATATTCATCTTCAAAGCCAAAAATAGAAACACTCATTTCAAAAACAAGTCTAATAATAAAAAAAGTGAACCCCATCCAAAATGTTAAAATAAATGGTTTTTAATTTTGCAACAAAGTAAAAACATCCCTTTTATCCTGTCGACCGTCCAGCTACGCGTTACCCAGGGGGCCGTTGGTGTCCTCCAAGTGAGTTCCAGTGTGCAAACCGGCTGTGTGTGAGCCAGAGCTGGGTGTGTGACGGCGATGACGACTGCGGGGACCGCTCTGACGAACAAATCGGACTATGCTGTGAGAAAAATATCAGATTGAAATGTTTCATCCTCATCTAAATGTTGTTTTTTTTGTCTTTTAATGCTGACTTTTGTCATCTTAGGATATATACTGTATATAAAAAAAATTATTAAAAAAAAATGTATATATATATACATTGTTTCTTTCTTTCATTCTTAAAATCCCTCAAATCAAAGAAGGAAATAAATACTGCAGGAATGACATAGCAGCAGTTAAATGCAGCCTTCTGTAAGCTTTAAATATCCACTGGACTTACATCAAATACATCAAAACACAACAATAAAAAACACTTTTCTGAACTTATCAATATGGATCACTGCAAAAACTCAAAATCTTAACAAGAATATTTGTCTTATTTCTAGTTAAAATGTCTCATTTTAGTAAAAAAAAATCTCATTACACTTAAAACAAGACTCATCACTGGAAAAAACAATTTTCACCTGTTTTAAGTAGATTTTCACTTGAAATAAGTAGAAAAATCTGAGATTTTTTTGCTTCTAATAAGAAGATAAATCTTGTCCCACTGGCAGATTTTTCTACTTATTTCAAGTGAAAATTTACTTGAAACAGGTGAAAATGGTCAAATAAGTTATTTTTCTGGTGTTATTTTTCTGGTGATGACTCTAAATGTTGAAATAGCAGTAAAACCACATTCATTGATGAAATGACATAAGAGATGGAAAGGGGGGATGGCAGTTTTACAGGGGGGATGATTTGGACCGTTTTTATTTCAGGGGGGGATGCCGTCCCCCCTCATCCCCCCTCAACTCCAGTACTGTGAATATATATATATGAATTTTGAAGCACATCTTCTTGAGCTCACGTTTGCGTGTGTTTAACAGTGAACATCACCTGCGAGATGCCGTCCAGGTTCCGCTGTGCCAACGGCTACTGCATCTACTCCGGCCTGCTGTGCAACAAGAGGGACGACTGCGGAGACGGCAGCGACGAGCAAGAAGACCTGTGTAGGTCTCCTGCCTCCCCACCAGCCTGAGCTGGTAGAAACTAACATACTCTGCTTGTGTGCGGCGCGCTTTCGCGTGCAGGGAATCAAGTTAAGTGCACCGTGCCCTAACACAGGCAGGCCAGATCTGGAGTAAGTTGAGGCGGCGCGGAGGCAACGCTTGGGATGAGTGTCTGAATTGGCCAGCTTTACTCCAAGCCGCACTAAAGCGCTCAACCATGCTCGTTGCAGTTATCGAAATGGAAAATCCTGTCGTGACATCAGTGACAGGTGACAAAGCCCCAAACATACAGGGGATAAGGAAACAGCTTATTTTATGGAAATGTTTACAATCAGCTTAAATATCAATCAAATTATTTCAGAGATTTAATAGGAAGGTATGGAGTGGAGGTTGGATCTAAATCCACGGATTTTTTTAATGCAGGAAATGGTAAAGACACTATATCGTATCTCAACAATCTACCGTACATGTGTGCATATGAGCGAGTACGCGGGTCATCTGGTGGTCATGAAGATGAACAAGTTTAGCTTTAGTTTAGTTTAGTTTTATTTAGCACATACAATAAAAATAACATCACACAAATAAGTGCAGTTAAAAGAAACTGTGCAGGGAGGAGCAAGCAAGCCAGTAGGCTTATGAGGAGCCCCCACCTAATAACATTTAACAATATAGTTATGAGGATACAAAATCATAAAAATAAAAATAAATAATATATCATAAAAATTGCATGCAGAACATGAATGAAAATAAAAAAATTACTGTTGTGTTGACCTATAAAGACATGATCATGAAAATATGAATATTATGCTGAACAAGTGGCAACACAGAATATGAAGTACAAAAGAAACATTAACAGTGGGAAAAGCAAGAGCTTTCTTGGCTACACTGTTGAATTAAATGTTCTCTTGAGACTTTTGAAGATGGATAGGGACCTACAATTGTTTGCAATCTGGTACCAACTATTCCAGACTTTGACACCTCTATACCTAAACAAAAATTGGCTTCTAGATTCCAGACATTTAGGCGGATGTAGGGCTAGGGAAAGCATTCAATCTTGTAGCAGTAACATTTCTTCGGATGAGTTGTACAAACGTTTCCCTGTGACTGTGTTTTCCAGGCCGCGAGCCCACCCTGGCCCCCTGCACGCTGGACCAGTTTAAATGCACCAATGGACACTGTGTGTCCCTGCCGTACGTCTGTGACCACAACGACAACTGTGGGGACCGCACTGATGAGATGGGCTGCAGTGAGTAGCACACACATTTAGAAACGGAACAAAAGAAGAAGGAACACACCGACAGGACCCTGATTACTCAGATAAGACTTGCTTTCTCCCATGAAAGTCCACATCATCTTAAATAACAGAATGTATCTTATACTTCCAGATAAGGGATTATGTTAAGAGTGTTCTTTCACAGTTCCCCAATAAACCCTCTAAATCTATCATAGATGACATCATGTCATTTAACCCAACAAAGAAGGGGGCAATCTCACAGATTCTCAGGCTATTCTCAGAATTAGACTCCCCCTCCTTGGCTAGAATCAGGATTGCATAGGAAGAAAACCTCCAAACATGAATAGATGACGGAACCTGGTCAAAAATTGCGAAAAGAGTTCACTCGTCTTCGATGTGTGCACGACACTAACTAGTCCAATTTAAAGTGATACACAGGGTGCACCTTTCAAAAGCAAAACTGTCTCAAATAAATCCACAAATTAACCCCATATGTGACAGATGTAAATTGGAGGACGCAACATTAATCCACATGTTTTGGCTCCATCTGAAGTTAAAGGGGTATTGGGAGGCTAAGCTCTCTCCACGGTGTTAGCAGTTAAAATCCACCCAAACCCTCTGGTGTCTATATTTGGGATTATTCCTGACGGGATGAAGCTACCTGTAGGGGGACACAAAGTAATGGCTTTTACCACCCTTCTGGTGGTGATACATTGGGGTGGAAGGAGGCCGCCCCCCCTCAGTTTCCCACTGGGTAAGGGATGTGCTGTGCTTTTAAAGTGTGGAGACCTTTTTTGACCTTTTTTGATAAACCCTCCACACAAGTGTAGTAGTTAATTTTTGACAGATACCCGTCATTGGTTGCTGACGTCTCAGACCT
The DNA here is from genome assembly GCF_033807715.1 of Cololabis saira. NCBI lineage: Eukaryota > Metazoa > Chordata > Actinopteri > Beloniformes > Belonidae > Cololabis > Cololabis saira. Next base: position 36,693,070 of record NC_084605.1, read on the forward strand.
TGTCATGCTGCTTCTACAATCCATTTTAGTTTTCAATTATACTGTGTTTCACTAACGTCATTGAGTGACAGCAGGGGTAGGGGAAGTTCGTTGTGGGGAGGGAATGTTTAATGTTTTGTTTATGTGTAAGTGAAAATCAATAAAAAGAACTATGAAAGAAAGAAATAACAAAAGGTATCTTGCGGTCATGAACGGATCTTAAGGTTTAAAATTGCGAAATTTCCTAAACAGAAACAGTAATTGAAGAGAGTGGAAGTCACATTTGTGGAATTTATTCCGTGTTTTTCATCAGAATTTCTCGAGGGGTCATCAGGTGTGCGATCATCGTTGCACAGCTGTTGTCTAAGTTCAGCGGTTTCACGCCTCAGTATCCTGGTGGCGCGGAGTACCGCTGATGAAATGCTGAGCGTTTCCTCAACAAGGAGGAGAGTTCAGTGTGTTGACACTGGCCCTATTCAATTCAATTCAATTTTATTTATATTGCATCTATTACAACATAAGTTGTTTCTAAGATCTTTCCAGAGACCTAGAACATGACCCTTGAGCAATTATTACATAAACAATGGCAGGTAAAAACTCCCCTAGTGGGGACCCTCCTGCCGAAGGCCAGACTGGGCAGAGCAGGAAAAGAGAGAACAGACGGAGAATGAAGAACAGAGAAAGGAGAGGGGGCAGGCTAAGACGTCAGCAAGCACACAACAGACATCCCCACAGACAGGTGGAAGCAGCAGTGGGATGATCAGAGGGGGGACTGCAGGTCAGCGTGCAGCTCCTGAAGCTCCGGCCTGCAAACTACACAAAAGAGAAATAAAGGGGGCAGCAGACCAGCACAACACAACAGTGGACAAAAATGATGGCTATGAGATATGTTATATTATATGAATATTATATTATGTAATATATATATTATATATATATATTATATTTATTATATTTTAGCCTCCTCTCTCATATGAAGGAACAAATGCTGTCAAACGTTAATTAGCCCAGCTGCCGTGAGCCACCTAAACGTGACTGTGATTGAGTAAATGACTGTATACCTCATGACCTCATGTGTCTCTCAAGACGAAACTAATTGTTCTGTGCCGTCTCCGTCTAGACTTTGGCCATGACCGAAACTGCGATGAGAAGCTGTGCCAGCACGAGTGCACCAACCTGAACGGCACCGGCTTCATTTGTTCCTGCAGACCCGGATACAGCGTGGACCCAGACAGCACGTACACATGCCTGGGTAAACACACACAGACACACAGACACACACACACACAGTAGTTGGACATCAGGGGGTTAAAACTATCCATGAGATCTACGGAGAAGAGCAAATATGATCAAAGCAGTGCTTTTGTGCTCCTTTCTGAAGTTACCGCTCACATGTCATCCCTCTTTCAGACATCAACGAGTGTGAGGAGTATGGTACCTGTCCTCAGGCCTGTAAAAACACCAAAGGCAGCTACGATTGTGAGTGTGTACCCGGCTACAGGAAAGTGGGCGACGGCAACATGTGTGAGGCTGAGGGTGAGAACAATCTTTTTTTTTTTTTCATGTTTCTTTATTGGGTAGTCGATGTAATGCTTATTACACAATAAACATTTTTTAAAGGATTCGACAGATTACCCCATTTTATATTTTACCACACACACACAAAACAAAAAAAGTTAAATAAATAAAGACACAAAACTTAACATAACAAACCCCTCAAAACACACACACTGTAAAGTACATAATTATAAACAGGTCCCAAAGTAAGTACCAATTACCAATCAAACTCTGACTGAAGACGATAATAATAGGAAAAAAAAATATAGGAAAAATAAAGAAATAAAATAAAATACAGGACACACAAAACAACAAAAACAAAAATAATTTAAAAAAATAAAATAAAATAAATAAATAAAAATTAAAATAAACAGACATAAGAGGAACCCTAAATAAAATAGACATGGTTAGCAGTATCATACTTCCCTATAATTAAATTAAATTTCCAAGGATGCCAAAGAATTAACAAAAGAAAGAATAGGTTCCCAAATATGAGAAAACTTGTCAGAGCAACCCCTAATACCGTATTGAATTTTCTCTAAATATAAAGGACATCAGGTCTTTCAACCAAGAACAATCTTTTTACGTGAAAGAATAACTTTTCCCTGTGGTTCAGTGTGAGGAACAGCCCAAAGCTTAAACTCAGCCTCTCCAACTCTACTCAGTCCTGCTGTCTCGTTAAATCTCCTCCTGCAGGATCTTCTCCGCTGCTGCTTCTACCAGAGAACATTCGTATCAGGAGGTTCAACCTGCAGACGGAGGGTTACCACGACTACCTGCAAGAGGAGGAGCGCATCATGGCTCTGGACTACGACTGGGACCACAACGGCACCGGTTTCAGTGCGGCACATTGTTTGATCTCGCAAGGAAAACAGAGGAAACTTTCTCTTTGGGTCTTATACGATATAAAGAACTCTTATATCGTGTTTGTTTTTTTCTTCAGGCATGGTGTACTTCACCGTTGCTGGGAAGGACTCTGCGGCAGGCGCCATTAAAAGAGCATACATACCCTCAGTGGACGACGGCAGTAATAACATCGCCGCTGCCGTTGAGCTGGACATCAAATACATCACGTCGCCAGACGGCATCGCTGTGGACTGGGTCGCCAGGTACGTCTGTCACCTCTTTCTCTCACTTGCCTGAATGTAAATTGTGCTCTCACAAATTCCCAGACGGTTTAATAACTCTAGAAAAGATGCAAATACGCCAACATGGGTTCATATTTTGTAGACATGAGCTGTTTTCTGTCTCTAGAAACCTTTACTGGGCAGACTCGCGGCTGAGGAGGTTGGAGGTGGCTCTGCTGGACGGACGCTACAGGAAACATCTCGTCAAGACCGACCTGGGTCATCCATCTGCAGTGGCCATCAACCCTCGACTGGGGTAAAACAGACATGATCACCTATACGCTTTACGTTACAATAATTTCAGTCAATCAACTCAAGCAGTGGAGATTTTTTTATTTTTTTTTGTATTGATTTTATTTTATTTTGTACATGTAAAATAGAACAATTAAAAGGGAAGACAAGAAAACAAAACAAAAAAAACTAAGAATTTCATCCTTTAATACTTAATATCTTAATTGACATGTGCAAAAAGGAGTAGGAATAAATGTAAACCTATTTAATTCTACCCCCATTCACTAATCATTTATTAACAAGTATTTATAATAACTAACTATACTATAATTATACTCACACACTTACCTATACATACATACACATACACGCCTTTTGGTCCTTGGTGATTTGCTAGAATTGTATAAGATTGTATGTATATATACTGTATATATATATATATATATATATATATATATATATATATATATATATATATATATATATATATATATATATATATATATATATATATATACAGTATATGTACAGTATATATACATACAATGTATACACACCAAAGATTATATATGTTGTTTTTTTTGTATGGCACCGACAAATTGCACCTGTACTGGGAATTGAAAAGGACCAATAAACTAAACTAAACTAAAAAAAATAGTTGAATATTTCTATATATTTGTACACACATGCCCATATAAATATTTATATAAATATACTTATTTACATCATACTATCTCTATATTAACTCCATCTGCTCTATATCTATATATATCTACATATACACATATACACATACATATTCACACACATACATCCATACATTATAGATAATTCCATACATACATAATTAGCTGCCCCTAAAAGCCGCTAAACCCCTTCCTCTTTGTACTTCGTAAAAATCATGTTTTTATATTTGTTTTTAAACTGGTTAAGGTTTGGACATTGTTTTAATTCTGACGTCAATGCTTTAATAATCAATCACTCTCTCATTTTGGTTCAGATCAAACCCATTTATAAGACTTATAATAGCATAGCAATATCAGGGTTGTTAAGTTAGCATTTGGATTATCTAAAGTGTGGCTGGGATTTCTGCAGGATGCTCTATTGGGCAGATCGAGGGGACACAGCTAAGATCGAGTGTTCCTGGCTGGACGGACAGGAAAGGAAAGTTCTGGTGGCCGACGGCCTGGGCTGGCCCACCGGCCTGGCCATCGATTTCACCAACGACGACAGGATCTACTGGTCCGACTCCAAGGAAAGCCGCATCGAGTCCATTCTGCCCTCGGGGGAGCAACGTAAAACTGTCGTTTATATCGGTGAGGAACAGAAAAGCAGGAACTTAAAGCGGCGTCAGTGGAGATGAGTAATACTCTTTGGCCTGGAGCCGGTTGACCAGTACTGGAGTTGAGGGGGGATGAGGGGGGATGGCATCCCCCCTGAAATAAAAACGGTCCAAATCATCCCCCCTGAAATAAAAACGGTCAAAATCATCCCCCCTGAAATAAAAACGGTCCAAATCATCCCCCCTGAAATAAAAACGGTCCAAATCATCGCCCCTGAAATAAAAACGGTCAAAATCATCCCCCCAGTAAAACTGCCATCCCTCCTTTCCATCCCTTATGTCATTTCATCAATGAATGTGGTTTTACTGCTATTTCAACATTTAGAGTCATCACCAGAATAATAACTTATTTGCCAATTTTACACCTGTTTCAAGTAAATTTTCACTTGAAATAAGTAGAAAAATAGTCAGTGCCAGTGGAACAAGATTTATCTTCTCATTACAAGCAAAAACATCTTGTTCCACTGGCAGATTTTTCTACTTATTTTAAGTGAAAATCTACTTGAAACAGGTGAAAATTGGTGTTTTTTCCAGTGATGAGTCTTGTTTTAAGTGTAATGAGATTTCTTTACTAAAAATAGACATTTTAACTAGAAATAAGACAAATATTCTTGTTAAGATTGTGAGTTTTTGCAGTGATCCATGTTTCTTATCCTGTGAAGGACAGAGTCATATTGATAAGTTCAGAAAAGTGTTTTTTATTGTTGTGTTTTGATGTATTTGATGTAAGCCCAGTGGATATTTAAAGCTTACAGAAGGCTGCATTTAACTGCTGCTATGTCATTCCTGCAGTATTTCTGCAGGTGTTTTGGTCACTGCTATTATTTGTAATATATTATATTATTTGTAATCAGCACAAATTATCTGTCCCCATATGATAAAATCCACCATCCCCCCTGATTTATTTTTTACAACTCGAGTACTGCGGTTGACAAACGACTGTTTCCCTGCTCAGATGTGAGAAACCCCTTCAGCGTGAGCGTGTTCGAGGACCACGTCTACTGGAGCACGCAGGAGAAGGGCGAGGTGTTTCGACAGGACAAGTTTGGCGGCGGAGACAAGACCAAGCTGCTGACGGCAGGTCCCTGGCTGACCCAGGTCTCCGTGTACCAGCAGCAGAGATACAACTCCATCGCCGGTAAGATCCACGCTCACGCGTCACAAAACTCAGCATAGAAGGAAGAAGAAATGCAGCTAGCATCTTTGTACTTGCAGTGAAGAACCCGTGTAAGGGGACGTGCAGCCACCTGTGTCTGGTCCGGCCGGGAGGATACACCTGCGCCTGCCCCGAAGGCACCAGCCTCGTCTCCGGCAGCAGCACTGAATGCGATGCAGGTATTTCATAGCAAAGCGGTCGAAACATTGTTTTTCCCACATTATATTTTGTAGTAAATCGTTATATAAATAAGTGAATCTGATTAAGCAGACATTAAGGCCCAGTCCCAATCCCCCCCGGGTAGTGGTGTCCTCATTCCTCTTTTCACCTAGGGGGAGTGCACATACGGTATCTAGGGCTAGGGTGTATGATTCTGGCCATTCAGAGCGAGGGATTTCAGATGCTGACTCGCCGACGGAGGGCCAGAGAAAATTTCCCAGAATGCTTTATGTCATCATTTGCAGACTGAATCAAACAAAAAAACATGGCGGACATTTCTCATTTTTTAGTGAATAAAATCAATATTTTGAGTTAGTTTCTGCATAAAAATGCATTTTGATTACATTTCTAGTGAGAAATATATATTTTACTTTCATAATATTCACTCAGTGAATGTACATAATCACTCGCTGGCTCGTTGCGAAGTCTTTTCAGATCTCGCCAGAATAAAGGCTGATTTATGGTTCCGTGTAACCTACGCCGTAGGCTCTGCGTCGATTTAACGCAGAACCATAATTCAGGCTTAATGTGAAGCTGCAACGTTTTCATCCTGATCTCACAAAAATGAAAAAATTTAAATGGCCAGGACCTCTTAAGTAACTCGAACGTAAACCACACAGTGACGTAGCAAGTGACGCCTGTGGCTTCATTTTGAGGGCTAGTGGTAGTGAGTGAGGGCTAGTGGTAGTGAGTGAGGGCTAGTGGTAGTGAGTGAGGGCTAGTGGTAGTGAGTGAGGGCTAGTGGTAGTGAGTGAGGGCTAGTGGTAGTGAGTGAGGGCTAGTGGTAATGAGTGAGGGCTAGTGGTAGTGAGTAGGGTGAATATTGGGATTGGCCCTAAGAATCGAGGATACAGTGATAGAGTTTTAATTGGAGCGTTACAGAAACCTGTTCCTGATGCAAAATAAAAATCCCTCTGCTCATTAATTCTGCTCATCTCCTCTCCCCGTCAGGGTTTGAGCCACCGCCCACCATGCCGCCGCCATGCCAGTGTCAGAACGGAGGCACCTGCTACTTTGACGACAACAAGGCTCTCTGCATGTGAGGCTGCTGACCGCGCCCTGCACAGTCTCCCTTCACCAGCAGTATTATGGACTGGGCTTGTTTTCTTTCTCCTGCAGTTGTCCCCCGGAGTGGAAGGGAGAGCACTGCCAGACTAATGTGTACAACGTGGTGGCATCCTCAAGTATGTTTGATTTTACTCCCAGAGGCTTGACACAGTGAAAATGCAAGTACATTCTCGGTTAACCAGCGTCTTTGTGCATCTCTTTCTTTGCTTCTTTCCTGATTCATCACTGGCAGTCGGAATAGCCATCGGGGTGACGGTGTTGATTGTTGCTCTGCTGGTTGCTCTGGTTTATGCTGCCAGGAGCAAGTCTAACGTGCTGGAGAGGCTGAGGAGCAGCATGCCCAGCATGCCCAGCATGCCCAGCATGCCCAGTATGCCCAGTATGCCCAGTATGCCCAGTATGCCTAATTTCTCAGGCTTCAGGTGAGACAGAGACAGAAAAGAAAATCTTAATACTGCGGTTGTTTAAAGCAACAAAAAGCATCTGCCAGATCAGACTGACAGCCGCTGACTTCATTGTACCTACATGGATGCTGGCAGAGTTTAAATGTGTGTTTTCAGAGTTATGTCAGACATCATTTACAGTGCACTGACTACTACTACTTTTGTGTGCTCATCATTTTTCAGGAATGGTTTCACCCAAAATGGAGCCAATGCTGAAGGCGGTGAATCAAGCCAGAGCTCAGAACCGGTCAGTTGTCGAAGTTCAATGTTATTTTCCAGATTTAACTCCTTATAGTAAGGGAAGCGTCTAAAAAACTGGGAACTAAATCGTTAATAAGAAATCTCTTCACCAATGTGTTTCTCAAGGTGTCTAATAACATGTCCTAAAAAGTTGAAATTCAACTCCTGGGGGAAACCTCGTAAAAGCTGCACAAAGTCGGGTACCAATAACCGATTTTTGAAAAATCAAAAATGCTTAATTTGGTCAAACTAGGGTTTTTTTTATGATTCTGAGTTCATTTATAGCATTTGTTTTTCACTACAACCATTCCTTAGTGGAAAAACTGCCACACCCTTTTTTGCATTTACATAAGATTGCATTTATTACAATTCGTTTCACATTAGTCAGAGCAAACAGGAATGCTTTATGAGTGAATGTCTGAGTATTCCTCATCAATGCCGTCATCATGAATAGCATTTTTGCAGGTAATGCCTTGACAGACTCCACAAACTGAGATGTACTTGCATTTTCAAATTTTCGAAAATCGGTTATTGGTACCCCGACTTTGTGCAGTTTTTTACGAGGTTTCCCCCAGGAGTTGAATTTCAACTTTTTAGGACATGTTATTAGACAACTTTAGAAACACATTGGTGAAGAGATTTCTTGGTAACGATTTAGTTCCCAGATTTGCCAAATATCCCATAAGATGACCTTACTATGAGCATGTTAGTGTCAATAACCTGGTTTGCCTCTTGCTCGGGTGCATCGCCATGGCAACTTATACTTGAGATGAGATAAGAGAAAATGAGATAATAAAAAAGGAAATCAGTGTATAGATGTCTAAGTTTCTTCCCTCGTCATCTGTCTCAGACTGAAAAGGTTTAGTTTGAATGTCACTAAGAAGCATCTTTATGAGAGATGAGAGAGTGCATTTGTTAATATTATCTAAGCCAGTTCACCTAAAGAAACCCTGGATATGTTAAACCCGCTTCATCTTCCTGGCGCCTATTTAATCCTCTTTCTGTCATTTCATGTAGATAAACAGTGGAAAGGAACCTTTATCTGTTTTCTTTTGGTTTTTTCCTGGCGTCAGGTTCCCTGCACGTCGGTGTCCATGGACGACGCCGGGGGAAAGAGCTTTGAGAACCCGGCGTATGAAGCCGGAGAAGAGCCGACCTCCGCCGGCATCCCGGCTGTCACCCCCACTCCTGCTGAAGCAAACAAGGTCAGTAAACAGAAATCACTGCTACCATGAAGACGGTATTGATTCTGCTCACACCTCTGCTCGCTGGAATATTTCCCCACCGCCAGCGCCGAGCCGAGCAGAGCAGAGCAGAGCAGAGGTGTGAGCAGAATAGAGAATCCTGCTGGAGTCCACCTCATAAAAGAGGAGATAAGCAGTTTAATGTCATGAGGCTCTGTGTTTTGATGAGATCAGTTCTCTGCCCCGGTTCAGGAGGCTCCTCAGGAGAACATGAATAATCCCCTGTATGAGGAGTCTCAAGCTGCGGATGAATCGGCAAAAGCGTACCAGGTTGGTTTCTTGTGTCTTGTTTTTGGTCAAAAAGTCATCCATCATCAAGAGCGCATTGATACTTCCTGAAAATACATATCATCTTCAATTGGGTTAATATTCCTGAACTGAATCTTCTACAGGAGCCTTCTGAAAACCAGCTTCTAGACTCAGTAGAAAGCACCACATCTGCAGATCCAGCTGTGTCCACATCACAGGTATCCATGGAGATAAACTGGCTTGGCTTTTAACACACAGCAAGACAGTTGACTTTATTTTATCCTTTTATTCTTTATTTTATTCTTTTATCTTTTATTTTATCCTGTTTTATTGATTGATGGTATGACTGTTACCTTTATTTTATGTCTTTTAACTTATTTTATTTATTTTATTTAACATTTTATGTCTTGAGCTGTTTTGTCTTGTTATTTATTCTGTACAGCACTTTGGTCATCTGTGGTTGTTTTAAATGTGCTTAACAAATAAAACTGGATTGGATTGGATAAATATGAAAATAGTACAGAAAGTTTACTATGGAACTACTGAAACCTGGGGGATTGTTTCATCTGAGTGGTGAAATCTGAGTGTGCGTTTTAAGACTGTTATTTCTTCTTTTTACCAGCAGTTCAGACCCGTAGCAGATGACAACTTGGTGACGTTCCAAAATCCCACATACACGGTGAGTCCTGTCACTAGATTACATTCTGGCCACGATTACACCGTTATATTCTACATATTCAATTCAATTCAATTTTATTTATATAGCGTCTATTACAACAAAAGTTGTCTCTAGACGCTTTCCAGAGACCCAGAACATAAACCCCCGAGCAATTTTTACATAAACAATGGCCGGTAAAAACTCCCCTAGTGGGAGAAAAACCTTAAGCCAAACAGTGACGAGTAAAAACTCCCCTTCATATGATGATGGCAACGATGTCTTTAAATCTGTTTTATTTTCTCTTAAGCCTTAGAGAATGATATGCAATATTAAACTTGTACAACATTTTAAAACCTCACGTAACGGGATATGGAAACATGTCCCTGTGATCCTGCAGGATCCCACACATGCACCTGCCCCCGAGTCCAGCGCCTGACGTGACCTCCGGACCAGAGATTACACGGGATCATTCTCAACAGGACGCTGATTAACCGAGCAGCTCCACGAATCGGACATGGACAAACACAACCAGACGGCTTGTACAAGACAAAACAACATTATTTTGTGATACTTTGCGAAACATGTGTAACTTTGACTTCAGTGTAATTAATATTGTAAAAAGAAAAATCCTAGAAAACAGTTCAATATTGATAATGTTAATTTGACTATGTAAAGAATGATTTAAATCAAGACTAGTGTTTGTGATTGAGTCTTCTTGTGAATGTGGATTGTGAGGAACTCAAATAAACTAATATAGACATCAGATTATGTCTCTTGCTATTACTCTTGAGTGTAATTAACCAAACGGCTTTTTCCTTGATATGATCAAGTCTTTTCTCATCTATCTCTCTGTGTTGGTTCACTTATAACCGGAAGAGTTGTTACAATCCGCCAACTGATCACAAAGAACTGTGATCCCGACCAGCAGAACTAATATGAAAGGCTTTGTCATCATCCATTTAACCACCCTGACCATTTGAGAGAGATGTGAGAGCAACAACAAGAATTCTGCTCATCTTCTCTCCCGCTGTCAGACGTGTCTGAACACATCAGGGTCTCCAAGCTCGTAACAACCAGTCCAGCCACATGAACGGAGGCACAAAAGAGAAGTGAAGGGGACAGATAAGAGGGATGGAGAGACTGAGGTGGAGAGGAGTGCATGGATAGTGGGCTGGTATCCGGGTGTTTCTGTTTTCGTGGTGATTCAGTCCATGTTTTCAAGCTGCTGGTTCCCCTACGCTGATCAGATAGAGTGTAGTGCCGTACTCCCTGAAAGGTGGAGATGTGAAAGGAGAGCATGAAGAGCAATGGAGGGATATAAGGAGCAGAGCGGCCTCACAGCATGTGCACACAGTGCTGCCTTCAGGGGCTGTCGGAAATGGTACCTATACCATAATTGTATATGATTCCAAAATTAGGAAGAATTGCTGGGGGAGTAAAACCAGTACCAGTACTAAAATAAAAACGGTCCAAATCATCCCCCCTGTAAAACTGCCATCCCTCCTTTCCATCCCTTATGTCATTTCATCAATGAATGTGGTTTTACTGCTATTTCAACATTTAGAGTCATCACCAGAAAAATAACACCAGAAAAATAACTTATTTGACAATTTTCACCTGTTTCAGGTAAATTTTCACTTGAAATAAGTAGAAAAATCTGCCAGTGGGACAAGATTTATCTTCTTATTACAAGCAAAAAAATCTTGTTCCACTGGCAGATTTTTCTACTTATTTCAAGTGAAAATCTACTTGAAACAGGTGAAAATTGTTGTTTTTTCCAGTGATGAGTCTTGTTTTAAGTGTAATGAGATTTGTTTTACTAAAATGAGACATTTTAACTAGAAATAAGACAAATATTCTTGTTAAGATTGTGAGTTTTTTCAGTGATCCATGTTACTTATCCTGTGAAGGACAGAGTCATATTGATAAGTTCAGAAAAGTGTTTTTTATTGTTGTGTTTTGATGTATTTGATGTAAGCCCAGTGGATATTTAAAGCTTACAGAAGGCTGCATTTAACTGCTGCTATGTCATTCCTGCAGGATTTCTGCAGCTGTTTTGGTCACTGCTATTATTTGTAATATATTATATTATTTGTAATCAGCACAAATTATCTATCCCCATATGATCAAATCCACCATCCCCCTGATTTTTTTTACAACTCGAGTACTGAGTAAAACAGAAACACTTATTTGATTTGAGGGATCTTAAGAATTAAAGAAATAAACATAATGTATATATACATATATAACTCCCCCAATTTCCTAAAGATGTATTGTCAAAAATTAGATCAGCTCCATTAGTTTGATGGTTCTTGTTCAGCAATTTGCTGAGTTGGAAGTTGTTTTGTTATTTATTTTTTTGTTGTTTAATTTGGAGTGATTTTAGCACAATGCAATTATTCTTGGTCCCGTAAACATTTATGTGTTGTATTTAAAACCTATTTCATCTAACTATCTAATTACTGGCTTTCCCAGAACCTAAACTGATAACTATTTTAACATCTCTGAGGCTTTGATGTAACTAAAATAAATAAATAAAATAGAATGATAAAAAGAATAAGAATTATGACTGAGTTTGGACTTTTTAGGAAATGTTACGAGACACTAAATAATCATAACTTTAAAATCATGTTTCTGACAACTTTGGGATTGCACGTTTTCCCATTCCCAGTGTACAGGACTGTCTCAGAAAATTAGAATATTGTGATAAAGTCCTTTATTTTCTGTAATGCAATTAGAAAAACAAAAATGTCATACATTCTGGATTCATTACAAATCAACTGAAATATTGCAAGCCTTTTATTATTTTAATATTGCTTATTATGGTTTACAGTTTAAGATTAAGATTCCCAGAATATTCAAATTTTTTGAGATAGGATATTTGAGTTTTCTTAAGCTGTAAACCATGATCAGCAATATTAAAATAATAAAAGGCTTGCAATAGTTCAGTTGATTTGTAAAGAATCCAGAATGTATGACATTTTTGCATTACAGAAAATAAAGGACTTTATCACAATATTCTAATTTTCTGAGACAGTCCTGTATATTTGTACCCTGTTAGTTTTGAATGAAGGACTTTCTATTAATAGCCCGTAAATGCCTCGTGAAGGGGGAATCTCCGAAATGGTGGAAGTTAAAGTTTCCGAGGGGCCCGTGAAGGCGTCGGGAGGAGAGCGCTGAGTGATTGACGGGCGGAGGGCGGAGGGGGAGCCTCGCTGGGATGGTCTGGATGGAGAAATACAACCTAGTGTGTGTCGGCCAGCCGGAGTGAACGCGGAGAGGGACGGAGGAAGAGCCGGGAGCTGCAGGCTGATCGTCCAGACAAAAGAAACGCGGAGAGGAGGCTGGAGCAGGTAAGATGTTTTACACGCTCCCCAGTGTCTGAGACTGGCGACAAAGAGACGCGGGGCTGCCGGACAATCTCAGATCACTAACACTAAGATCAGCAGGAAACACATCAGCTTCTTTCATTCAGCATTATAATGATCTAGGACAATAAATCAAGGTTTAAAATCACAGGTCTGGGAGGAAAAGCGTGATTCCTGAGGGGTGTGCACCACCTGTGATTGATTAGAGCCAATCATAGAGTAAAGGAGTCTTGCAGGATTGGTCTTAAATAAAGGAAATTAGAGAATAGAAAATATTGGAAGTCTAGTCGGTACCAGAGCAGACAGGAAACGCTTTTCACCTGCTTTTCTCCCAACCCAGACGGGCTTTGTTGATTTTCTTTATTTGCTCCCAGGAGAAGGAAAAGAGCCCGACAGGTTTGCTGAAGGTCAGAGTCCTGGATTCGGGTTTTAGTTAAAGATTGTCTATTTTTTTTTCGTTTTTATGAGTATGTTTCTGTATTACACTTTTTTTTTTTTTTTAATACAATTGATAAGTAGATGAATTAATCCATCCTTAAGTGGTTTCCATCCAACAGCCTCCTGGGTCCATGTGTGAGCTTCTGAATATGAATTTCCTTTTGCCTCAGAGATGTGCTCAATTACATAAAATAGACAGAAAGATAGCAGACATGCAAAGTAAATAAAATAAAGGGATTCAAAGCAACAAGTTGGGAAAAATTTGCACTGAGAAACAAATCAACCTTTACGATACACAAAATGATTACAGCTTAATTCAAATGGTCCCAAAGTGAAGTTAGATGACCTCATGCATAAATAACAGCAACAAGTACAACAATATCACAAACTGGATGAGATGCAAAACAATCACTGATAGATGTGCAGTTACAACAAAGAACTGGAAAACGACATTTAAAAAGTGCAAAATGACCTGATGATTACCTAAGTCACATGGGCAAGATTTAAAAAACAGATAATAAATAGGCACCAAATACCAGCACTGAGATGCACATGGATTACTGGGACACGGTTGTGCAGCGACCACGCGCAGCAGGTTGCAGGAGAGCGTCTCCTCCAGGCTGGCTGGCTGTCTGGATGGATGGATGGAGGAGCAGGGGGCTCTGCATGGTCTCATTATCCACTGTACCATCCCTTACGTGCAGGTCCTGCTCTGCCCCGTGAACTTTCTGTGTGGTCGTCTGAGTCTGTGATATTGCTTTGTGAGAGCAGCACACATGTCAGGAAACCAGCTTGGCTGTGAGTCAGAGGAAGTGTGAGCCAGCCTGAGCCTTTCTCCTGCTGCGTCAGTGTGGGCACGCTGAAGGTGTTTCTACTGATGTCCTTATAATCCTCCAAAAAGCTGTCTGGATCCTAGCATCCTCTTCACCACGTCTTATTTCGTTTGCAGTACATTTTACCCAAGCACAATGTATCATAATGTCATCTCATGATACCTGTTGTTATAATGAAAAATAATCTTAAATAATCTAATGTTTTTTTGCTCTTCAGAATAATCCATTCAAGATTTTTTACACTTCAAAAACGGCTCCTCTAGAAATAAGCCTAATATTCCACAAATCTCTTCAAAATTGTCTTATTTTAAACCAAAACATGTTTGGCAACAGGGTAAGCAATATTTTCTTAACTACAATTCTTAAAACTAACAAAATATTCTTGAAATAAGGCTTTTTTTTCCTTTCTTAGAAAATCAATTTTCCACTGTAAATCTGTTTTTAAAGCTTTTTTTTTCCTTACGTATACATATTCCAGCTTAATATGCACTGACATACACTGACTTTTTCCTCTGTACAGTGACAATGCAAATGTATTTAATGTCGTTTTAAAATGACAGGCAAAACCCAGTCTGAGATTATTTTGCTTCTGCACCATGTGCATCTGGCAATTTGTTTGTTTTGATTATTATTATTTTTTTCCCGGTGGATATTGGAAGGTAATCTGTCAAATCCAAATATGTGGGATGAGGCATGTGGGTGACATCCTGGGCGGTGCGCGGACTGCTCACACACACAAGTGTGGGGCAGATGGCTCCGGCAGCGTATGGGCGACCTTGCCCTCCGTCTCCCTCCTGAGACCCATCCGACAGCAGACGAGTGTGCGGAGCAGGTGGTGCTCACGCACGTCTGTGTGAGGGACGAGGACAGATATATGAGGTTAAACAATGTCAGGACTGGCTCTGTGCCATTATCCAGTTTGACAACATGAATCGTCCAAGTGAAAGTAGGTGATTTTACTGAACGTAAGCCTATTCATAACTGCATACTACAGTATGTACTGCAGTTACAGCGTAGTATGCAGTATGCTCTGTGTACTGGTCCGGCCACCCCGTGCAAACGGTGTCAAACAAACGTGACTGCTTCAACCCCCCCCCTGCACCTGTAGCCGTACATTGCATTAGGGCAGAGGTTTTCAACTGGTTTTGTCCCAGTCCCACCATTATAACCAAGAAGCAACTCATGGACCAACTGCTTTTGGGAATGTTTGTTTTATTTTGCACCTTGCTTTTAAATAAGAGTATGGGCATATATAGGCTATTTATTTGCATCAGTGTCTATTTTTATTTGCACCTTTTGCTATAAAAAAAAACAAAAAACAGTCAATGAACAATAGGAAGCCAAGAGGACTTTCAACGTTTGTCATTTGACATAATTTGGATGGGTAAATTATTCACAAAAATGAATAGTAAATGGAAAATAAATTGAGTCTAAAAAATAAATATATATTTTTTAAATTATTATTGTTTTCCATTTACAATTACACGGACCACCAGAGGCCCGCGGACCACCGGTTGACAATCCCAGAAGTAGCACACCATTGGGTATTTCTCACATACTGCGTACAGTTATTCACATACTGCATCCTTTTTTTTTTGACAAATATCTTTATTGACTTTTTCAATTACAGTACAAAGGCACAAAACAGAACAAGACACATTAATACGTACAAATAAGCACTTGAAGATATTCCAAATGTAGAGATTTAAGTGGTATATTTTACTGTTGTGGTAACTGACTGATTCTCATTATGGCGTTTAGGGAAAAGAAAAGGATAACGCTAATGAGTGACCAACATGTACACACACAGATGGAAACACATCGTGTACTTCTAGAATGCTCCCACCATCCAAAATGTGATCAGTGACCTTATTAGAAATAAACAATATGCATATATAAAAATAAGAATAAAAAGTGTATAATACAACAGTGGACTACAAAGCTGCAATAAAATCCTCCCCTTCCAGAAATTGCATAAAAGAGTCCCAAATCTTCTCAAATGTGTTATATTTCCCTTTAACAACATATGTAAGTTTCTCCAAAGCAAGGCATTGCAGATACTGCATACTTTTACACTGGTGGCAGCGGGTTTGTGGACTGGTTATTTTCCCAGGGATCATTGACCTTGAGCAATTCAATTCAATTTTATTTATATAGCGTCTAATACAACAAAAGTTGTCTCTAGACGCTTTCCAGAGACCCAGAACATAAACCCCCGAGCAATTATTACATAAACAATGGCAGGTAAAAACTCCCATAATGGGAGAAAAGCCTTAAGCCAAACAGTGGCAAGAAAAACTCCCCTTTAGGAGGAAGAAACCTTGACCAGGACCAGGCTCATAAGGAGGGACAGTCCTGCTGAGGACCAGACTGGGGGGTCGGGGACCTTCAGCAGCACAGCAGGCAGGTGGAAGCAGCAACGGGATGACCAGGGGTGGGGACCGCAGGCCAGCACGCAGCTCCCGAAGCTCCGGCCCAATCAGCAAGTCCCAGGTTGGGGTGCAGGGTCAGGGAAAGGTTGAGAAGGGGCAGGGCCAGGGAGAGGAGTCTTGACGGACAAATCTCTCCCCCGCCTGACCGGGCCGTTACCCTGCCCCTCTCACTCCCACGCTGCAGGTAGCGTTTTTCCATCTCCGTAATATTGCAAAGATTAGGAAAATCCTCTCGCAGAATGATGCAGAAAAACTAGTTCATGCGTTTGTATCTTCTAGACTAGATAACTGTAATGTGTTGTTAGCAGGATGTCCAAGTAATTTGCTGAATAGGCTCCAGCTGATCCAGAATGCAGCAGCACGAGTGCTGACAGGAATCAGCAGGAGAGACCACGTCTCTCCAGTGTTAGCGTCGCTCCATTGGCTACCTGTAAAATTCAGAATCCAATTTAAAATTTTATTACTTGCGTATAAAGCCCAAAACACCTTAGCTCCGCAGTATTTACAAGACCTGATAGTGCCTTATGTTCCTGGCAGAGCTCTCCGCTCTCAGAGTGCAGGTTTACTCGTAGTTCCTAGTATCCAAATGTAGATTTGGAGGGCGGGCGTTCTGCTATCAGGCACCATTACTTTGAAACCAACTTCCAATCTGGGTTAAGGAGGCTGACACCACCTCCACCTTTAAAACTACACTTAAAACATTTCTGTTTAGTAAAGCCTATAGTTAGTGTTTAGTAAACCTCTAGCTGGTGTTGGTAAATCTCTAGGTAGTGTAAACTCTAGTGTGTTAGAGTTGCTCCTGTAGTTCCTTGTGCTGGCCCCCCTTTTCTTCTCTTTTTTCTCTTTTGTACATGGTGCAGCATCCTCTGCCGGTGGCGAAGAGTATCTCTGAATGCACTTTTTTTGTTTTTAGGATTGTATTAATTGTTCAAATAATTGCTTGTCACATTCTTCTTCACAATAATCCACTTTGTATGGACCTAATAATCCATATTGTTGAAGCTAATCCTGATGTGGCCGAGTTTTGCCTCTAATTGACTCAAACTTGCTTCAGTCCTCAGTGATGCAACTGCCAGCTCTGCCATCCTGAATCAAAGAGGTTGGATAAAACCACCATATGGCCGGGGGGAAACCTTAAGTGAGTGGAGTCTGAGTGATGGAGAGAGGAAAAAAAAAACAAATCTGAAAGATGCTGAGTTTAAGCTCCAGTCTCTTGTCATTAGAGAGAGAGGCGGATGGGAGCGTAAGAGCGACGGAGAGAAAGAAGGACAGAAATGTGAGCCAAGTGGGCTGAATGAAAGCAAACAAACAGGAATTAAAAGGAACCTAGCTGTGTATTTTAAGATGGGTTTTGTCAGTTGAGTATGTACGGTGTATTAACATAAACTGCTGTCGTCACCTTGATGTCTCGCTGTGAAGGTTATTTTATCAGACAGCCTTGCAAATGTAAAACTCATGGCTGGTGCTTGTGTGTACTATTGATTAACATGTGCTGCTTCTACCTTTTAAACCTTTAGCTGTCTTAACCGGGGAAAAACATGTATTAAAAATGTCTCATTAGGAAAGCAGGCGTATTAAAAAAATATGTGAGAAAAGACACAGTAGGAGAAAAGATGTTAACGGCAGGTTAGACAGAAAACTCCCAGTACTTTCTACACCCACGCACTCAGAACATGCAACGCAGACATTTTCCTCACTTCCACGTAGGTTTCAGGAACAGATGGGAGTCTTGAAAGCAAAGATCTTTTTTTATTTTGAACGATATAGATATGGTTAAGCCTAGAAGAACTAGAAGTGTTATGATAGGAAGGCATATCTAAGTGGTTGTGGAAAACATCCAAGTACAACGATCACTGCTGCAAATACTCAAATAATAAGAAAAGAAAAGAAACTTTTACCGGAAGACTATTTGCATGAAGGCTGGGTGGTTGACCAACATTATAAGAGATACATATACTGTATATATGTATATGTGTGTATATATACAGGACTGTCTCAGAAAATTAGAATATTGTGATAAAGTCCTTTGTTTTCTGTAATGCAAAAATGTCATAGATTCTGGATTCATTACAAATACACTGAAATATTGCAAGCCTTTTATTATTTTAAAAACAATAAAAGGCTTGCAATATTTCAGTTGATTTGTAATGAATCCAGAATGTATGACATTTTAGTTTTTTTTTAATTGCATCACAGAAAATAAAGAACTTTATCAAAATATTCAAATTTTCTGAGACAGTCCTGTGTGTGTGTGTGTGTGTGTGTGTGTGTGTGTGTGTGTGTGTGTGTGTGTGTGTGTGTGTGTGTGTGTGTGTGTGTGTGTGTGTGTGTGTGTGTGTGTGTGTGTGTGTGTGTGTGTGTGTGTGTGTGTGTGTGTGTGTGTGTGTGTGTGTGTGTGTGTGTGTATATATATATATATATATATATATATATATATATATATATATATATATATATATATATATATATATATATATATATAATATATATATACACAAATACTGATATGCTTTTAATGTTGTGTTGACTTTTTTTGTTCTCTTTGCACCGTATGTATGGCTTCAAGTTAAAATCAATCATTTAACCCAAATAAAATACTGATTTATAATGTATATTGGTATTCAGCCAAAAGAAAAGTGGGATATGGGTATTAAATGTAATGTTTTTTTTGTTTTATTTTACATTTTAAAACTAAAATGTAAAAGTAAAAAGCAGTAAAAGTAAAATAACATCCCAGTGTCTGTGATGGAGCTCAGAGGAATAGTGTGACAGTAATAGTGTGTGACGGCTCACCTGTCGGAGGTCCCGGCCGACCGGACCGGTGTCACGACGAGTCTATAGTATGAATTATTAATGAAGTGATTACGCTTGTGCCTCAGGCGTAAACGTGCCCACTCTCTTATCTTCTGGGACGCTCGTGTGAGTCCAGCGTGCTGACGTTGACGACCCTGAATCGGCAGGTGTGGAATACATTCAGAGAAAAAAGACTTTGGGAACTAGATTAAGAAATAGGAGTGGGGTTGCTGGTGCTGCCCTGCATGTTCAGCTTTTCCTCAGTGTTGAAATGAACTGCTGTAAGACAACACTTTCTCACCTGGTGTCTTTTGTGCAGCAGAGAAGAAACCTCTGTTCTCTGGAACGACACACGGACTGATGCTGTACGGACGCAGGTCTGGAGAGGAAACGGGTGCTTGATCCCATTTCTCTCTCTTCTCTGTTCAGAACTTACTGGGAGTTCACTGGGAGACATTTGTGGTTTCCCCAAAGTACCATATTTTCTGGACTATAAGCCGCACCTGCATACAAGCCGCATCCGCTCTATTTAAAAAAAAAAAAAAATATGCAAGCCGCAGATATTTCTGTTGTTAGATTAGATATTTACTACATGTACAGAAGGATTTTGAACTGTAAATGATGTACATGTTTGTACCTAAATAGATCCTTTCCTAACAGTGTCTTTTAACACGGCAGCAACTTTGCTGATTAAAACGGGACAGAACCAAGAGAAAATAACCGGTATTTATTATCTATTTATCTGTTTGAAATCTGCTTCTACCTACTTCTTTCTGCTAAAGAAGAAGTAGCGTATTCTTCTTTGCATTTATTTTGTCTTAGTTTTGATTCTAATTCCGGTTAGAGCGCCCCGAGCGGTGGAAGAAAAATCCACAGAATAGCTGCACCTTTGTATAAGCTGCATGGTTGAAAACCTATGAAAAAAGTAGCGGCTTATAGTCCAGAAAATACGGTACTTAACTTCCCAAAAAGTCCAAAAGTAGACAATTGACGGTTTTGAATTGGCTCTAAAACTTGTGAAATTCTGATGTGAATCATTTTTTTTATTTTTTTTTAACACCATTCCTTATCAGGGATTTCCATGTAGCTGCTTCACAGGAAACAGATGAGATAAGTCTGAGCGCTGCTGCACAGCCAACAAGCTGATTAAGTCCCCCTTGCTTCCATTCATGGACTTCCCAGAGTGTTCACTGATGCACAACCGTAAGCCAGATTGATGTGTCAGTCTCGGAAAGTAAAGCTCAGGTTTAATTTGCTTGAGTTTTCTTTTTTCCTTTTTTTTTTTTAATCACCTCCTCCCTGCACATTTTTCATGTCATTGTCAGGTGATATAATGAATGTTAATTTGTCAGGTGCCGTCAGTGTGTGATCCTTTTAACAATAATGTCATATTCTAAAAAAGGGAGGCACATCCATGAAGGTTTGTGTCATGCTCAGCTGCTTTATATTATTGACTGGAATTTAATATATCAGGTGGTTGGAAGTAATTACTGTCCTTTGCAAGGGGAGAAATATAATTAAAATTCCAAATGCAGTTTTTATATTGTGAGAGCTGTCTCCTGTCAGGCAGGAGTTTGTGCCAGAGAGGAGACGGGCACACACTCCGGTGTTCTGGTGTAGTTGGACCTAGGGCTGGGCGATATGGACCAAAAGTCATATCTCGATATTTTCTAGCTGAATGGCGATACTCGATATATATCGATATTTTTTCTGTGCCATAATTGGGGTTTCCCCCAAAGCATTATAGCATAGCATCTCTGTTAGCATCTCTGTTAGCTTCATTTTTTCTGAGGCAAACCCTTAAAAAAACAGTCAGTTTTAATACAAAGCCTCGTGCCAAATGTCACACAGTTACCTTTATTAACAGAGGTCTGCACAATATCAAAATGTATAAAACAAATGAAATAAAAATAAACTGCCTGCATATATAAAATAAAAATGCTTCTTGAATAAAATAAAACAAATATTCCTTTCCTGCATAACAATTACATTAAAATACACTGTGCAATTAATACAATGTAACAGTAACAGGCAGACTTTTCCACTGAGGTTGACAGTTGTGCAAATAACAAAACATTTGTGCAAATCTCAAATAAAACATTCAAGTCAATTCGTCACAAAATAAGCTATATCAAAATTATATATATATATATATATATATTTTTTTTTTAAATCGATATAAACGATATTGTCTCGTACCATATCACGTTTGAAAATATATTGATATATATTAAAATCTCGATATATGGCCCAGCCCTAGTTGGACCTGATGGGAACAAGGTAGCTGTGCTTCTCCTTTGTGAGCTGCATGGTCTCTCTGCACTGCAAATAATGCAGGGCTGTGCTTAGAATAAAGATGTATTCTAGTCACTGTGTGTGTCCTCACCTGGCTCTTGGTGTGACCCTCCTACAGACATGCACGCTGACTTAAAGATGGAGTTTGGTCCTCCCACCCACACACGCAGCACTTCCAGCAGATCTTACACAATTAGAGCCGGTGCAACTGGGCTGTAGGAGTATCCTGATACTGCTGCTGATGTTCTACTGCTGGGGATGTTGGTTAGAGGCTTGAAGATGTCATGAGATACCAAATAATATTAGGAGTTAAATACTTAAATCTCCAGACTTTTAACAGATCCAGTGCCAGTTGTGTTTAGCACTGCAAGGAACTGCTTTTGCTGTTTTAAAAACATGTGACAAAGGTTCAAAAATGTTGACACTAGACGTTGATCTTTTCATGAGGGTTCACAGGGGGGTTTTATGCAAATCAGCACAAAGGACTTCTTTTTTCTTTTCATTTGAAGTAATATGTTCGTACTTTTCAGAAGTATCATTGAGCTCTTTCAGGCTCCCGTCCTTAATATCGTCAAAAAAAACAGCCAAAGTAACTTTTCATTCCCGTCCCTGTCGTCTCTTGCAACCACTGAAATTAGCCAAACCTATCTTTTGAGCTGAAAAATGTAAAAAACAAAAACAAAAAAAAACAGACTGTTGGTGCAGCTTTAAAATGAGAAGAACATGTCTAAACATCTAAATGGTAGAAGGGTGAAAAAGATCAAAAGGAGCAAAAGAAACGGCCGTCAATGATACTAAAAATATTCAGCAATAGTTTGAAGTAGAACAATAATACAAAAAAATGGTTACTCAAAACGTTCATACAACACTGATGGAAGACACATTTATTTGACTTTTCCTGCTTTTTTTTAAAGCTTCCCACAGCAGGTCCTGTTCTGCACACTGATCAAAACGGCTGTCTCGGCCAAGGCGCTCTGCAAAAACAATGTTTCTCCTTGGTCCAAAAATGGTTCAATAATAAATTGTCCATACATTTTTCTGCTGGATGCCTTCATGACACAAGCCTCCCTTAGGTCTGGGACCAGGATTTATAGAATCACCGGCTCGTTACCCGTTAGTAGCTGGATTTTTTGCAGCGTGGGTGGCAACTTGGGGTTTTCTTTTGTTTTATTTTGGATCCCCATTAGCGGACGCAAAACGCCAGCTAATCTTCCTGGGGTCCATGAAGATTAAAAGTACATTCACATAAAAGTACATTTACATATATACATCATATAATACTTTACACTTTAAATATATGAATACATAAATAAATACAATTACATCACTCCATTAACCTCACCCACATCATTACATTAGCAACGTCACTATAGTGGTAATTATCACAATTTCTAACTACATTGAGCTGTATATTTCATACACTATACAGTACATCACAAAATGTACAGGACTGTAAAAAAGAAAATTAGAATATTGTGATAAAGTTCATGCAATTAAAAAAACAAAAATGTCATACATTCTGGATTCATTACAAATCAACTGAAATATTGCAAGCCTTTTATTATTTTAATATTGCTGATCATGGTTTACAGCTTAAGAAAACTCAAATATCCTATCTCAAAAAATTAGAATATTCTGGGAATCTCAATCTTAAACTGTAAACCATAATCAGCAATAATAAAATAATAAAAGGCTTGCAATATTTCAGTTGATTTGTAATGAATCCAGAATGACATTTTTGTTTTTTTAATTGCATTACAGAAAATAAAGAACTTTATCACAATATTCTAATTTTCTGAGACAGTCCTGTATATTAAACATATATATTAGACATGTATGTATGCATGCATGTATGTCTGTACCAAAATGGAACCTTTTTAGTTGCTTTTGAAAACTGTCTCTGCTTGTTGCTTTAGTAACGGCACATGGCAACTGTGAGATAAATCTGGACATAGAAGTTATTTTCATTGCATTTATCTTGGTAAAGGACTGGAAACATGCTAACTGCTAACTTGTCTTGTCGTGTGCTCATGTCTGTCTTTGGAAAAGGTTGTTTTTGAGTACAGGCAGTTTGGTTGTTTAGACACAATTCTATTCCTGAATAATGTTAGTAAATGACGTGTTAATCTGTCCTCTACTTTCATCCAGGTGAGATCACAATGCATTTGGTCAACACCCTTTCTCATAGAACCCCCGAGTGCAAGGGGGTGCAGTCACACCCCCCAAGAGATTTCCACACACGGTGGCTAGGGATCGATATGCCCTTTTGGTTGTAGAGCAACCGACTCTACCCACATATCCACCAAATAGTGTTGCCATGGTGATGAGGGGACGTATCCTACTGGACAAAACTGACAGATTTTTATCTGATCTCGTATCCGTCACACAGTTTAAAATCAAATGAAAGTTTCATACATGGGATGTACATCAAAACCAATCGCTCTTGAAGCATGAGTGATCAATCACGTTCCATCAGATGTAATTGAGAAATCATGTGCCGTCTTGTGCCCTGCACTAGCGTTGTGTGAGGATTGTTTCACAACATGTGAGTTTCACTGTATTTTGTTTTCATTCGTAGCTGCGGTTATCAACTTCATCCACACCTGAGCAGCGGCAGAAAACACAGGGATTTGTGGGAAACCGACAGCTTTGCTTTGCCCCCCTCCCTGTTCTCAAGCCTCCTCATCCTCCTCTGAATGATTGACAGCATGCCCATCGTGTCTGCCAGCACAGGTAGGTGCAAACATATGCTCCATCTACATTTTCATCCTCTGATGGTGCTTTTCATGTGCTTATAAATAACACATAACATAACACATAAATAACACGTAATTCTGGTTTATAAATATCAATAAAACAAAGGAGGTTTAAATGAATAGTCTTTGGATTTGCAGTCCAGCGGAAGAAAGATATCCAAGATATCTGGGGCCTCATTTATAAAAGAGTGCGTAGGATTCATACTAAAAGTGCACGTAAACCCAAAAGCCGGAAAAATGGCAGACGCCAAAAAAAATCCTGATTTATAAAACCGTGTGCACGCACACTTGCATGCAATGTTCTCTTTATAAATCACAGTCCTGCTGGAAGGTTGCGCACGTGAATTCGCCTCATACCCCGCCTTCTACACGCCCACTGTCTACCAAGAATGGGTAATGCGAAGCACCTGGCGACTGTATTTGCATATAAATGAGCCTGCTGAGCATGCGCAGCGCCTGCTGCAGCCTGTTTCTGCTGCGCGTCAGGATGAATGAGACGTGTCAAACCGGTGTTGTGCCAAAAAGTGATTGCCTGCCAGAATCTGATTTCTTCTGATTTCTGGCCGCGGGAGCGCGCACAGCAGCCGTTGAGCGATAGCGCTAAAACGTCAGAATTTCAGATTATGAAGCTCAAGAATGAGATCAAGTCATATTTAGGCAGAAACAACTTTTAATTTAACTGTATTTGGCCTTCAATCAATTTTTGGCAGGTGAAAATGCCTATTTTGTGTTGTAATGGTCCTTTAAAAGAGTTAAAAGCAATCCTGTGAGCTCTCGTATTAATATTATGAAGCTCAAGAATGAGATCCAATCATATTTAGGTAGAAACAACCTTTCATTAACTGTATTTGGCCTTCAATCAATTTTTGGCAGGTAAAAAGGGGAGAAATCAGATTCTGGCAGGCAATCACTTTTTGGCACGACACCGGTGTTCTACCGAGGTGTCCTACCTCGGCAGAACATACTACCGTACGATCCCCGTTTCTTTTATCACAGTTTCTTTTTTTTCAAAGGCTTTTTCATGCAAATAGACAATTTAATAGCAGGAAATCAGAATGTGCTTCCACATAGATCTACGTGCACGACGCTTCGGCGGAAGAAAATACCCCATCAGATCACGCTTCCACATAGACCACGCTTCCACATAGACATCAACATTTATCTATGTGGAAGCGTGATCTGGTAGTATTTTCTGCCGAGGTAGGAGAAGTATATCATTTCATCCTACGGGTAGGACGATTGGCGGAGGTAGGACACCTCTGCAGAACACCGGCTTGGGTGTACATGGATCTATAAGTCTGATATGTGATGACATTAACAGTATGACATGAATCTGGCTTCATTTCACCACCTCTCCATCTGCGTCGCCAGTTCCCCATATCTTCAAAATGTTCCTACGGGAGGATCAGGGTTGGCGTAAAGATACACACATTTTTCGGTTAGTTTTTTCTTTTTAAATCCCAACCTTTGCGTAGAAGGTGGCTTGCACATCTTTCAAGCCCTGTTTTGTGCGCAAGCACACTTTATAAATGAGGCACCTGATTAATGTACGTTTTTAGCTGATGAAGGAAATGCTTGTTGCGTCAACCCCAGGGCTGCATGAGACCCTGGCCCTGCTCACCTCTCACCTCCACCCTGACGCCAACCACAAGGAGGACCTGGTCTTCCTCAAAGATGTCTTCAGCGAGAAAAGCCTCAGTTACCTCATGAAGGTAGAGGGCAGATATTTCATGTATTCTATTGCTGTTTTTGTAATCCCCATCTTGTTGTTGCCTACACGTTATATTTGTTTTCCTGCACGAGTGTTCACATCTGTCCTGGTTTTTCTGATTCGTTGAAGATCCATGAGAAACTGAAGCAGTATGTGAAGTACAGCCCCATTCCTGTCCTACACAGCGCCTCCTGCTTGGCTGAGGACGTACGTGCAATCACATTTAATCTCAAAACATACAGGACTGTCTCAGAATATTGGGATTTTCTGTAATGCAATTACAAAAACAAAAATGTCATACATTCTGGATTCATTACAAATCAACTGAAATATTGCAAGCCTTTTATTATTTTAATATTGCTGATCATGTCTTACAGCTTAAGAAAACTCAAATATCCTATATCAAAAAATTTGAATATTCTGGGAATCTTAATCTTAAACTGTTAACCATGATCAGCAATATTAAAATAATAAAAGGCTTGCAATATTTCAGTTGATTTGTAATGAATCCAGAATGTATGACATTTGTTTTTTTAATTGCATTACAGAAAATAAAGAACTTTATCACAATATTCCAATTTTCTGAGACAGTCCTGTAAATAAAATAAATTTAAAAATGAATATCTCTGATTTGGCTCCTCAGCTGGCAGAAGAGCTTCAGAACGGGCCGCTGGACGATGACGAGCAAGAACTCCTGCTCCTGCTGAGCACTCCTCACCTGAAGGTACACAGTGCATTTATTTATTTCCTTTTATCACATAAAAATACTGGAGTCTACTGGACAGTGCCCGCCTGTTCAGACCAGAAACTACGTAATTCCCTCTGAGGTTTGAGCTTTTTAACGCTGCCTCTCATTTCTCCCACCCAGAGCTGCTCTGATTCTCCTGTAAGTTGATTATTGATCACATAACACCAGCTTTGGAGCCTTTTTGCTTCCTTTCTCCATTCCCTAGACGCATGAAAGACTGCCAGTTTTCCTCTGATCCAGTGATCATGTTCAGCTTAATGGCTTTCTTGGGAGCTGTGGGGAAAATTATGGTTGTGAAACTTGAATGTTTATTTGCAGAAGTAACAGTTAAGGGATGTTAATCTTTGTGCATTTTGTGGTCTATTTTCATTCATTTTGTGGCCTTTTTTCCCCCTCTTGCATTTCTGTGTTCTGTCACACTAAAGTGTCAGTGTATCTATGTGTAAATGGCTCATGCAGGCGGTGCTGTCGGCTCACGACATCGTGGCCCAAAAGAAATTTGACCCAGTGCTTCCACCGTTGCCTGAGGATCCGGACGACGACCTGGAGGAGGAGTCCGTGAAGATCGTCCGTCTGGTTAAGAACAAGGAGCCGCTGGTGAGATGCCTCAGGGTGGAGAAAATGACAAAATAACAACTTGTCATTCTCTCAAAAGTCAGGCTTTTTTGGTTTCGTATTCCCATTTATTTACTTCATGCTCAGTTTAACCACTTAGCGTGGGAGTGAGAGGGGCAGGGTAACGGCCCGGTCAGGCGGGGGAGAGGTTTGTCCCTCAAGGAGCCTCCCTGGCCCTGCCCCTTCTCAACCTTTCCCAGACCCTGCACCCCAACCTGGGGCTTGCTGATTGGGCCGGAGCTTCGGGAGCTGCGTGCTGGCCTGCGGTCCCCACCCCCGGTCATCCCGTTGCTGCTTCCACCTGCCTGCAGTCCCCACCCCCGGTCATCCCGTTGCTGCTTCCACCTGCCTGCGGTCCCCACCCCCGGTCATCCCGTTGCTGCTTGCACCTGCCTGCTGTCCCCACCCCCGGTTATCCCGTTGCTGCTTCCACCTGCTTGCGGTCCCCACCCCTGGTCATCCCGTTGCTGCTTCCACCTGCCTGCAGTCCCCACCCCCGGTCATCCCGTTGCTGCTTCCACCTGCCTGCAGTCCCCACACCCGGTCATCCCGTTGCTGCTTCCACCTGCCTGCAGTCCCCACCCCCGGTCATCCCGTTGCTGCTTCCACCTGCCTGCAGTCCCCCCTACCCCCGGTCATCCCGCTGCTGCTTCCACCTGCCTGCGGTCCCCACCCCCGGTCATCTCGTTGCTGCTTCCACCTGCCTGCAGTCCCCACCCCCGGTCATCCCGTTGCTGCTTCCACCTGCCTGCGGTCCCCACCCCCGGTCATCCCGTTGCTGCTTCCACCTGCCTGCAGTCCCCACCCCCGGCCATCCCGCTGCTGCTTCCACCTGCCTGCAGTCCCCACCCCCGGTCATCCCGTTGCTGCTTCCACCTGCCTGCGGCCCCCACCCCCTGTCATCGCGTTGCTGCTTCCACCTGCCTGCAGTCCCCACCCCCGGTCATCCCGTTGCTGCTTCCACCTGCCTGCGGCCCCCACCCCCGGTCATCCCGTTGCTGCTTCCACCTGCCTGCAGTCCCCACCCCCGGTCATCCCGTTGCTGCTTCCACCTGCCTGCAGTCCCCACACCCGGTCATCCCGTTGCTGCTTCCACCTGCCTGCAGTCCCCACCCCCGGTCATCCCGTTGCTGCTTCCACCTGCCTGCAGTCCCCCCTACCCCCGGTCATCCCGCTGCTGCTTCCACCTGCCTGCGGTCCCCACCCCCGGTCATCTCGTTGCTGCTTCCACCTGCCTGCAGTCCCCACCCCCGGTCATCCCGTTGCTGCTTCCACCTGCCTGCGGTCCCCACCCCCGGTCATCCCGTTGCTGCTTCCACCTGCCTGCAGTCCCCACCCCCGGCCATCCCGCTGCTGCTTCCACCTGCCTGCAGTCCCCACCCCCGGTCATCCCGTTGCTGCTTCCACCTGCCTGCGGCCCCCACCCCCGGTCATCCCGTTGCTGCTTCCACCTGCCTGCAGTCCCCCCCACCCCCGGTCATCCCGCTGCTGCTTCCACCTGCCTGCGGTCCCCACCCCCGGTCATCCCGTTGCTGCTTCCACCTGCCTGCGGTCCCCACCCCCGGTCATCCCGTTGCTGCTTCCACCTGCCTGCAGTCCCCACCCCCGGTCATCCCATTGCTGCTTCCACCTGCCTGCAGTCCCCACCCCCGGTCATCCCATTGCTGCTTCCACCTGCCTGCAGTCCCCACCCCCGGTCATCCCGTTGCTGCTTCCACCTGCCTGCGGCCCCCACCCCCGGTCATCCCGTTGCTGCTTCCACCTGCCTGCAGTCCCCCCCACCCCCGGTCATCCCGCTGCTGCTTCCACCTGCCTGCGGTCCCCACCCCCGGTCATCCCGTTGCTGCTTCCACCTGCCTGCAGTCCCCACCCCCGGTTATCCCGTTGCTGCTTCCACCTGCCTGCAGTCCCCCCCACCCCCGGTCATCCCGCTGCTGCTTCCACCTGCCTGCAGTCCCCACCCCCGGTCTTCCCGTTGCTGCTTGCACCTGCCTGCAGTCCCCACCCCCGATCATCCCGCTGCTGCTTCCACATGCCTGCTGTGCTGCTGACGTCCCCGACCCCCCAGTCTGGCCCTCAGCAGGAGGGTCCCCCCTTATGATCCAGGTCCTGCTCAAGGTTTCTTCCCTCCTAAAGGGGAGTTTTTCTTGCCACTGTTTGGTTTAAGGTTTTTCTCCCACTAGGGGAGTTTTTACCTGCCATTGTTTATGTAATAATTGCTCGGGGGTTTATGTTTATGTTCATGTTCTGGGTCTCTGGAAAGCGTCTAGAGACAACTTTTGTTTTATTAGACGCTATATAAATAAAATTGAATTGAATTGAATTGAACTTAGTCAGCAGAGAAGCAGGTTTGGTTCTAACTGGTGCAACATGTGACCAAATACAGTTCCATGTTCTTCTGCACACCCACTCATCCCACCGATCACACTTAATGTGCGGAAGATTAAAATCTGATTTAAGGCTGGATCTGTGTTGCGGAGCAGGGAGCGACTATCCGGAGAGACGAGGCGACGGGTGCTGTGATTGTGGCCAGAATCATGCGGGGAGGGGCGGCCGACCGCAGCGGTGAGTGCCGTTGATCGTTACTGTCTGCTGGGTCCTCTGAGTTATGTGGGGAATAAAAAGGATTAACAGCACAGCTGCAGCAAAGGAGCACATGTAAATGACACTGTATCTCCTATAGAGCGAAGTGCAATAATCGCTTTCTCTTATTCGCTGAACGTCCATCTCCTCGGGGCTGCTGCACAGACAGAGAAGTGAGGAGATTACTCTGTGTGACCCTTAAACAGCCGACACACATCAAATCCTTGAGATTAGTGCCATGAGATTTTATACTTGAGATTACAAATAAGGTCTGCTCCTTCTAGTTGCCATGGAGATCCTGTAGACATCATGTCTTATTCATTTATTTATTTATTTATTCACTTATGCCTGATACTTTTAAAAAAAAAATATACAAAAACCAAACTTGCTCCTACAGTACATGCACCGGGAATTTGTTTTGGTTCCAAGTGGTTTGTTGTGCTGTTTGCAGGTCTGGTTCATGTCGGGGATGAGCTCCGAGAGGTCAACGGAAACCTGATAACGCACAAAAGGCCAGACGAGATTAGTCAAATTCTGGTAAAGAGAAAAGTCCTTTCCACCGCGGGATTATACAAGTTAAAAAGCAGTGTGTGGGTAAATCTTGGGTGTATGATGACAATACTGTTGTCTTTGATGTCAGTCTCAGTCTCAAGGATCAATCACCCTGAAAATCATCCCCGCTGTCGCAGAAGACGACAAACTGAAGGAAAGCTGGGTGAGGACTCTGCTGTGGCGTCTTCTCTTGACTCCACATCCACCCCATCTCTGAGGAGATCCGGTTATTTAATAGATAGTGAGCATGTCGTATCACTGACATTGGTTGCTGTAAAACATAGACTCTATCCATTTGTGGATATGTATGAATCATCTCGTTTTCGAGGGGGTCCAACTAAAAACATACAACACAATACAAAACAGTTATATACAACATACATAACACATAATACATAAGGCTCCACTGGTTTATTGATTTCTTTTTTGGTTAAATTTTAAGAAGAAAACACTCACATAATCAGTTACCTACGTAACTTCTGTTATTGCTCAATCCCTAACTGGCAAGTCAGTGCTGAGCATTTAACTAATGGTCCAGGCTTATAGATCAGTAACTAAACTGGAGTTTTGTTGGAGTTTGGGGTCATCATCCTGTTGGAGGACTCATGACCTGCAAGCGCAGCACATTTCACTCCAGAATGTCTTGAGACGTCATTGCACCTGCACTGATTCAAGACACTCTGTGATTGACGCAGCAAAGCAGCTCAGCAACATAACTGAGCCTTCTACATGTTTCACATTATGAACAACATTTTTCCAGTTTTGATTCCTCATGTCCAAAGGACATCCTCCCAGAAGCTTTGTTGTTTGGGGATGGTGTGATCTGATGCTGATGTATCTTGACACTTATCTTGAAACTCTTGAGTTGCTCTAGGATCATTGGTTACTTTTCATATTATCAGTTTTCTCTTCCTCTGATAACACCTTTCATATTATCAGTGACTTTCATGGATGCAGCCACATCCATGAAAGTCAGCTACAGTCCAAACGTCTGAATGAAATTTGCAGCTGTAGTCTACGGTGGCCGACAAGGGCCAAACTGCAACAGCCTATTGCGTCTCAGTTAAGGAAAACGGCTTCAAGTACAGAAACAATTCAAATTCACAAACTCAAAAGGAGGTAGAAAAAGAGGAACGTGGTGCAAATGAAAAAACGTGCTGCAAAAAACAAAGACAAATGTAGCATCATCAAACGCTGCAAATAAAGAAACGATGCAAAGCACAAAATGATATAAAACAAGAAACCATCTTTAAAAGAAAAACGCTTCATAACCGGTCACTACAACTGGAAGTGCTGCAAACCTGCAGGGGGCGCTTTCGGTTGTAGTGACCGGTCATGAAGCGTTTTTCTTTTGAAGAGGGTCTCTTGTTTTATATAGTTTTGTGCTTTGCATTGTTTCTCTTTTCTCTTTTTGTACCTTGTTTTGAGTTTGTGAATTTGAATCATTTCTGTACTTGAAGCCGTTTTCCTTAACTGAAAGGCATTAGGCCGTTGCAGTGCGTTTGGCCCTTGTCAGCCACCGTAGTAGTCACATAAACATCAAGCTGCTCGGAATTGGTCTTCCAACCTTTCCCTACGTAACCTCTCCTTTCCTTTCTCTGGTCCATGTTCAGCGTGGTGAACGCCACCACACCAAAGAGCAGAGCGACTTTTAACTATTTTAAATAGTCAGACCGACTGATTGAAGACACCTTTGGTGTTTGTTACAGGACACACTTTAGTTCAACAGGTCATAAGGTCACGTTATTTTTAGTTTTTTCTAGTTCCGCGCTAGTTTCAGTAGTTTCTTTTTTTTTTTCTTTTAAATTATTGTTTTAAAAGACAATTAAAAAGCAGTGTCTGTTTTTCATTCAATCAACTTTCAGTACATGACTTGTTATTACGTTTGCCAGTTTCAGGTTATTTTAGTGGCCCTTGTGAGTTTTCCTTTCTTTAATTAAGCGTTCCAGGTGTGTAGCTCTTAGCAGTGATTTTGTGAGAAAAGGTGCCAATGAGTGCTTGTCGTATTTGCAAATACGACAAGGACTGTCTCAGAAAATTAGAATATTGTGATAAAGTTCTTTATTTTCTGTAATGCAATTTAAAAAAAAATAAAAACAAAAATGTCATACATTCTGGATTCATTACAAATCAACTGAAATATTGCAAGCCTTTTATTATTTTAATATTGCTGATTATGGTTTACAGTTTAAGATTAAGATTCCCAGAATATTCTAATTTTTTGAGATAGGATATTTGAGTTTTCTTAAGCTGTAAGCCATGATCAGCAATATTAAAATAATAAAAAGCTTGCAATATTTCAGTTGATTTGTAATGAATCCAGAATGTATGACATTTTTGTTTTTGTAATTGCATTACAGAAAATCACAATATTCTAATTTTCTGAGTCAGTCCTGTATATCAAACTGTTCCTTTTCAGTACCATAGTTTCTAACGGGATATTTCCCTCTTGCCTAAAGGTTTATCTCCGGGCTCTGTTTGACTACACGCCTTTTGAGGACAAGGCCACGCCTTGCCAAGAAGCCGGACTTCCATTTAAAAAGGGCGACATTCTTCAGGTTGTCACCCAGGAAGACGCCACCTGGTGGCAGGCCAAGAGAGTGGGGGAGTGTAACCTGCGGGCCGGACTCATCCCCTCCACGCAGTTCCAGGAGAGGTGAACAGCCTTCCCAAAGATGTTCATGTGCATGCAAGACACGTAACTGACTCTCGATGTGTTTTTCTTTAGACGCCTGAGGTATAGAATGAAAATGGGTTCCCTACCCGGCCCTACGTCCCCCAAAACACCCACATGTAAGCAAGCACCACTAAACTCCAGCATGAACACTGCTCTCTCAGGACCAACAAGCAGAAATGTACAAGAAGCTTACATTGCAGTCCGACCTGCGGGTCAGATATAATCTTCGTGAGGAGATGCAGAAAGAGAGATTATAAAAAGACATGAGGTTAATCTTTGAAAATAGATGAAATATTAATCCAAATTAAAGGCACAAAAGGCAAGTCTTGACGTCTATCAGCTGCACAACATTAAAGCTGAACTTTTGAACTCTTGTTGAGCTTTATTGGTATTGTAAAAATACTTCATCTGAGTTTATAAAGGAATTTCTCCTAAATCGGCTTATGCTCTATAAGCTTGATTAAACAGATCTACTTAGCGTCATCTATAGCACGGTAGATGCAGAACAGCAGATATGAGAGTAACAACAATGAAACTCAAACGCTTGACTCTTTTAAGAAGGTGTTTTGAATTGAGATATATATTCAAGATGACATTTTCCATTGTGTGACTCTACAATAACATGTGCATTATTCTTGCATTGCTAACCTCAGATGTGCGGATTGAGAGAGGTACGTTACCAAAACCTCATGTTAGAAATCATCTCATATCCCTGTACCATGATGCTCTGCGGCCTGTTTCAGAGAGGAGTGTAGCACCCTATAATGTAATCATTTCCTATAATGTAATCATTTCCTGAAAATGTAATAAAATTTGCACTTAACTCAATCGAAAATGTAATAAAATCCAATAATGTAATAACTTCACCAATAATGTGATAAAATATCCTGACTGATATTCTAATAACATTTTTACCGATAATGTAATACCTTATTACGTTATTGGGAATTTATTACATTTTCAGGTGGGTCTTTTTTTTTTCTCCCCAAAACTGATAATGTAATACTTGACAAATAATGTAATATATATGTTCATTTTCAGTCCAGAGTTCTACATTTTGTGTTTTAAGTATTTAAGAATGTTATATACACTGGATTTGAAACACCAGAATGACTATTGGGTTAAATTCCAGACTTTGAGTAGCATGTAATAAATTCCCAATAACGTAATAAAGTATTAAATTATCGGTAGACATGTTATTACAATATCTGTCAGGATATTTTATTACATTATTGGTGAAGTTATTACATTATTGGGTTTTATTACATTTTCGATTGAGTTAAGTGCAAATTTTATTACATTTTCAGGAAATTATTACATTCTGGAAATTATTACATTATAGGAAATGATTACATTATAGGAAATTATTACATTATAGGAAATGATTACATTATAGGAAATGATTACATTATAGGGTGCTACAAGGAGGTTTAACAGAAATACCAAGATGAGAATCTCATAGTTTCCTGAGTTCCCAGAGTTTCAACACCTCAGTGTTTGTGTCAAACCAGGTGTTTAAAGTCTGTTCATTCAACTGAACCACAACTTCAAAAAGCCGTCATTAACGTAGTTGGATGCTGTGGTTCACCGGGGCAACCGTCAGCTCCACAGAACAGATGCTACTTCTCCTCGTTAGAATTACAGCTTTTCCTGCATCATATCAATCTGAGCGCACATTTCAGCAGAAAAGTAACACGGTTGCAGTGGCGATGGAAAGCGTTGGCACGGGGGACAAGTTGTAGAGTGACTGAATGTATGATTTAAATCTTAAACAACTGTTATAATATCGCATGAGTGAGCCTTTCATGTAGGTGGACTTGTGCTGATAGAAAAAACAAAATAAAACGTGGAAGCATTTAAAGATTATGTCGAATAAGGTAACTCAAATGGTTCATGGTTGTCACTCCCTTTTTAATTACATTTTGCCCATAGTAAAGGAATAATCATTTTAAGGAGCTTTGACATGTAATAACAGAAATCCAAAAGGAAAATGAATTCACTCACTGAGGAGGGAGCGAGAGCAAAGAAAGAAAACATTATTGACATTATTAACCATATCACTTTCCAAATCATGTACCCAAAATCCTGCACAATTCTTCATTTAATGGCTCTCTCGGGCTTGTGGCCAGGAAATAGCTACCAAGGTACAAAAGAAAAGAAAAGAAAGGAAAACCACACTGCTTGAGAGGAACAAGGGTGTTTTTCTTACAGATACTACTAGCGTGGTAGTAGGTCTGGCATCCCTGTGAGAAAACTCCATCACCATGATGGGGGGGTTGTGATGCAGGGATGAATAAGAAAAAGCCATTCTGATAATCAATATACTTCCCTGGCACAAATGCAGCACCATTCCAGTCAGTGCTGCGTCGTCATCACTGAAAGGGCATCATTGCTCACGTATGCGAGACCTTTTCCCCGGTGAAATGAAACCTCTCAGCCTAATGAAGAGGAGTGTTTATGGACCAAACCTGCTCTCTAACAGGTTGCATTCAGAGTAATGGCGCTTTTCCACTAGCACCTACTCAGCCCGACTCGGCTCATCACGCATCGTCCCGGGTGAAGCTGCTGTGACGTACTCGATTGCGCAACACCTTTGTTCATGTCGGCGCTGATGAGAAATCAGCTGGAGCCGCGAGCGGCTGAGAGTAAAACAGAGCGCCTGGTGGATCTGATCGTTCCTTATCGCCCGTCTACATCCCTTTTTAATTCTCTCGTCAGCCACCAGGTTTATGAACATCTGCACCTCAGAGTTGGATCACCAAACAGACGTTTGCGCTGTATAATAAAATCACCGCGAGCTGCGAGTCGCTCTCGCGCTGACTCCCGCTTCCTGATTTAAACGTCTGACGGCCCCTAACCCTAACCCTAACCCGACCAATCAGTGGCGAGGAGGGTGATGATGTCAGATATACTGCCGACTCAGCCCGGTTATGGCACTTTTCCACTAGTACCTCCTCAACTCGCTTCTACCCACCACGCCCCCGTCTTGCACTTTTCCACTACGGGCCGAGACGGGTGGAGCCGTGCCAAGCAGATCATTTTTCTGTATCTATTCTGCCGAGGTTCTAACCGGGCTGAGCCGGGACTATTTCTGACGTCACCACATTACAGGCCACTGATTGGTCGGGGGGCGGGGCCGTCATCACCCTCCTCGCCACTGATTGGTCGGGGGGCGGGGCCGTCATCACCCTCCTCGCCACTGATTGGTCGGGGGGCGGGGCCGTCAGACGTTTGAATCAGGAAGCGGGAGTCAGCGCGAGAGCGACTCGCGGCTCGCAGCGATTTTATTATACAGCACAAACGTCTGTTTGGTGATCCAACTCTGAGGTGCAGATGTTCATAAACCTGGTGGCTGAGGAGAGAATTAAAAAAGGGATGTAGACGGGCTGTTTTACTCTCAGCTGCTGGGTGGCTGCTGCGCGGCTCCAGCTGATTTCTCCGAGTACGTCACAGCAGCTTCATCCCACCCCCCCCCACTTCTCACCTGGCTGTGGAAAAACAAACGGGGACAAAACGGGTGAAGCCGGGATGAGGCGTGACGAGCCGTACCGAGGCGAGTCGGGCTGAGTAGGTGCTAGTGGAAAGGCGCCATTAGAACCTCGGCAGGATAGATACAGAAAAAGTATCTTCTTGGCGCGGCTCCACCCGCCTCGGCCCGTAGTGGAAAAGCACAAGACGGGGGCGTGGGGGGTAGAAGCGAGCTGAGGAGGTACTAGTGGAAAAGGGCCATAAGTTACCGTGGTAACTACATGTTTGAGTTAACCGTCTTTCTCAGGGTTAAGTTGGCATCCTCTTTGAAACAGAAAATGCAGAGTTTCCTGTCATCTCAGGTTTACGTGCGTTTGCACAAAAACTGCTTTCTTAAATGGGCTGCGAGGTGTGAAACACAACAACAAAACAACATGGAAAATCACAATATAAGAAAAAACACAGTGACATGTCACAGAACAGAAAAGGCAGTACCAGTTTTATTTTGCAGTTGATTTTTGTGACTGTATTTTCTGTGTTGCTTAGTGGTTTTCGTGCAGTGGTTTTGTGTTGCACATCTGGGGTCCACCATGGCTTTTTGGATGAACTGCAAATACAGACGAGCTACTTGAAATTCACCACTCTGACCACTTGTTCCTCAGCATTTGGTTGTTTTTTTTTTGTTATTTATTTCCTGAATTTGCAGGTACTGCTATTCTGCATGCCTCTTAACTGTAACTGCACTTCTTGCATCGAAGCCCCTTCAACATCTCCTCTTCCCCTCCTCACCTTGTCTCCTCTTCCTGCTTGCCATCCCACAGAAGACTGTGACAGTAAAGCAGCCCTGAATGGAAAGGATGTAGGTGAGGAAGCACAACTGGAATGTCCACAATCACCGCACCATCACTCATTTGCTCAGTCTGTGTGCTAATTCAGACTTTCTTTTTGAAGCTGCAGATTGTAATTGAGGCGTTAAAGTGGATTGGTGTTGACCTTTAGTCGCCTTGTAGAATAAGGGCAGATGATAACATTGTTGTCCAAATGTTGCTGAACCTCAGCTCTCCATTTAGCACATTTTTTAAAAACTAAAAGAAAGTCTTTTTGCACATAGAGTATTTATTAACTGAGATATGTCTGTGTTTGACAGACTTCCTGATTGTCTGTATGGATTTGTGACTGTGTGTGTGTGTGTTTTCTTTTCTTTCTGTGGAGTAGTTTCAACCAGGGGCCTCATTTATAAAATAGTACATCGGTTTCACTACAGTATTAACATATTCTCTTCACCAAAAATATGAATTTGTATCTCAAATCCCGAAGCGCTACTGGTAGGTAGACACAATTATTTCCTAACCATTTTTTTTTAATTTGGCATATCATCAGCCACTAAAAAAAAGGCCTGTCACATTTTTCTCAAGGTTTTAAAAATGAGATGTTATTTTTATAGCCTGTACTTACAACAGGAAGAAAAGTTTTATTGCCAGACTTGGCCAAATGAACCATTTAAGTCAGGTGACTTAAGACGGTCAGTGATGAGGAAGTCGTGTAAATAAAAGTACTGATCCCAAACTGTGCTGTTAATCAGGAAAATATACAAAAAGTTCGTATTTAATCAAATGTAATTTGTGACAGCTGTATTATAATTGATTTTAAGTAGTTTCATTATCAATTGGACATGAATACATACTGTGTGAAGCGTCATTGAAAGCCTCTATGTAGCAATACCACCACTGACCACATGGGGGCGTAATTATCTGCCGTGTTCCCAGAAGAGCCACTGACAATGAGTGGGGATGGGCAGCACATCTTCACTACTGTTGTATTATTTCTTGTGTATCCCCATTTTAAGCATTTTTCATTAGTTTATTTATAAAGCAAGCGTCCTAACTTTTGCAGTTGTTATAAATGAGGTTCTTGGTCTTTACAAGCTGTCATACAGATACCAGATATCATGATTTTAGTAGAAAGTTTCTACCAAAATCATGAGCAGGGGTCTACAGTCGATTTTTATTATCACATGACTTATTTTTTGAATGTTTTTTTTTTCATTTCTTTTGTTTCGTTTGTTTATTTTCTTTAAAGGAGGTGAATTACGCCCTTTTTTCAAAAGTTGCCTTTATCTCCCGAGGGCCTTAGGAAATGTTTGAGGCATGTTTTAGTCATTATACTAGTAGTATAATGAATGTAGTAACTACATAGAAACAATACAGAAGCTCCCTTTTCAACCACGTCTTCTTAGCTGTGTTCACAGCAGCTGGTTTTAGGGCTGGAGTGCACGACTTAACTCCACTCCACCATCCTCTTCTGCAGGCTGCACTTCCTTTAACAGCTGTTCAACAGCTTCAGTGACGCAGCAAACGCAGCAGAATTAGGTGAAGATCAAGAGACCACCCCAGGCTGGTCTTCAGCAGGAGGGTCCCCCCTTATGATCCAGGTCCTGGTCCAGGTTTCTTCCCTCCTAAAGGGGAGTTTTTCTTGCCACTGTTTGGCTTGAGGTTTTTCTCCCACTAGGGGAGTTTTTACTTGCCATTGTTTATGTAATAACTGCTCGGGGGTTTATGTTCTGGGTCTCTGGAAAGCGTCTAGAGACAACTTTGTTGTATTAGACGCTATACAAATAAAATTGAATTGAAGAGAAACTGGATCATTCTCCTCAGATCTGTGTCTCTGGTGGCACAGCACCCTTAAATCTGGAGTGCTCACTGAATGATGTATTTTTAGACTTTAGTGGTGCCAGACAAGTGGCAGGTTATAGTGACAACAACAAAATATGACTATATAGTCTATAATTAGAGCACACAAAGTACAATTTTATTCAATATATGTCCCCTTTACGACGAGTATCTGCATGTTATAGGGCGGGGGTCGGCAACCCACGGCTCTAGAGCCGCATGCGGCTCTCTAGCGCCGCCCTAGTGGCTCCTGGAGCTTTTTCAAAAATGTTTGACCTTTTTTTTCCTTTTTTTTCTCTTTTTTCTTTTTTTCTTCCTTTTTCCTTTCCTTTTTAATCTCGACATTTTTCTCGAAATTTTGACTTTTATCTCGACATTTCGACTTTTTTCTCAACATTTAGACTTTTTTCTCAAGATTGTACTTCAACATTAATCTTGACTTTTCGACTTTTTTCTCGAAATATCGACTTTTTTCTCTGGTGCATAATGAAAAAAAAAACCTTCCCCCAGTTATAACTAATATAGAAACATGCAGCATGTGTTTGTCTTCATTCTAAGGCTTATACAAGACTTACAAGACTTTTCATTTTTTGCGGCTCCAGACATATTTGTTTTTTGTGTTTTTGGTCCAATATGGCTCTAAAACATTTTGGGTTGCCGACCCCTGTTATAGGGGCTGTGAGCCAGATTGACATGTATGTACAGCTCTTGATTGGATTTCATTGTATGTTTGTGCATCTATGGGTCCCGGAGGATATGCTTGAAGGAATATGTAGCTCCATTTACTTTTTCCTGTTGTCCCTCCTCAAAAACTACAGTAAAATCTCTCAGCACCAGGTGGATGAAATGCTAAAACTTTTGATAGTGACTGCAGAGATGAAACTCGTTTAACTTTTCTCTGATGGATCAGAATCACAGATCCACCTCGCGCAGCTTTCGTGGATGTGATTCATGTTCCAGGATTTTGTTAGAAAAAGGTAAGACTGGCGGTTGAGTCGTCCGGCGTGCAGCAGCCACCCAGCTTCTCGGCGTGTTTGTGGCCTCATGGCTTCTCTCTGTGCATCACTAGCGGCCTGTCCTCGCCCCACATAACGCCAGCGCTGTCCGTGTGCTTAAATGAGAAGTAAACGCAGCACATGCATGGCTTCCACGCTTTTATTGTGTAAAGGATGTGAGCTGGCTAAATAAATGGTCTAATATAAGCTTTTAGTTTCTCCCAAGAGTAAGGCGGCCCCTGCCATCTGTGGCCATGCTTTCTCATGGGATTTTTACTCAGGTACTCTTACTGGTTTCTTATGATGTTGTTCACTGTTTGTGTTGTGTGATGTGCAGCACAGGACTTTACTTTTATCAGGCAAAGGGAGTAGTCTGATTTGACGTTGTGTTAAAATTTGTCTCTTAAAGTCAGGGTGCCATAGTGTGAGCTGTTGTGTTTTTATTTATAAGGACAAGTGTGGAAGTCTTTTTTTTATTTATTTGATGACAGGGACTGTACATGTGGATGAACACAGGTGTAAACATGTATGGTTATAGCCATAGGCTAATTTCCACCATTCGTCCCTGCGGCAAATCTATGCCAAACATAAAACATAAAATCAGACACCAGCAAACAAAGAAGACAAGATATAGCGACGAAAGACAACATTTAAAAACACGACTAAGCTAGATAAAATCAATAAGAAATAAGAACATGTTACAATTGATACCAGTAAGTGACCGTCATGTTTAAAGTGCTAAGTGCTTAAATGCAAGAGATTACAAGTGTTAATGCAGATTATACATCGTCCCATTATTTCTTTAAAGTGCTCCAATGCTCAGATGTATAAAGTGCTAATGCATATTGCACATTGATTTATATATTGGCATTTATATTCAAAGTTAACTTGCATTATCTGCCCGATTCCACGTTTCCACCGCAGCCAGCTTGCGTAGAAGTTTCCGCCTCAGGAAAGATCGCCAGGGTTCACCAGGAGAAGCACAAACTCCAGACGCCAATCACCCAGAGTTCCTCATTTACGAAGAAGTCACACAATATTTGGTGCATCCTGCTGAGAAGCCCCGCCTTATAGTCCTCATAGGTAAGGACATGAAAAGATGACATTTTCAGAAAAACTGAAGACACAGCAGACAGGATGGTTGCATCTAGATGTTTTCATCGTGTTCTCACAGGTTCATTAGGAGCTCGGATCACTGAGCTCAAGCAGAAGGTGATTGCCGAGCATCCTCGATGGTACAGTCTGGCTGTCCCTCGTAAGTCTTCTCCACTTTTTTCATTTTGGTCGTATACAGGACTGTCTCAGAAAATTAGAATATTGTGATAAAGTTCTTTATTTTATGTAATGCAATTAAAAAAAACAAAAATGTCATACATTCTGGATTCATTACAAATCAACTGAAATATTCCAAGCCTTTTATTATTTTAATATTGCTGATTATGGTTTACAGTTTAAGATTAAGATTCCCAGAATATTCAAATTTTTTGAGATAGGATATTTGAGTTTCTTAAACTGTAAACCATGATCAGCAATATTAAAATAATAAAAGGCTTGTAATATTTCAGTTGATTTGTAATGAATCCAGAATGTATGACATTTTTGCATTACAGAAAATAAATATCACAATATTCTAATTTTCTGAGACAGTCCTGTATATAATGTTAATATCTTCAGGTTGACACAATAAATGCAGGTTTACTCTGAGTTGCGTGACTTGAGCATAGAAACATGCACGCACCAGCCAGTGTCTGACTGTTCCCACCCCGTCTCCTGCAGACACCACCCGGGCCAGGAAGAGTCACGAGAGGGAAGGAGTGGAGTACCACTTCATCAGCAAAGCAGCTTTCGAGGCCGACATCCACAATGGCAAGTGAGTGTTGGAAACCATAAGGTACAATATTGACATCCCAGCATGCACCAGGGTTTCAGCCTGTGCAAAATAATACACTTTTCTGATTCATTGATTGTAGTGTTGCGTTTCTACAGGTTTATTGAATACGGGGAGTATAAAGATAATCTGTATGGAACCAGTTTGGAGTCCATTCACAGAGTTTTGAATCACAATAAGATGTGTCTAGTGGATGTGCAACCAGAGGTTAGTATCATAAGTAATTACATTTTACATTTACATTTAGTTTTTATGATGAAAATATGTATTTTGCTAAAAGCTAATGTGCTTTGTCTGTAGTTTCATGTGTATTACCATGTCCTTAGTAAACTGCTGACCAACTGACGCATTCATTAAAGACGTTAATTCTTACATCTGCTTCCATGAAAGTAACTACTAAGATCAGCTAACAGTTGCTCTAAAATGAGACACAAAAAGATTAGAATTTCTGAAGAATACCAGCTGTGAATAACAAGTTTTATGAGTCACGGGTCTAAAGTGGATACTGAGTTTCCACTTGGGTGTACTTTCCAGGCTCTGAGCGCTCTCCGAACAGCCGAGTTCAAACCTTTTATCGTCTTTGTGAGGCCTCGCATCTATGATGGTCAAAGAAAACAGTTTGGCTCCTCTTCCTCTCTCAGTGCAGGGATCACAGTGAGTCATACTAAACATGCTAGTTGGGACAAAAATAACTTCACATCCAAAAAGATCTATTTTTTTCCCCTAACATCTCAGCGTCAGTACTGAATCTACGGAAGAGTATTAGGGCCAGGCAGGAGAAAAATTTAAATATTTTAGAGGAAGATTTTTTTTTCATTATGCACTTCAAGAAAAAAGTTGAAATGTCGAGGAAAAAAGTTGAAATGTCGATTAATGTTGAAGTACAATTTTGAGAAAAAAGTCGAAATGTCGAGAAAAAAGTAAAAATTTCGTGAATAAAGTCGAAATGTTGAGTAAAAAGTCGAAATGTCGAGAATATTGAAGTATAACTTCGAGAAAAAAGTCGAAATGTCGAGAATATTGAAGAATAATTTCGAGAAAAAAGTCAAAATGTCGACTTTATTCACGAAATTTCGACTTTTTCCTCCAAATTGTATTTCAACAATCTCGACCTTTCGACTTTTTTCTCGACATTTCGTCTTTTTTCTCGAAGTGCACAATAAAAAAAAAAATCTTCCACTCAAATTTTTTTTCTCTTGCCTGGTCCTAATACTCTTCCGTATGAATCGATGTTACAAAATGTGCACAAATTACTATAATTTCAGTCATTAGCATCCAAGCGTTGAACTCCCTTCCCCTTTGATCTCGTTAGGAGGAGGATCTTCAGGAAATGATCCAGTCTGCAGAGCGGCTGAGCGAGCGTTACGGTCATTGGGTGGACTACGTCCTGCTGAAGGAGGACCCGGCCAGTGCCTTGGCAGAGCTGCAGGTGGTGCTGGAGCGGGTGCAGACGGAGCCACAGTGGGTGCCCGTGAGCTGGGTGAGGCGGTAGGACGATGCAAGACTGCGCTGCAGCTCTGCAGGGATCCGGTCTTCACTGCCATGTCATTCTACCTGTCCGGGTGTGTTGTAGCAGAGTGGTGTTGATATTGTAAAAGAACTTGTTTTTTTTCCCCCATCAGTTTGGACATCACAGCCCGTTGTAGACGGATCAGTGAAAGTGACATCAGTAGTCACACAGAGCCAGTACTGGTGTACATATTGTATATAGCAAGAGTGCAGTGGTAGAATTAAGACTCTAACAGGCATGCAGGACCAAGTTTAAGGCTAATCATTTAGGATCTGTACTGATTTATGAGGTCTGTTAGAACAGCAGCAATGATGTGAAGTGCCATATTGATCATAAAAATAAAGAAGTTTGCAGACTGTGTCCCTACTGGAGACCTATTACCGGTTGTCATGGATCTGAAAGAAAATAAATGATCTAAACCACTATTTTTTTGGAGGAAACCATTTAATTAAGGACTTTAGTTGTGTAACACTTACAAACCATAAACAAACAAAGGAAAATATACATATGCGGTTGTATTGTGTGAAGAATACACAAGACATTTTATTTCCACAGCTTCTTGATAGACATGTTCTTCTCGCTATCTTTCTGCATCACCTGATGAAGGAACAAGGACGTGTTAGTGGGAAAATACCAGTTTTTTGTTGATATAAAAAATATGCAGCGTGGGTTTTGCTTTTATCCTCTTAAACTAACCTTTGCCACTGCCATCTCGAAGTCCTCCTGGGTGACGTGAACTCTTCTCTCTCTCAGAGCATACATACCAGCCTCTGTACAAACTCCCTACAACACACAATCACCACATTTAAGTGCACCTTCAATTGACACTAAAATGCCCCCCACTTAATGAAGTAAAACCTCACCTTAACCTCAGCACCAGAAGCTCCCGGCATCAGCTCTGCG
The DNA here is from genome assembly GCF_033807715.1 of Cololabis saira. NCBI lineage: Eukaryota > Metazoa > Chordata > Actinopteri > Beloniformes > Belonidae > Cololabis > Cololabis saira. Next base: position 36,737,817 of record NC_084605.1, read on the forward strand.
ATCTTCCTCAGGTTGATCCCACGGGTCAGGTTCATCTTCCTGGAGTGGATCTTCAGGATGTCCAAGCGGGCCTGTTTGGGAGTTGCGGTCATGTTAAATGTAATTTGTTAACGGCTGTCAGGGGAATTTGTATGGCTGTTAACTACCTCTTCATTGGGAGGGGGAAACTCAATCTTCCTGTCAATTCTTCCTGGCCTGAGAAGAGCCGAGTCCAGAATATCAATACGGTTGGTGGCCATAATGACCTGCAGGGAGAGAGAGAGAGAGAGAAAGTTTTGTTCACGTCCCACAAGTGAGAAGAATGATAAGACATGTGCCTTCAGACAATGGAAACTCAGAAACCTAACTAGCCATGAAGTACAGGACTGTCTCAGAAAATTAGAATATTGTGATAAAGTCCTTTATTTTCTGTAATGCAATTAAAAAAACAGAAATGTCATACATTCTGGATTCATTACAACTGTAAGCCATAATCAGCAATATTAAAATAATAAAAGGCTTGTAATATTTCAGTTGATTTGTAATGAATCCAGAATGTATGACATTTGTTTTTTTTTTTTTTTTTTTTTTTTAATTGCATTACAGAAAATAAAGAACTTTATCACAATATTCAAATTTTCTGAGACAGTCGTGTATATCCTCATGTTGCTTTATCACAAGTGATCCAATTAAAAAAAATATATATAAATACATTCTGATGCTGCATTGAAAGAATAATGTACACGTGAATGAATGAAGGCAACCGTTATAATAAATGTTTACAGTCAGACAAGACTGTAACTGGTCATATCCAAAGAACTGACAAGTGAAGAACTAAATTCTACATGTATGACCAAATTAAAAATATCTGCGATACCTTGATGTTCTTTGTTGCCTCAAAGCCATCCAGCTGATTGAGCAGCTCCAACATTGTTCTCTGCACCTCGCTGTCCCCACCCGAGCCGCCCTCCAGGCGAGATGAGCCGATTGAGTCGATCTCATCCATGAAGATGATGGAGGGAGCGTGTTCTCTGGCCATGACGAACAGCTCACGCACCATGCGAGCCCCTGATGTGAGACCGGGATACAATTAGAAAGATGGTGGTAAAAGGATGGACATATGGCCCTTTTCCACTAGTACCTACTCTGCGCGCCTCTACTCGCCACGCCCCCGTCTTGCGCTTTTCCACTACGGGCCGAGATGAGTAGAGCCGTGCCATGTAGATACTTTTCTGTAACTATTCTGCCGAGGTTCTAAGCAGTTGAGTCGGCTGTATCTGACATCATCACACTACAGGCCACTGATTGGATTGGGTGGCGGGGCCGTCAGACGTTTGAGTCAGGAAGCGGGAATCAGCGCGAGAGCGACTCGCGGCTTCCTCATTTTATCCGACAGGCAATGGCAGCGCAAAAGTCTGTTTCATGATCCAACTCTGAGGTGCAGATGTTCATAAACCTGGTGCTGAGGAGAGAATTAAAAAGGGATCTAGACGGGCGATAAGGAACGACTAGATCTACCAGGAGCTCTGACACTTCTCAGGCGCTCGCGGCTCCAGCTGAAGCCTGATTTATGGTTCTGCGTCACACCAACGCAGAGTCTACGGCGCAGAGTCTACGGCGTAGGGTACGCGGCGACACGCACTGTATGCCGTAAGGCTACGCCGTTGATTTAACGCGGAACCATAATTCAGGCTTTATTTCTCATCAGCGCCGACAAACAAAAAAAAAAAAAGAGAAAAAAAAACGTTGCTGCTTGAAGCTTCTCTCACTCTCATTTTTGAACTTGATATCGAACACAAGCCACAGACCCAGCAGCACATCTATCATCTCCTCCAGGTTCTACATCTTTAGTGTTGTCTTCTCCATTTAGATACACAATCAAATACGTCACAGCTGCTTCGCTCCAACCTCCTACTTCTCACCTGGGTGTCTAAAAACAAACGAGGACAAAGCATGACGAGCCGCCCCGAGTCGGGGCGCGCTGAGTAGGTACTAGTGGAAAAGGGCCAATAGATTTGATTTAAGTGTCAGGGAGAAAGAAAGCAGCTTACCCTCTCCAATGAATTTCTGGACCAGTTCAGAGCCAGACACCCTGATGAAAGTACAGTCAGTGTGGTGGGCAACTGCTCTGGCCAGCAGGGTCTTCCCTGTCCCCGGAGGACCGTACAACAGCACACCCTGCAGGCAAAAACATGTGACTCATGCTGAAACTGATTTGTAAGGTGAGATATGACCATTTGAGATTTAAAATAAAAATGTTTAAATTTGGCTACTTTTCAGGATAATATCAATACATCAGAACCCCTTCATACTCAAGCAGCCTTTTTTTGATAACCACCCACCTTTGGCTGTGCGATTCCTAAAGCCTCAAACAGCTCTGGGTGCTTGACGGGCAGCTCAATCACTTCTTTGATCTCCTTGATCTGCTTGTCCAGGCCGCCAATCATTTCATAGGTGGAGTCTGGAACCTTCTCCACCATCATCAGGGAAACCAGAGGGTCCACCTTGTTGGGCAGGATCTTGTGCAGGGTGTAGCTGTCGTTACGCAGAGCCACACGGCAATTTGGAGTCACCTGGAGTAGAAGGAACAAAGGAATAAAGATGATATTTGTAAAACTACTTGAGTGTTTTTTTTTTTGTTTTTTTTTAAGCAATTACTAAAATAAAAAAAAAACGGTATGAAGCTTACATCATTTATGTCGATGTTCTTGTCCACATCCACAACAAATTTTCCTTCAGGATGCACCTGAGTTAATGAAGAGACAAGTTAATTCAAAATGCACACCATTGATCAAACTAATAGTACCACAGTCCATAAACACAACCTACCTTAACCAGCACTTTCTTTTTATCCATAACCCTGACAACCTCTCCAACATATGATCCCTGTTCCTGCAGCAACTGCAACTCCTCACGCAGGAGACGAACTGAGAAGCAAAAAGAAGAACTTTAATGTTTTCGTCCAAGGACAACGCTTCTCTCGCCATTTTATCTAGAGTTTTAAGAAGAAAAAAAACAAAAACAAACCACATTGCAGTCTTGAAGGATATAAAAACAGCATACCTTTGGCATTGAGCTCATTTCTCTGTGCCTGAAGACGTCTAAGATTCTGGCTCTTCTCGTTCACTGTCAACTGTTGGGAAAACAGGATATCAGGATTGATGGGCAGGTAGAAGTTAAATCTACATCAAATAACAGATGGCAGCATGTAAGTATAATAATGTCTCACCTGTAGCTCCTCTATCTTAGACAAGTAGTACTGCCGGAGGCCTGATCCACCTTTATTGTCCCCCATCTCCATCTATGAAAATAACAAGAATTAAATCACCCACCCAACAGCACCTTTCTATTTTGTGAAATGTTTTCTCAGCCACATTTTTTATTTATGTTTTTTGCAATAGATGTGTCTAATGTTCTTTTTGGTCACATTTCTTGTCGTGTGCATTTAAAGACATACATTTGATTATGAAATAATGAGCCAAAAATGTATGTGTGCATTATTTTATCTTTGGGGCTGCATTAGTGCAAAAAATAAAATAAAATAAATGTTTTCGATCTTTTACGATTGAATCTTCAGTTTTAGGTCTGTAACAAGTGATTTACTGAAGAAATAATATTGAATCATTAACCACCAACTGCTTCAAATATCATGCTCAAAACAGACAATCCATCAAATGTAGGATGGTGCTAAAAACCTTTGCAACAAAGTTGTTTGGAAACATGAAACCTAATATCTGATCTGGAAAGGTTAGAAATGTTATATCAAGTTGTATAGTTTTAGTTATTATATTAATTTGACGACTGATTTTAATAGTTTAGTAGATGAATTATCCACACACAAAACAATGCATAACTCACTGAGCTTGAAAATAAATAATAAAGAAACCATTATCCAAAAGAAAGCTGGAAAACTAAATATTTAAGCTTGTTCAGGATGCTTAAATGATGCTTTCTTTCATTGGTAGCATGAGCTAGTGACACATACGAATCAAACAACACTTTATAAACTATAATGCAAACTACAAGCTCTCAGCAAATGGGATAATCGTGCATTTAAATCAAAAATAAAAGGTCCTTATCGTTAACCGAAGGTACCCGGGACTGATTAAAGCTCGCAGCAGCTGGAGCCGCCTAGCCGCGTTAGCTACAATGAGACAGCACAACAACACACTCCTTCCTCTAACTACCGTTAACGCTCAAATCACGGCTGCAGAGTTATACCATATTAAAGGCGATTTAATTATTAGTGTTTGCCTGAAGACACAACAGTTTTATCTCCTTGCTAACACGCCAATAAAGCAATAAAATACGAGGAGAAAAAAAGCCACCTACTTTGACGATCCTGTCCACCTCCATCTCGGAGCTGCTACTTCCGGTTCAGGGAAGTTCTTCCGGTGTTCTGTCAATTTTTGCTGCTTTGCCAAAAAATGCTACCTAGTGGTTTTCTACCTTTGTATAGCTTCAATTTTACTGTGTTTTACTCCCTAGCCCACTTCCTTTTCCCCCCCAAGTGGTCCTTGTCTCTTGCCAGGCCGTTATTGTAAATAAGAATGTGTTTAATGACCTGCCTGGCTAAATAAAGGCGAATGACTGAATGGATATCAAATAAAGCGATATAATTGTCTTTTTTCCCTCTTTATCGTATAATGTTCACAAAGTGTAATGCAATTCATGTCATGGGTAGTGTATTTTGAAGGATCAAATACTCAACATCCCATATTATCAATTTTACATCGTGCAAGAAATCATGGACGTGCCAATCAAACTTTGAAAATCCACTGTGCGCATGCGCAGAATCACAAAGTAGCATTTCTCGGCAGGGAGCAAGGATTGGCAGAACACCGGTTCGCTACCAGAGACATGTCGGCTGATTTATGGTTCCGCGTTACACCAACGCAGAGCCTACGGTGTGCGCTACGCCGTAGGCTCTGCGTCGATTTAACGCGGAACCATAAATCAGGCTTAATAGTGGGGTCGTTTAAGGCTTAGTCATTTCAAATTGGTGTTAAAGTTTGGTTTTCACTTCCAAGTTGAAGTTTAGGGTCTATAGAAAAATTTGAGTCCGAGTGTCAAACACATAGATAAAAAATGGCCTCTAGGGGGCGCCGTAAAATATGTAAACTGTTACAACTTTTCATTAGATTATCCAATTTTAACATATGAGGCATGTATGGATTCAGAATTAAAAGGAGAAACATGTATACCAAGCATTTGGTGACCAGATTAAAAAGAAATACACTTTTAGCCCAATATATTAAATGGACACAAGCAAAATTGTGCTTTTTTTGAAGATAAAGTCTGGGAATGTCCTCAAAGTTGCTATGAAACATGATTTTTAAAGTTATTGTAAATAAATGCTGTGTAATGACTCAACTGGATTTAAGATTTTTGTTCAGAATATCCCTATAGCATAAAGATAGCTAGGATACCCATACACAAATATGGCTGCATTTAGCCGACGTGATATGAAGCACCCAAATTGCAGGCTAGGCCTTTTGTTATTGTTGCACTTCTTAATTATTTGACTGTTTTCATCCATATAGATAATACTGTGATTTTTCAAAAATAAGGTTATGGTAGAGTTAGTGTTAGGGTTAAGGTTAGAGTCCTATTCAACAAGGTCTTCTGCCCAAGAGTTCAACGTGACTTGAAAAGATCAACACGAGTGGACATCGTCTGGGACCAATATCGTGCTTTGACAATCAAAGGAGGAACAAGAGAAAAACGAGGATCAGGCACCCGACAACGCATCTCTGGCACTGCCAAAGTCCCAAGAGATTGGCAGGCATTTCTGGAAAATGGAGATAATAAGACAGAACTGTTTTCATTCCTGTCAACTGTGGTTGTAACAAATGGACAGTTCCCAGATGACAAAGATGTCTTCATAACAGCAGATGATTGCGTCCACCATGTTGGAAACAGTCCTCCAATGGATCGCTGCAACCACGAGGAAGCTGACTCTCGTGTCCTAGTGCATCTTCTCCATGCCCTCCAAACAGCATCAGTTGGGATGGTCTACACAGATGTTGTCGTAATCCTGCTAATTTCCATCATATCAAGGCTTTGAATGCAACTGCAGAAATCTGGATCTGCTTCAAAACTGGAAAGACATCAAGAATGATTTACCTGAACACTTGCCACAAAACTGGGCACAGAAACATGTAAAGCCATGGCTCTCTTCCACGCATTCACTGGATCAGACAGCACATCTTCTTTCAAGTTCAGGGGTAAGCGATCCTTCTGCAAATTGATGCACGAAGTTCCACACTTGACAGAGGAGTTTGCAACTATCGTTGAGACTCCATTCCAAACCTCTCCAAGGCTGAAAGAAGTTGCAATAAACTTTGTCTGTAGGCTGTACTCCAGTGAATCAAATGAGGACAATGATGTTGATCTTCTTCGAATGAGACTATTCTCACAGAAGACGAGGGATGTTGAAAGAATCCCCCCAAAAATGGCTGCTTTGGATCTACATCTCAAAAGGAGTGTCTTCCAAGCAAGCATCTGGACGACAGCCCACATGTAAGTATGCACCTGTATGGATTTGAGTATTGTAGTATATATTCACAAAAAAAATAATGCATTTATTAATTCATTCATGTAGGTCAACAATGCCTGTCAACAACCCCACTGACCATGGGTGGAAAGAAGAGGACAGCAAACTTCTTCCCATTTGGACTACGCTACCACTTGCAAAAGACGTATTCCAACTAGATGTTAAGTGCGGTTGTACAAGTACTTGTAGCCTACAAGTCGACCTGCCAGTTCTCGGTGCAAGTGCATGAAGGCAAAGTTAAAGTGCACACATATGTGCAAGTGCACATGTCAGAACTTCTAAGACTGACATAGAATAAATCAAAGCAGTAAACCATAGTTATCATTGTAGAGTGAAGTTCTCAGAATAAATGTTAGCCCTATGGTCCTCTGTTCATTTTTGAATGCCAGAAAAACTATTGTTTCTCTTCTTATTGTTATTGATTTACTTTCTTCCAGATATAAAGTTCTTTAGTGGAAATTTCTTGTGTATAAAATGATGGCGTGATGGCTTGATTGATTGATTGAAAAAAGTTGGGACTCTTGATCCTAAATCCATACATACAAAGATTATGGCTGTTACTACATTTTGGGCATAGAATAGAAGAGTGAGGAGCATTTTGATTTCAGTTTAATCGCCACACAGTATTGACTTAATGAAATAACATTAAAAAGTAAAATTCCTTAGCAACTGTGAGGATATTTTCAGACTTTATCTTTAAAAAAGCATAATTTCGCTTGTGTCCATTTAATATTTTGGGCTAAAGGTGTATTTATTTTTAATCTGGTCGCCAAATGCTTAGTATACCAGTTTCTCCTTTTAATTCTGAATCCTATACCTCATATGCTAAATTTGGCTAATCTAATCAAAAGTTGTTGCAGTTTACATATTTTACGGCGCCCCCTGGAGGCCATTTTTTATCTATGTGTTTGACACTCGGACTCAAATTGTTCTATAGACCCTAAACTTCAACTTAGAAATGAAAACCAAACTTTAACACCAATTTGAAATGACTGAGAAAAATTACATATGCATCCAACCCCACTATAATCCAAAGCAGTCCATTGCCCCTGTAGTCGGTGTTTCTATGTTTAAAGTGTCTGACTGTGTCATGTGCCTACAACTAGGGTTGCCAACCGTGCCCCGAAAAACTGAATCGTCCCGTATTTATAAACTAAAGTACGTCCCGTACTGAGCTAAAAAGGGACGCACTTTGTCCCGTATTACTGTGAGAGTCAAAAAATAGTCATAAAATGCCAATGGAAAATGGCATTGAGCTGTTGAGTTCATAAATTATTTTAAAATCTTTTACTCCAACTGTAGCTACAGTCATGGCCTTTGAGGCACAAATATGTTTACAAGTTTTCTACAGACTTTCTGTTTGCACTTTTGTTATTGCACTAAAAATGTGCACTATTACAGAATGGATGTTCTGCTTTCTTTCTATTGTTTTATATTAATTTATACAATTTTAAGTTAAGCAGGACAGGTTTCTGTTTAAAAAAGATACTTATTTTATTCAGTTCATTTTGTTATTTTGTATTAAAATGAATTGCTGGAAAATATTTTTTTTTTCCTTGTCACAATAAATTAAGGCTGTTCTTAAGGCAAAAGAGGGTCAAACCTGGTACAAGCAAGGTGTAGAGACCTGTGAGTACACATATTTCACATTAAAAAAAATGTCAGGTTACTTTAGGTCATATATGGTCAATAATAAAAACAAACATTGTTGTAAAGTGACTTTCGTTTGAACCAGTGTCACCGTGCGAGCTGAGGTGATGGTACTCAGCACGATCCCGAGTGCTGTTTCAGTAAAACCAGATATACCTGTTGAGGCAGCTGCTCTGCAGCAGCAACTGAGCTCTGCAACCAGCCCAAACACGCACAGCCCCAACAGTTTTTCTGTAACGGCAGACGGATTACATTTCAAACACAAGCCTCAATCATTAACGATAACGAGTATACAGTGTAGACTTGTTATATAAAACGGCTACTTTCGCTGGACGTTCTGCATTAAATGATACAATACAATAAACATTTGTAAGTATATTTATTGTAAAAAATACTTCAAATGTATAAAAGATAGACTTTTGACAGATAAACAACATAAAAACATCTTACAAAGAAGCTGCACAAAAATATTTGTGCATTACATTTCTCAGAATTTATTATCTTCACAAAATGCATTTTGGCACATTAACGTGGAATGTTTCAAGAAATTCTCATACAAAACTGAAAAAATTGCATTTCAATTAAACTTTTCACAACGGCATTCACAAGATGCATTCCTATTTTATCATCAATATCAATTAACCTGTTGGGGAGGTAAAAATGTTTTCATTCCACAAAATCTGCCCCTCTACCTCTTTCTGGTGTTATACACAAATGAACAGCAATAAAAAAAAGAAGATAAAAAGAGCATGTAAACATTAAAGTGGGGAAAAAGAGCTGCGAAATAACAACTGGACACAGTGGATTTGTCCATGTACAAACAAGTTTTTTTTTGTTTTAAGAGTTTTTCTGAGAGAAACCCACCCCATAAAACAGGAAGAAAAACAACAATATTGTAAAATTACCCTAGATATAAAAAGTTTCCCCATTTACACTCCCCCCCCCCCCCCCCCCCATATAATCCAACATTTCTGTTGTAAATATGTATTACTATAGATACACATTTAAATGAAATGTTAACATCCCAATTATTGTAATCGCACATCAGGCACATTTTTTCTTTAAAATCTAAACCGTTATGGCTTTTAAAAGAGAAGGTAAAACAAATACCCCCTCATAATGGCACGTTGTTGGTAGAGGCACCTCAACAGCACTAGTGCTTCAACAGTTTTCAGCATTTTGTATCATTTTTAAAACATAGCAAAACAAGGCAAATATGATTTGAACAGGCTCAACATTACATGAAAGGAAAAAACAAAGTAAAGGACACCAATCAGCCGTAACATTTAAAATGAGTAACTCAGCTAGATTGATACAATTCAACGATCTCCTGGCAAAGCCTGCATCCAGGAATTCAGACTGATGTTACTCTGGAAATCCCTCCTCCCGGTATTGCAATTGCACCATCGTGCAGGAGCAGCCTCCTCCCAGCAGGACTCCAGCACACCCCAGAAAAAAAAACCAGACTGTTGAGGAATGTTTCAAACAAAGAAGCAAAGACAAAGAGTCTAAAAACTCAACTTATGCCAATCTGACGATCCTCCAGAAACACTGAGATGTGTTCTGTCTTTGTCCCGACTGGATCAGACCAGCACATACTAAATATTAGAAAAGGTGTTCGGAATTTTATGGCTGATCAACGAAAATCACCACTTTGGTCCCTATACTCGGAGAGTAAGTGAAAATACAAATTGCAACATTAACCAATTTCTTTCCAGTTTCAAATGAGAAGACGTTAATATTTGATCCGTAAACTTAAACCTTGACCCTTCTGGAGTAATTCCTTAGGTGAGTCTGATTCCCAACACTTGCTCCAACTCTTGTCGCCTCTGCTGTACCTGTAATAAAGAAGGAATGTGTCTGTACAATTTAAAACCGCAGTGATAGTTACTTTACTTGGTGTTTTAGCAACTATTTGTACTTACTTTGGAGTAAACGTATCTGCCCACAGCCTCTGGCATCCAGGGTGCCTGGTAGAAATCAGCCCTCCTCTCCTCTTCCGGGTTTCCGGTCACATCTGTCATCAACTGATGAAACAGAAACGTATCACTAAACACAATGACCCCCAATTTCATGAGCAGGGGGGGAAAAAAAAGACTGAAATCCAAAATCCAAAACCCTTTCTATAAAAAATTGTGAAGGTATTTATTCAAAAGATAAAAGTACAAGATGATTTTCAGTGTCTCCTATTAACAATTTAAGCGTTAAGAGTTTTTTGGACACAAGCTTGTTTCAGATGGACAGAAAGACGGTAGACGTGGTCTGTGATCTCATTAAATTATGCTTCAGCTTAATTTTGAGAAAACTCTCCATCTGTTATCTGAAAAAGGTGCAGTGAGTGATGGCATGGGTGTTTGTGGGTGAAGGTAGCATATATACGGAGGTGTGTATAGGAATTTTGAGGAGACTTATGTTACTACTAGGAAGTAGGGTTGCACGGTATACCGGTACCAGTATAGTACCGCGGTACTAGAGTTTTGAAAACGGTACTATACCAGCATTTAAAAACAAACGGTACTTTTATATATTTTTTCTATGCAAACGAATTGGTAAATTGGAGCCTGTCTCTTTAAGCACGGCAAGGTCCGCGAGTGTGACGTAGTTGCAGAAGCAGAGCCGCCTCCCCCTCCCACTCCCATGCGGAGGAGAGAGAAACGAGAAGTCGCGTGTTATTAGACAGACAGAGCGGGTTGAAATAAAATTGAAATAAAAAGAGATGGCAGCTGCAGAAAAGCCCGTACTTTTGGACAAAATGGGGGCCCGAAGTACGCTGTGGAAATATTTCGGGTTCAAACCGAGCGATAAGGGCGAACCACTGAACCAGACGCACCGCAGTGCAAGCGCTGCTACAACGCGTGTCTCGCAAAAGGAGGCAACACTTCAAACTTGTCCAAACGTTTAAAGGAGAACCACGCGGACTTGTTCCACGACTTCAGTCAAGAACGACAGCTGATAACTTTGTTCACAAGTTCACTGCACTGTCATGTCAATGAAAGAGCCTCTCCCAGCCCGTAGTAAACCTACAGCAGCCTATACAGAGAGTTAAAACATGTCCATGGTTAATAAATGCAATTTTTAAAATATTTTTTAAAAAAAATGACATTCTTAAAATATTTAAATAAATTCCACAGACTAGAATATAACTTTAATATATTTTTTATATTTTAATATTATTTAATGTTTCATATATATTATAAACCATTAAGGCAATGAATTATATTAATTAATATTATATATTAAAACACACTTTTGTAAAACATTCCATTAGCCTACAATATCTAATCCTATCCTAGAGGACTGTCTCAGAAAATTAGAATATTGTGATAAAGTTCTTTATTTTCTGTAATGCAATTAAAAAAACAAAAAAAATGTCATACATTCTGGATTCATTACAAATCAACTGAAATATTGCAAGCCTTTCATTATTTTAATATTGCTGATTATGGTTTACAGTTTAAGATTAAGATTCCCAGAATATTCAAATTTTTTGAGATAGGATATTTGAGTTTTCTTAAGCTGTAAGTCATGATCAGCAATATTAAAATAATAAAAGGCTTGCAATATTTCAGTTGATTTGTAATGAATCCAGAATGTATGACATTTTTGTTTTTGTAATTGCATTACAGAAAATCACAATATTCTAATTTTCTGAGACAGTCCTGTAGATAATAGAATGATCCTCAATTTATTTTTCTAGTTATGCCCATTTAATGTTTCATGTGGCCTATAGTTTCAAAACACAAACCTTTTGAACAATGAGAACAAGTAAAATAAAGCAATGGAATTCAAATTAAAATGACCATGTTAATTAAAATACTGTACCCCCTCCCTCCCCCAATTCCAGAAGTCCAGTGCTCCTGGCTCAGAGAGGGTGACACCACCCACTCAGAAGCAGGAGTTTTTGCTGCTACAGTATTTTATTTAACATCGTGACTTTAATTTGAATGGCATTGCTTTATTTTACTTGTTCACACTGTTCTAAAGGTTTGAACATTTTAATATCCCATGCCAATTATTTATTTTATTTATTGTTGTTATTGTTCCCAAAGTCTGCTTTAAAATAAAGGAAAATATTGACATTGAGAGAGTTCCACCTTTTTACAAAAAGTATCGAAAAGTATCGAAAAGTATCGAAATACATATTGGTATCGGTATCGAAACAGAAATTTGGTATCGTGACAACCCTACTAGGAAGGTGACGTTCTTCAATTGGAGGCCTGTGATTATTTCAGCACGACAATACCAGATCTTATTTTTAGACTTCTAACAGGAAGATTTCATAGATGAGGTGTGTGTGCTTGAGTGTGTAAAATTCAGATCTGCCTCCTACTGAAAATACTTGGTACGTTTTAAAGAGGAGAATCAGACAATGACGACCAATGACTGTGTTTCCATGCAGTCAATAACCCTTTTAAAACCCGAATATTAGCAATAACCTGAATTTGCACGGCCATGTAAACACCAATGACCCCTTTGAATGACCGGAATTTGCTCATATTCGGGTTTTTAAAAACCTGAATATGACCCCTGGGTTACTCCTTTTAAAACCCGAATATTCGGTCATGTCGCCAAACGGAATTTGTTTTCTGCGCATGCTCTGTTCGCAAGGAATCCTGGTCTTTTGAGTCCAGGGAGAAACACAAGACCAGGAGGAGACTAATCACTTCATAAATGTAATGAAGGATATGAACATTTCTGCATTTGTAGACGGTAGAAAGTACCGGGATAGCGTTCTTGGGAACCACAACAAACCAGATCCAGATGAACCTCAGGGGTCTGGGAGCTTCATAGGAACTAACAGATCAACCATGTATTTTGTTCCAAGACCATTCAGGTCTTTGTAGACCAGCATGAAGATTTTAAACTATCTGTGGCAGGGTGGAGAGGTTGATGGGCCACACCTGTGACCCATCACCTGAGTGGCTGCAGCTCCTCCACCCTGCCACACTTTCCTTTAACTCACTGGAAGCCAGTGTAGTGATTTCATGACTGGTGTAATGTGGTCCAGTTTCCTGGTTTAATGTGGTCCAGTTTCCTGGTTTAATGTGGTCCAGTTTCCTGGTGTAATATGGTCCAGTTTCCTGGTGTAATATGGTCCAGTTTCCTGGTGTAATGTGGTCCAGTTTCCTGGTGTAATGTGGTCCAGTTTCCTGGTTTAATGTGGTCCAGTTTCCTGGTGTAATATGGTCCAGTTTCCTGGTGTAATATGGTCCAGTTTCCTGGTGTAATGTGGTCCAGTTTCCTGGTGTAATGTGGTCCAGTTTCCTGGTGTAATGTGGTCCAGTTTCCTGGTGTAATATGGTCCAGTTTCCTGGTGTAATGTGGTCCAGTTTCCTGGTGTAATATGGTCCAGTTTCCTGGTGTAATGTGGTCCAGTTTCCTGGTGTAATGTGGTCCAGTTTCCTGGTGTAATGTGGTCCAGTTTCCTGGTGTAATGTGGTCCAGTTTCCTGGTGTAATGTGGTCCAGTTTCCTGGTGTAATGTGGTCCAGTTTCCTGGTGTAATGTGGTCCAGTTTCCTGGTGTAATGTGGTCCAGTTTCCTGGTGTAATGTGGTCCAGTTTCCTGGTGTAACGTGGTCCAGTTTCCTGGTGTAACGTGGTCCAGTTTCCTGGTGTAACGTGGTCCAGTTTCCTGGTGTAACGTGGTCCAGTTTCCTGGTGTAACGTGGTCCAGTTTCCTGGTGTAATATATGGTCCAGTTTCCTGGTGTTTGTAAGGACTCTGGCCGAAGTGTTCTGGATTTAGCTGGAGAAAATTCTGGCACATCCACTCATTGATTTGGTGAATACAGTTACTCAATGAGAGTAGGGGACTGTAATTATGTGGTGACACTGAAATATAGAGCTGAGTGTCATCCGCATAAGTATGGTAGGAAATGTTGTGATGTTCCATAATCTGAGCTAGGGGTAGCATATAGATGTTGAATAGAAGCGGTCCGAGAATGGACCCTTGAGGAACCCCACATGTGATCTTGGTTCTCTCAGACTCATGGTTCCCTATTGACACAAAGAAGGCCCTATCTTGCAAGTAAGATTTAAACCATTGAAGCACAGTGCCGGTCCAACCCACTTTTCCAGTCTGCTGAGAAGAATGTTATGATCAACTGTGTCAAATGCACCACTGAGATCAAATAATACCAGAACAGAGGATTTGCCTGCATCATTATTCAGATGAATAGCATTTAAGATGTTGATGAGTACAGTCTCAGTGCTGTGGCCGAAATCCAGACTGAAATGTGTTAAAAAGGTTGTTTTGCATCATAAAAGTATGGATTTGTTGGAAAACAACCTTTTCAATGATTTTCTCCAAAAATGGCAGATTTTATATTGTTGTAGCATCCAGATTTAATATTTTTAGAAGAGGTTTTATTACTGCAGTTTTCAAGGCCTGGGGAAACTGGCCTGTTTGAAGAGAAGTATTTATTATCTGCAATACATCGGGAGCTATGCAGTTAAAAACTGTTTTAAAAAAGTTCGAAGGCAGAATATCAAGACAGCATGTTGTGGGCTTTAATTTTGAAACCGTTTCCGTTAGGGTTGTATAATCTAAGAGGCTGATAAGGGGTATACAAATGCAATGAAACTGATAAGAGAAGAGACTGAAGGTTATTTCCCTTTTACATGTTAGGTTATCTGTTAATATGTTTGTTCATTGCATGTTCATTTATTTGGCAGAGCCAAAGGAACTCAGACGTGCTGAAGCTGCAGGGAGTTATCGTTCTGACCGGTGTGAGCTGATAAATAACTACCACATCATACAAAATAATTCAGGAATATTATGAAAGGCAACATCCTTATGACAAAAAATGTGAAATCAACCAATAAAAAAGGCATAATTTTAACTCAGAGAGGAAGAGGAAACTGTTTTATACTAAAACCTCAAACTGAAAAACTTCAAACGACTCGTTTGGATGAGCTTGTCAATAGAGTAAAAGCTGGAACACACATTTACCTTCAGATCTCTGCTCTGAGACTTCAGCCAGTCCTGGATGAAGTCCTGGGGATTATTGCTGAAGCTCAGCATGAAGTCTCTCTCAGTTTTCAACTGGTTGATGTACTCAATTGTTTCATGAATCTGATGCAAATACAAACAGTAAAGGGACAGTTTTAAAACAAATCTGTTTTCTTTTTAAAGTCCAATTTAAAATAACATTTCCCCAAAATATCTGGGTTGTACTGGTTAGACCCAACCTTCATCTCGAGAGCAGCAATTTCCTGTTGGTTGGTTGTGGAGGACAGGAAGCTGTTCATCTGGCCTTTCAGAGGGTCGTCCACCTCCACATCGATGTCATAACATGCCGTCTTCTTCTGATCCGTGGGGTCCACACTGCTCAAGATGGAGGAGGAAAGCTTCTGATTAATACATGTGTCTTTCATTGACAAAAAGAATTTAAATTTAGCGAATCCAAGACCACAGGAACGTTTTTCCAATCCAAGTACGTGCATCTTACATTAGCTCACGTCCAGAAGGGAGAATTTTCTCAATCTTGTGCATGCCTTTTCTTTTCTTTGAAAACTACAGTATATTCTTTGGTGTAGCAATGAACTACACTGACAACGATTCTAAGATTAATTCATTAAAACCGCATTGAAATAACAGCATTTCTTGAGAGAGAGAAAAAAAAAAAGTCAGACAAAGGAAACAAACACATTTTATTAAATCTTCACTTTATTGTAGCCAAACTGGTAGAACAAAGTCATAATGATCAGCAGTCCCCTACCTGATGATATGATTGATGATAATGGGGTCTGGGTGCTGCAGCAGGCCAGCCAGTTTCATGGGAATCTCAGAAAACCTCATGCGCAGACAGGCGAAGATCTGAGCATGAACACAACACAAGTTTGACACCCTAAAAGATAACGGTTGTGCACCCTATGAAAAATGAACAGACCTGAAATCATGGCTATAATATTAATTAATTGAAAGTGATGTGTCAGTCTCACTCATAAATTCCTGATCTATAATTATACATTATGCCACTCAGTGATACTTTGAATCAAAAAGTTCAAAGCATTCCTTTCATTTTCAATTATAAACATTATTTAACACATATGGGCTGCGTCCGAAACTCCATACTTCCACCCTAATGAGTAGCAAAATGAGTATGTGAGATTTTTTAGTGCGCCCGAAACATTAGAACGTACTCAATACTATGCTCTATCCATACTCATTCTGGAGAAATTTATTAGTTTATTTATTATTTGATGGACACTAGCTAAGCAGAAACTTCCCACGATGCAATGCAGCGGTGTTTGGTTGCTAAGTGATACGTATAATATTAAGTATAACTAGAAAATTTCGGGAAATTTTGATATGGGCATGCCCGAATGCCCATTCGTCCCCTCTTGCTGCTTTGGTTTGAGGCTGTAGTGGTTGTGTTAGGGGTGGTTCTATGTCAGTTTGAGGTTTTTACGCTTGCATTTCATTAATTCCTGTACTCCCAATAGTTATTAATGGGCCGCGCTTTTTGGCATCTAGCTTCCCCACGGTAACGCTTTTGACTGAGAAAAGTAATGCCCATCGAGGCACGATGGAGACGCATCTAACGATGTATGCCATGCATGGATGCACGTTCCGGTTCAGGCTACGTTAACGGATAGGTTTTTTTTTCACCATGGTAAAAAAACCCTTCCGAATGAATGGGGCCTTTTGGCATGGATTTTGACATAAAATGTCCTTAAATCACAGCTTCATGAAATTTGAGTATATTGAAGTCCACAGCGTGCCGATTCTGGGAACATTTGTACAATGTCTCTACGATAACATGTTGCCTAGCAACAAGCGTCCAAAGTCCAACGGAAATTTAAAAAAAATGAAAGGTCAATATCACAAAAATTGTAATAATTGGCATAATAAGTTTGTACGGTCCGTTAGTGCCGATCGGGCAGAGTGTTTGAAAGTTTGAACGATGTCTCTGATAAAGTTCGGCCGAGCAATAAGCGTCCGAATTTTTGCCTTTTTTTTTGCTTTTTGGCATC
This sequence comes from Cololabis saira, assembly GCF_033807715.1. Lineage (NCBI taxonomy): Eukaryota > Metazoa > Chordata > Actinopteri > Beloniformes > Belonidae > Cololabis > Cololabis saira. The sequence goes on from NC_084605.1 coordinate 36,754,981, forward strand.
TAGCGTTGCCACGGTAACCCCTATTACTGAGAAAAGTAATGCCCATCGAGGCACGATGGAGACGCATCCAACGATGTATGGCATGCATGGGTGCAAGTTGCGGTTCGGGCCGTAAAATTGTGCGGAATAAGAATAATAAGGAAGAAAAGGGAAACCTGGGCTGCTCGGTGGCGCAGTGGGTTAAGCAGCGGCTCATATACTGAGGCTACAGTCCTCCTGCAGCGGTCGCAGGTTCGAATCCCGGCCTGCGCACCTTTGCTGCGTGTCATCCCCGATCTCTCTCTATACCCCTTTCATATCTGCAGCTTGAATAAAGGGCCAGTAGAGCCCAAACAAATCTTAAAAAAAAAAAAAAAAAAAGGGAAACCTTTTCTGTATACTATTATATCGCCTTCATTTTCATGTTTTTCCTCATTTTTTCGGGCGTGTTTTATTTTTTGGGGATTTTTTTTTTCCACATCAGAGCGGGGTCATGCTGTACACCCGCTGGTGTGACCTGGGACTTTTGCGCCTTTTTTTTCCCTTTGGGCCATTCCGGACGATTGCAATATGGTCATGCCATTACTTGGCATGCCCATATAATATTAATATTATAATATTCGTATATAATAAAATTATATAATGTCATCTTGTTTGGGCCAGAATAAATGGGAAATAGCGGAGCGGTGCTGCTACTGCTGCTGTTACCATGGTAACAGCTGCTACTGCTGCTGTGAAACGTCACTTCCTCCCAACGGCAGGAAGTGACGTGTGCGCTCTTAATAGTACGTCCGAATTAATGCACACTACTGATATTTACTCAAAAGTGTGCCAAACTTAAGTATACTTTTTAGTATATACTTTTTAGTATGGCATTTCGGACGCAACGATGGACTTGTCTTGTCACGTCCCCTAAAACTAAATCATTACCTGTTTGAAATAGCGGTTGCAGTTGATGTACTCCTTCTCGTGACAGTCCTGCAGCTTGTTGTTCTTGATGTAGAGCCAGAGAGCCTGCATGATGCTGGCCCGCGTCTGAGTGTGCACGCCCAGAAGACGAGCCAGGCGGGGGTCCAGTTTGTACTGCGGGGGCTGAGCAGAGGGGGGTTGTTGGGAAAAGGCAACAAAGTCAAATCATCAGGGAATACAACTACTCGCGAGCTGCAGCAGAGTAAGAGGTACCTGGTGGTCGAGCATGAGCAGAAGAGTGCATTTAACGTTCACGTCCCCGGGCCTTTTGACCTGGAAACCATCCGTCTCCTGAGTGGTCGGCATTCTATGCCACTGAAAGATAAACATGTGGAAAACAACTAAATCACACTAGCAAAGGATGTCCAGTTTAGGCTTAAATGACACAGAAATACAACAAATATATATTTATTATATATATTTATTCAATAAACTCATGCAAGTAAATATTCAGTTTGGCTGACTTAGTTGGATTTATACACAATCCACGAGAGGCTGTTCCTTTATGTTTGTGAAAATCAAAAAATCTAAAAATACTGCTTCAACTAAACTGGTATAGGACAAGTTTAATTTTACAGGACTGTCTCAGAAAATTAGAATATTGTGATTTTCTGTAATGCAATTACAAAAACAAAAACGTCATACATTCTGGATTCATTACAAATCAACTGAAATATTGCAAGCCTTTTATTATTTTAATATTGCTGATCATAGCTTACAGTTTAAGAAAACTCAAATATCCTATCTCAAAAAATTTGAATATTCTGGGAATCTTAATCTTAAACTGTAAGTCATGATCAGCAATATTAAATTAATAAAAGGCTTGCAATATTTCAGTTGATTTGTAATGAATCCAGAATGTATGACATTTTTTTTTTTTTTTTTTTTTTTTTTTTTAAATTGCATTACAGAAAATAAAGAACTTTATCACAATATTCTAATTTTCTGAGACAGTCCTGTATCTGTAGAAAATAGTTGAGTTGGGCTGGTAACCCATTCAAATCTTAAAGGACTTTGGTTGTTAATGTGCTTACAATATTCTAGGTGAATCGTATCATACCTCTACTAAGTGATTGTCGGGTCCATAGAGCTCCTTATCAAGCTCAATCACCAGGCTTTTGAAAAAAGAGGAGAACTTCCTCTTCTGCTTGCCGGCCTGAGAACACAGAGAACACGAGAGACTGTGAGAGTACAGCCCTCCAAGACTGCCATCAGTGTTTCCTCACTGCGCAGTGTCAGGCTGCAGCTGCATTGTTCAGCTCTGACCACATCGGGGGTGAGGAACCAAACTGTTGAGTAGAAAAAGCTGTTGCACCCCCCGCCCCCCTCTCCACTCCCCTTCCCTTCCAAAGTCTGTTTGCTCAACATGGGCCCTTTCACTTCTTCCCTGCCATCCATTCTTTTTCTGTTACTCCATGCAGCGCTCCTACGCACGGCTAAACCAATGAGCAAGAGGAGCAAAATTAACAGGAAAAAAACAAAAAAAAAACTTTCTGTGGCCCCAGATGACACAATGAGCTGAGCTGGAATTGATGGAGGGAGGGGAGGCATGTCAGCTCATGGTATGCAACGGCCAGTGGTTTCAATTCTGTATTTCAACAGAGCATGATCCTACATGTGTGTGAGTGTGAGTGTATCTGTGTGAGTGTGTGTGTGTGTGAGAAAGAGAGAAAGAGAATCTGTTAGCAGTCATGGGGTTGAATGGCGAAAGCTGTAAACACACGTCTGGCTGCGTGGTCTGAGCCAAAGATACAGGCCAAGTGAAGTTTTTAGAAACACAAAAGTGGACTGAAAAACTTTTGAGTCAGAACAAACAGAGACTATGGTGAAATCAGAAATAGCAGCTGTTATTCACTTACTTCCTCCAGCAGTTTGCCTTCCACCCTCAGCTCCCAGGAAGAAACCTTCTCTGCCTCTTCTCCGTCAGGCTTGCTGGGAGTGAAAGTGTTGGAAATGTAGATCCTCAGCTTGCGCTTTTGCTGTGTCACACAAAGAAAGAAGCAAGTCTAAATTTTAGGTCAGGACTTTTTATGGAACTGACAGCTTTTGTTGCTTGAGCTAATTATACCAAAGTTACAGAATATAATAATAAGGGTGATGGTGTCGGGACTTTCAGCTGTAATTTAAGAGCATTCACATTCACAGCTAAGTTGGTTTAAGAATTATAGCTCTTCAGTTGACAGAACCCTCTTATTCAAGTGTTCAAATATGATTACTAACATTACAAAACTATAAAAAACATTCAAATTGTTATATTTTGTCATAAAAGTTGATATAAACTAAGAATATGTTTCCTTGTATGTGGTAATTTGTCAGGCCTTTAGTGCAATTGTCTGATGTTTGTTTGTAGGTCTTTAATTTGTTCGTTTTCAGTATTTAAAAAGCAGTTTGCTGATGATAGAAACACTGAAAAATATCCCCCCTCTTGGCCTACAAAATCCCCTGGCTTATTGATCATCTGGTAGATTTTATCCCCTGAGCTCTTATCTGACCTTTAGTATCCTTGATGCTTAGAAGTTGTGTGCACCCTCCATATCTATTTAAGATACGTTTTAAAAATCCTCTTTTTATGGTATATTTGATACATCTATGTGTCATACAATGTATAGTATACAGATATAAATGTCTGTCCATGTCTTATACAGTGTTCTTGATTTCGCTCAATGTTCTCAAGAGCTTTTATTAATCATGGAATAGATGCTGCAACTAATTATATTGGGAATTCCTGTACGACTAACTCTCAAAGTAAGTAGGTTCGCAATTTCAAATGCAATTATTACATGTGGAAACCACTATTCCACCATTCCGAGCAGATGCAACATGATATCCGTTTTAGACGTAGGAGTGTCAGTCCTCTGTTTTTTCTAAAACGGCTCCAGACAAATGACAGCTTGTTGCAGTAGCTCGTCCTGGTCTTACTTTGTGTATCTTTGAATTATCTTGACATTTTTCTACTGAATTGTTTCCTTGAAACACTTTTTTTTGTAATGCCGGTCTGGATCCTGTGCTGCTTGAGGGATTTCTGCTGGTACTTCTTGGCATGTTTCTGCATCTGTTATGATAAGTTACCATAACAACGGGAAAGTTATTTACAAGAGGCTCCAGCTGACTGAGCTTTCAAAAGCCCCCCCCCCCAAAAAAAAAACAGAAAGAGATCCCAAATCCATGTACGAGTTAAAGAGGAGACATCACAGATCTAGAGCAAGAGAAAAACTTCCTTTTGCGAGACAAAAGGAAGTTTAAACCATTTCTTTTCCCATTCATAATAGGGAATTTAAGATAAGTAGCCAAGAAGATGGATGAGCTTGCAGTGATGAGAAGGACACAGGGGGAATATCAGGAATGCAGTATTGTGTGTTTTACCAAGATGTGGATGCAGGAGCATAAAATCTCAGGAAAGCTGAGGGGGTTGGTGGGGAGGGGGCGGGGGGCGTGGTGGGTTTTTGCTTAGGTCTGTTCTGGAGCTCCTGCAGCTGAATGTAAGAAGGAAAATGCTGCACAAAGTGCAAACCATAATGGAGGACACGGCATACTCTTCACTACACAGTTATTAAACAATAGTTTCTTTAGAGACAACCTTCTTCAAATGTGTGCACTGAAGAATAGTACAGAAAAGTGACTTTGACTTACTACTGCAAAATATAATTTAACTTTGTGGATTATTAAAGCATCCATGAATTTAATTGTGGGTTTTTCATCATTTTTTTTTAATTTGTTTGGTTACACCAATGGTGTCTAATTCAAGCCCTTAAGGCTGCTGCCCTGCATCTTTTAGGTATTCCCCTGCTTCATCACGCCTGATTTAAATAAATGTGTCGTTAGCAGTCTTGTGCAGGCCTTGATGACAAGTCGATGTCGGCGTTTTTATCTGAATCAGGTGTGTTGAATCAGGGAAACATCCAAAACATGCAGGAAAGCTCCTTGAGGAGCAGAATTGGTTCCACTAAAAACATAACTGCTGTGTGTGTATCAGCTAGCACTTCTTTACATCTAAAGATCCTCTTAAGAAAAAAAGAATAACACAAGGGTTCATGGAGAATACCATAATGGGCTTCTTGATGGCCTCCTGAATCTCCATGCGCTTGCGGGCGATGGTCTGATCCAGTTTCCTCTCAAAGGCCAGGAGATCCATGTAGGCCTGTGACTCAGGGACCAGGTCTCGGATCTACAAAACACAATGTTGAGTGGTCATTGTCTCTATAACTCACTGCAGTTCATTTCTTTTGATTATTCAGTGGGACACTGACTGTGTGTCCATGCATCAATAACCCTTTTAAAACCCGAATATTGGCAATAACCTGAATTTGCACGGCCATGTAAACACCAATAACCCCTTTGAATAACCCAAATTTGCTCATATTCTGGTTTTTAAAAACCCCAATATGAGCCCTGGGTTACTCCTTTTAAAACCTGAATATTAGGTCATGTAAACGCCAAACGGAATATCCCCATCAAACGGAACAGGTATTTGTTTTCTGCACATGCTCTGTTCACAAGGAATCCTGGTCTTTTGAGTCCAGGAAGTTCTTATAAACACGGAGAAACACAAGACCAGGAGGAGACTAATCACTTCATAAATGTAATGAAGGATATGAACATTTCTGCATTTGTAGATGGTAGAAAGTACCGGGATAGAAGATTTACAAGAAGGTGAGAGAAAAGTTGCGCAAAGCAGCATTTGTTTTGAATTTGGACACAGGAAGAAGAAGCGGAAATGACGGTAATTGCGTCATGACGTTCTCCGTGCGTCGCTGGTTTGATCCAGATATCCTGAATGATTAATTACCATGTAAACGGAATATTCCCAATGTTTCAGTAACCGGAATATTAGCAATAACCCCAATTTTGACTGCATGTAAACGTAGTCACAGTTTACTTACCCTCTGTGGCAGAACCTTGTCAGACATCTTGCGTCTTTTTGCTCTAAATTAAACAGAAAGGATCACACAGGTCATTTCCTTGTACTCTATCTACAGTTTTAACAAAAAATTTTGACAAAATAAATGTCATTCTATAAAGCAATCTAAAGCACATTCCCATTTCTAAAAGAAATCACAGCCTCAAACAAGGCACTGCTATGTTGTGTCTCATCATTCCTTGGTTAACCAATTTGCAAGGAACGCACACCGACACATGATACAAGATTAACTTAAAGACCATATTTGATTATCAATTATTTGTGAACGGTTTTACGGCGGGATAACACAATATTTGCCAATGTTAGCTCTTCTGAAAGTTTTCCTAAGGCTTCCACTTACCACGATCACTAAATGCACAAGAGCTAGCTTTGTTTCTTTAATGAATTTATACAGTTTTCCCCTCATTATGACCTCATTCCAAGATGCTTTCAGGATAAATTAGGATGCCGCTTTGAGCCCTGTGGCTCAACAATCCTCCAATACTGAGCATTTTTGTTACAACATAAGTGTTACAACACAACAGCTTCATTGTGGAAAAGGCAGTAAATGCAGCTTCACATTATGGCTCGGCTCATTTATAAGCATGCCGTCACTGAGTAGCTTGAAGTCAAAAATACCCACATGTGTCTGCTGTTTAGAAAGCAAAGGCCAGTCATGAGATGCTGGTATCCTCGTGTCTGTGAGAGCTGACCTTTACTAACATAGAAACTTTAAAAAAGCACTGAGGGACTTTTGTAGATTTTTTTAGATCAGCAAAACTAAATAAAACAACTGAGGCAAAAACTATTTTTAATTTAACTTTTGCCCATCAGCCTTGGCATCAGTCCTCTCCTGTTCTTACATAAACCTCCCCACAGCTCACCCTCGTCTCAAGCTCCCCAGCGCCTCTTGCTGCTGCTGCTGCTGCTGCTGCTGCTGGTGTTGATGCTGCTGATGAAGGAACCGTTTCCTTGAGGCGTCCATGCCAGGGGATCCCATGCCTGGCCGCATAGGAATGTTGCCTCCACCATAAGAGGGACCAGGCAACTGGCCCCCCATTAACCCCATGGGGCCCCCTCCTCTGTTGGGTGGCATCCCAGGCCGCTAGAGGAAAAAGAAGGGAAAGTTGGTTATGTGATTTCAAGTTCATAAAAGTGTAAGAAGACTGAAAATACACTTGTAACTTAGGCATTTTTTTTATAATTGATGAAAGTTTATGTTTGTAGCATTCACTCCTTTCTAAAAAAAAAAGAGAAGAAAAACAAAAGAGCATTATTCTTCTCTGCTCGAAGAGTTTTCTTTTAAAGGAAATGGATTTTTATTGTTGTGAGATCACTATCAGGATCCAGGCTATTAGTTTGTAGCCAAAACAGAAAAGTTTGGACAGATCAGCATCTTGGTGTTTAGGTGAAACAGTCATCAACAACACCAGCTTCTATGTACTGATTAAACTGGACCGGTTGGGTCCCATCAATAGTTGGAAATGTGTTCATGATAATTATATGCATTTACAGACTTCATCCCATTATTAATATAGGCTTCAACCACATGCTTAGAATTTCTAAAGCATCTTCAATTTCCCAAACATTTAATAGAGACTTTCCCTAAAGTTATTTTAAAACAATTTATCTGGCGTATCACATTACTAAAACTGCTCATGCATTAAAAATTATACAACCGATAGACATTAAAAATGGCTGGTGGGCTTCAAATTTCACAACTATTCAAACATTTAAAAATACATCAGCACTGAAACAAAGTGATGTAATAAAATTGATATTCTTTAAAATATCACAAAAACTATTTAGCATGGGGGAAAAAATTAATGAATCTTTTTTTTTTGCATTATCCCCCAAAAATGATTTGAAACTTCTGCAAAAACCACAGGTACGATTGATGAAAAAAGGAATCGTGACCATCAATGGACTTTAATAAGGCTCCAAAGAAAGTTCAAAATATCTATTTAAGTTCTAAAAGCCTATTAGTTTAAACATAAATGAGAAAAGGAACTAATAAAAAGGGTGGGATAAAAACCAAGTTGTGTGATTGTAATTATTCATCAAATTGTACTTCACTTCTCCAAGGTTTCATAATTGCAAACCGTTTGTATTTTCTTTTCCAGCTACATGAATTGGTACAATAGGGGGGGTTCTAAATATTTAATCTTCCAAACTCATTTAAACCTTCAATAAAAATCACATCAATGAAAAATCACAAGACCCATATATTCTACACTGCTTTTGTCTTGTCGTCACCACTGATCGGTGAAACAGGAAAATGTTGAGCCCACCGTAAAGTGCCAGTCAGAAGACAGTTGTAACTGCCTGTCAGCCACAACCAAATGAAGCTGCAGATGGTTTCTAAACTGGGATAATGTATGCAGGCTTTCCCCAGGGCAGATGGTGCTCATGATGAACTTACTTTTGTTTTCACCAACTGACAGGAGGCCTGGGGTAACCACGTGGTTTTCTGGTTCAAACTTGAGCAGAACATTTTTTTTTTTTCAAATTTCAATTAAATTGTCAAACTAGATTAAGGACATGTCTACAACTTTACCTATGGAAAAGATTACTTACATTATAAAGGGGAAATTATCATTATTTCAAAACATTTGGGGTCCTTTTATTGAAGTGTGGATTTAAGCGGTGTGGGGAGGAGTAGTTACCACTGATCCTGTGCAGTGTTCTAGAACAATTTCCTTTCTTTTGATACTTGATTTCTTTATTCTGTGTTAATTGTGCATTCGAGTTTGTATTTCTGAACTATGCACAACAGTGAAATAGTTTGGGCTAACCCTTGTTTGGGGTTTTATTTATTTTATTTTTTCTTTCTTTCTTTTTTCTCATATAAAACTAAACTGAGTGTTGCTTTATGATATCTCATAAATACCTGACTTGTAAGGAAATATGCTGGACAATAATTCAGCTGCCCTTGAAGTTTCCTTTTATGTCAGAGCACTCTTATTTTTGTTAATCTTTGGAAGGATTTTGAAAACCAAATAAAGATAAAGTTGAAAAAAAAATTGCCAAACTATTTCAAAAAGCTACACTATAATGTATCCATTTCCAGGCTACATTAAAGCGAGTCCCAGTACCGACTGAGGTCAGGAAGTGTGTACAGACCCTTGATGGCGGAAGTAACGCCCAAACGAGGATATTCTAAACTATCCAGCTTTAATTACTCTGGTTCTGTGTAGTTTTTTTTTTTTTTTGTATGAAAATTAAACTAAAAAACAACTTGGATATTTACTCATACACGTAATTATGAAGAAACACAATGCAATCCCCAACTTCCTTCTTGTCTATTCTCCCCCCCCCCCGGCAGATCGAGCCCCACCTGGGTGTAGTGGCCCATGCCCCGGTAGCCGGCCGGGGGCTGCGGGAGCCCGGACAGCCTCATGCCCGCGGAGAGAGCCGCGCTCACGGGGCTCGGGTGCCCCGGGAACCCCCCTCTCGAAGCCATCCCGGATCCACAAGTGGCTCCGAACACACAGATCTACAGCCCGGGTGAGAGACCCGGAGGGGCTGGCGGGTGGATGGGTGTCCGTCCCTCGGGTCCAGCAGCGGCTCCGTCCCCCGGCTCGTCCCCGGGTTCCTCTCCGGCTCCGGGGCTCTGACAGCCGGGCAGCCTGTCAACAAAAAGCTAGCGCACTTAGCTCCTCGGCCGCTCCAAGTTCCGGGATCCGCTGCTGCGGCTCTGGTGCTCTGCTGGTCGCCCGGGTGTTGCTGTCCTCCCGCCCGGTTCTCTGCTCCAGTAACGCCCACCCCGGGGTTTCACCGGGAGGTAGAGGGTTGCGGAGGAAAACGTGGGACTTCTCGTTAAAGTTAGAGTTAAAGGAGAAATAACCGAGAGAAGTCGCTCGGATCTGATCTCCGCGCCTGTCCAAACGCTGCCTTCACTGCCGTCGGAAATCCCGAAACTCATGTCACCAGACCAAAATTATTTTTAATAACTTATACAGGACTGTCTCAGAAAATTAGAATATTGTGATAAAGTCCTTTATTTTCTGTAATGCAAACATGTCATACATTCTGGATTCATTACAAATCAACTGAAATATTGCAAGACTTTTATTATTTTAATATTGCTGATCATGGCTTACAGTTTAAGAAAACTCAAATATCCTATCTCAAAAAATTAGAATATTCTGGGAATCTTAATCTTAAACTGTAAACCATAATCAGCAATATTAAAATAATAAAAGGCTTGCAATATTTCAGTTGATTTGTAATGAATCCAGAATGTATGACATTTTTGTTTTTTTTAAATTGCATTACAGAAAATAAAGGACTTTATCACAATATTCTAATTTTCTGAGACAGTCCTGTATTTCTCACTTTTTGTGGCAAACACAATTTAAAAAAATAAATAATTCTGAATATAATGTAGTATGCTTCATTGTCTATTGCTTCAATGTAAGATATCACTTTCTTATGCGCTTAAGCTCTTATATCAACTTTATCAACTCGTGCATTTTGAAAAATCCTAAATTTGAAGACGCATTTCTTCATCCAACTTATCATTGTTTAGAGCAGTGTTTCCCAACCCTGGTCCTCGAGGCTACACTGTCCTGCATGTTTTAGATGTTTCCCCGCTTCAGCACACTGTGATACAAGTGGCTGTGTCATCAACAGAGTTGTGCAGACCTTGATGACAAGCTAATTAGGACCATTAATTAGAATCAGGTGTGATGATGAAGGGAAACATCTATGCAGGACAGTGGGCCTTGAGGATCAGGGTTGGGAAACACTGGTTTAGAGCAGGGGTTCTTAACCTTTCTGACCTTGGGGCCCAATTTTTTCAGTACAGAGTGGCCCGAGGCCCGTTAAATATTAACACTGTATAGCAGCGAAGGTCCAGAACATCATAATAAATAAATAAATATATATATATATATATATATATATATATATATATATATATATATATATATATATATATATATATATATATATATACCATTGCCATTAACATGTGTAACTTCAATTACACATTTTTTTCTCTTAAAAATAAAATAAATAAATAAGATTTTATTTTATTTTTCAAATGCTATCTTAGTTTATTTCTTTACCAGCAGTTTGAATTTCCCCTTTTCTTTGTTAATTGTCTCAACACATTTTTATAATAAATTAATATAAACACATCTTAGCAATTTAAAAGTTTTGCAGTTTTTCTTTCTTCCCCTTAATCTTATGCCCCCACTTTCTGTCGTTCAGTGAGAGAACTGAGCTCTAATTTCTCCTGCCAGGACTTTAAATCTGGGCTGGATGGTGTCAGGTTCTCATACACATGTGAAGGTGCTCATTGATGAACCTGGAACGATATTTAGTTTTAATTATGTTCATTGTGGAGAAAGCTGCTTCACAGCTGTATGTGGACCCAAACATGTTTAAGATGGTCAGCTTATTTTCTGTGACTTCAGTTCAGACTTGAGTGGATATGTTTGATGAAAAACTTTGTGTTTTGTTTCAGTGGCGTTTTACTTTCGCACTTTGAACGCCACGGTCTCTGAACGTATGAGACACTGGTTTTGTCCCAGTGTGAAGACTGAACAGGATGAATCTGTCCATTCCAGGTTGAACTTCCCTTTCCACCTGTTAGGCTTCTCATCTCTGTAAGAGTCAAGCTAATTACTTACTAAGTAACTTACTAAGTTTTATTTACATTAATAAGTTGTCAGGACTGCGCGTGTCGGATTTCATCCGAGCCTGATCAGCTGAGACGGCCGGGCAGAACCCGCAGCTCTCTGGCCGCTGCAGCAGAGTCACTTTCCGATGCTTTTGCGAGCCCGAACAACAGTCCAGTCCAGCAGACACATCTACATGTACGATCCTTCAGCAGTAACGATGGAGCCCACCGCCCGAGCGGCACCGACCTCCCCGGCTGCGCGGACGAGTCAGGATAAATGATCACGCCGCGCTCGCTCGCTCTGGGCGCAGACCCAAGTAATCGATCCCTGATCCTGGCGGATCTAAACCTACTCTGTGCAAAATGAAGGATTTTCTCTATAAATACACACCATTTCTCTTACTATTACACCTAGAGCTAGCTGAGGGTCTTCTTCTCCTCATTTGGTCGGGAGTTGCTATGCAGTCCCGCGGCCCACACGTACAAAACTGAATTTTTTTCGCGGCCCACTAGATGGCGCTCGCGGCCCAAGTGTGGGCCGCGGCCCTATGGTTAAGAATCACTGGTTTAGAGGGCCTTTTTGAGTGGCCCTAAGATAAACAGATAAACAGAAACAAACCACCAACGGTACAAACATAAAACCTTCCTGCCAGCATCCGCGTGGGTGTGGGCCATTTAAGATGTAATTTGGTCAGAAAAAATGGCTCCATGTGGGAATTGTCAGCTGGTTTCATTTTGGGCAAATGCAGCCAACCCATTTGGATTCACTTATGTACTTTGTCCAACTCCACATGGGTCCTAGATTATTCATTATCCAAAATACTTGAGCATAACTAGTCTGAACAATTTACAATTATGGAAATATGGAATCAATCGACAGTCCCATGTGGTGCCACATTTTTTAGTCCATATAGGTAGGCTTTATATACTATATATACACACAATATGTACACTATACACAATGTATTTCAGATGGGCTCCAGATGCAAATGTTGTACTTACTAATAATGATGGTATGATTTGCCATTTATTTGTTGCATTTTTGTGAAATTCTCAATTTCCATTTGAGTCCACTGAAGTTTGCAATTGATCAAACTTGAAAAACAGTAATAATATTGGCTGTTTTAAGTCTGTCTCCATTTCAGACAGTATTTGCCACTATGCTGTCGTCAGTGTCAAGTTAAAGTATGTTAAATGTCACTAGGGTGAGTGGCTGGAAATTGGAGCAAAGTTTGATCTACAGCATGCTTTATAGATTAGAAATTAAGTCAGGGATATTTTTTATTTTTTTAATATTAGTAATTGTAATAGAAAAACTTTTTTGAGATGCAATAAACTATGTATTAACAGATACATTGTAAATAAAATGTTTTGGGGCATTATGGTTTGATATTAAACAGCTGTTCAACATTTCTAATCTTTGCATTTTTACTTATTTTAGCTTCATATTTGATCTTTTAATATTTTCCAAATGTGTTCACCTCTACCTTTGTTTGATAACACTTTGTACTTTTATCACAGTTTCCACTTAGAATTAGAATTAATTAATGACGAGTCATGTCACTATCAACCGTGTAAAATGTGCAATAATAATAATACACAAATAAAATGACATGATATGCCTATATCAGTGTTTCTCAATCCTGGTCCTCGAGTACCACTGTCCTGCATGTTTTAGATGCTACCCTGCTTCAGCACACCGTGATACAAGTACCTGTGTCATCAACAGAACTGTGCAGACCTTGGTGACAAGCTAATTAGGACCTTTAATTAGAATCAGGTGTGTTGGTGCAGGGAAACATCTAAAACATGCAGGACAGTGGTACTCGAGGACCAGGATTGAGAAGCACTGGCCTATATCATACGAACAAGTTTTACACTGAATTTGTTTAGTCACTGTTGAGAGTCACAAATCAGGTGTCTAAAAAATAAGGTTTATGTGATTTGCTCAGCAGCACCTCCTGTTGGTCAGTGTGTGAATGTCTCCTCCTGCTCCAATGAGCACACAACCTTATTACAGGTAACAAATCATTTATTATGCTAGACAGATGAACAAACTGAGCCTTGATAGCAGCATTTCAACTATTAGAATATTTACACTATCACATCACACCGAGGATAAATGTAACCCTTTACAATGTAAACACATGATACAAAGACATATTTGATGCTAGAAAACAAGCTGATCTAGCCACCAAAATAGAAGCCAAAAAAAAAAAAAAAAACCTGCTTCCAGCAGCAAATACCATTTTGTACAATTAATTAGAGGTTCATTCACTGAACATTTTAAAACAAAAACATCCACAGGTGAATGACAAGAGTTGTTTGCATTGTGATTTAGCTGGACGACTACGACCCTGACGATGAGAGTGAAAATAAAAGACAAACCATTAACGATGATTGTCTTTGTCATTATTATTTTTTTCTCTAAACGAATGAAATGTTACAAAGGTGAGGATATATCCGTATACTTGATGCCTGATCTTTTTGGTGCTGTAAAAAGACAAAACACTGTTCGTCCACGCTGTGGTGCTTGCAAGACTACGTCTGCTCAGCTGCTGAATCACTTCAACCAGACTTTCTCTGTGCAGTTAAGTTGCAAAATGGTGATATTCATTATTTGAGACTGGAACTTAAACAAAAGGAAAAAAAAAAATAGAGTATTGGTACAATGATTCAATGAATAAAAAATAAAAATTGTCAAGTATAGAGTGAGGAGCTGAGGAACTGCTTCTGCAAAGCAGCAAACGCCACAAATGTCACCTATAACATCAATGTTCATTTGTTTGACCGCAAAGAGCCAAAGCTGAGGTGCTGTTGGTCTCCCTGGTGTGTGTGTGTGTTCACACACAATGGTAAAAGAATGCGTGTTTGTGGCCGAGTGCACTACTGAGAGAATGCCTCGTCTTTAATCAGCATGCGCGGGCTCTCCTGGTTGTCCATACGACGCCTGGGGCCCATCATGCCTGGAGAGAAATGAGAGCAGCTCGTCATTCCTTCATTCACCTGGACACGGAAGAATTAAACATCAGTTTAATTTCACGTTAATTTAAAGGAGGTTTGAGAACAGTGTGTTTACACAAAATAAGAGGATACATGAAGTAATACATGTAAATAAAATAGCATCCTATGACTAGCAAACCCCTTATCTAACCTAAATAATAGTCCAAAGACAATGTACGGTATAAAATATTGAACCCTATTTCACACACACACACACACACACACACACAAAAAGGGTGTTTTAATGATGGACAGAGGAGATGAAAAACTATTATGTGGTCTGACGAATATAAAAAGAAGAAAAAAAATGAATTAACAGACACTATTTCCTGCTGTGAAAGCAACATTAACACAAACTATATAAATGCTCTGGAGAAACATTTACCGCCACCCCCACAAAGTCTTTTTTTAGTGATGGTCTTGCTTATTTTAGCAGGGAAAAGGCAAACACATTTTGCCTTCCCACCAATCACCTAATCTTAGCTTGTGTCCGTGGACAAGTGCACGTATCTCAAACATACTCTGGTATGTTGTTTGTTGTTTTAGGCAAACAGGTAAAGGCAGCTCTACAATTTGTTATCAAAAAGAACCTGAAACTGAACAAAATAAAAGTAGAGTGAATATATATGTGGGTGGAGAGTGACATCATGTTGGCTGTGTTTTTGTTGGACAGGTAATTGTTCTTGATATGTTCACTTACTGCGCATGATTCAGTTGGTTTGATGTATTGTCACATTAGGAAAGAAAAAAAAAAAAAAAAACCCCAACCCTTAACCCCACGTTCCTGCAATAATGTAAGGATGACGCAGGTCCTGCAGCCTGGGGTGGTGAGTGTTCATGCGTCGTGGAGACGTGGTTTTTGATTAGGGCTGAACGATTAATTGCATTTGCGATAATATCGCGATGTGATAAAACGAGATTTTCTAACACGTGATCTGGTCACGATGCGAGTGAGCAGAGCCGGCAGGGAAAAAAAGTCAACAGTGCCGCGTGTCACCTATCTACCATGGCCTCAGCATTAGGGCTCGGCCAGGCGGGGCTTTACAAATATATGGGCTTTATAAATGTATTAAATATACGAGCGCGGAGTCGGCGTGGCGAGGAGCTGCGCGCGGCGATGAGCCGGGCGCGCGTCGGCGGACTGTGGAGTCTGTGAAGCCTGAATTATGGTTCCACGTTAAATCGACGCAGAGCCTACGGCGTAGGCCTCGGCATAGGTTACGCGGTACGCGCTCTGTACGG
This sequence comes from Cololabis saira, assembly GCF_033807715.1. Taxonomy (NCBI): domain Eukaryota; kingdom Metazoa; phylum Chordata; class Actinopteri; order Beloniformes; family Belonidae; genus Cololabis; species Cololabis saira. The sequence goes on from NC_084605.1 coordinate 36,770,700, forward strand.
TGCGCGTACCGTGTAACCTACGGCGTAGGCTCTACGTCGATTTAACGAGGAACTGTAAATCAGCCTTGAGCCACACCTGCAGCCCGTCAGCTCATCAGCAGGAGAGGTTAAAGGTTAAGGAGCGGGGCTGCCAGTTATTCATTGCTGGTTCGTTTTGTTAACTCTGAGCTTTGCTGGTGTTTTTTTTTTCCTCTCTATGATTTTTGAGTTATTTGTGAAGAAGTTCTGAGTTCCCTGTGAGGAAGGTTTTTTTGTTCCCTGTGGGAGTTTTTCTGTTTTTCTATTAAACTACGCCTGGTTTTGGCTAAAGTTTAACCCGGTTTGGTGTCGTGTGATTGGGTTCAGAGAGAACGACCCATAACACTCGTGTGTACAGACGTGTGTAGACGTGTTAAAGAGGTAAAGCCACAGATTTGTTTTCTTATTGTTGTAATCTGTGCTTTAAATAAATCTGACATTGGCCGGGTTTCCCAGATCCGACCTCTCTTAAGGATTTAAGAGAGGTTCAAAGAAGGTTTCACTTAAGAAAGAACCCTAAGATACGGGTGTTTCCCAGATGACTTCTTAACACCGTTCTTTAGTTTCGCTCTTTCAGAAGCTCTTTGGAGCAGCTGTCCCGTTCTGAAACCAAATCAATCGATGCCAGGCAAATCGATCACCGATCACTATCAGCGCATTTTCACACGCAGCACTGCTACCTAACGCACTAATTCACTGCTGCCTGTGCGTTATAATAAAAAATTAAGATGATAAATATAATTCAATGACCCTTTTTCATCCAAACAGTGCGTTACTCCGTTATTTCTGGCTACAGTGAGGCTTTTTTTCCCCACACGCAGAGACCGGGAGGAAACGTGGTGGGCGTGTGTGTGCGTTCAAAAACATGACGGTCAAGAGGCAAGAGAATGCGAGTTTCGCAAATCGCAACGTGGAATTACAGCAATCCCTGGTTTTTCGCAGGGGTTATGTTCCAAAAAGAACCCGTGATAAGTGAAATTCTTTTTTACAATTATAGAGGGCTTTGTAATTGCGGAGATCAGAACCGCCTCGCACGTATACCTCCTCTTCTGAATGATGCTGCATCCCGACTCGTGTCTTTTTATCCTAAACCCCGCGGTGGGTTTTTTTCAAGAGAAGAAAATAGTTATGGGTCGTTGTCTTCGCTCTTTTTTCTTCTGGGCAAAAAGATTCTTTAATATAAACCGACACCATTGATTATATTTGAGACTGCAATGAACGATTCATCAAAGAATTTCCGTTCTTCGGCTGCTGATTCCCTGTCATCACATAGGTGCGCTCGGGCTCGGGCTCGGGCAGGAGGATCGGTGTGACGGCTGCCTGGACAGCCCGGTCCGACAGAACGTCCAGGGGACTGAAGTACTGACGCACGAATGCGTTCATAAAAACAGTTCTGCTTCGCGCACGGCGACGCGGTTGATTTGCAGCGAGAACATGCTGTATAGCAGCCAAATTATCAAATAAATGATATTCATGATGATCGTTTTATTTGTGCGTAATGCATAAAGCATATACAGGAACACACTTGTTATTCCTTATTTTTCTTTTTTTTTTTCCCCCTTTGCTGTCACCAATAAATGCTAAACAATATAAATCTAAAGTATAAAATAGATCAAAATTTGTGCGTGGTGCATTGTTTTAATATCTCATTGCTTGGTGTAATATTGTTTTGCCTGACGCGGCTGGATCTGTGAGTCTTTGTTCACTAAGATGGTTGTAAAGACTGGGTCAGCAGCATCTTTCATTTCCTTCTTAATGAAAGAGATACTTAAGCTAAGAGCGACTCTGGGAAACGCGATTTTCTTTCACAGGCTCCTTAAGAAGGTTTGAAAGAAGTCTTTCGCTGTTAAGAACTACTTAACTCATCTGGGAAACCCGGCCATTGTTTATTATAAAACAGACTGATTTATTGCTTGTGTAGTTGAAAAATACATGAGAACCGGACCTTGAAAAAATATTCACATATTAAATCGCAATCGCAATATTGAGGAAAAAAATCGCAATTAGATGATTTTCAAAAATCGTTCAGCCCTATTTTTGATGGAGGTTAAAGGAAAATTCATCTCATTCTGGGAAAGTTCCCAGGCTCCTTGGGACCTCCAGCATACAGGGCCGAACCCTGTGTTCTAATCAGCACTGATTTATGGTTACGAGTGGTCCCTCACAGCAGATTTGGTATTCAGGTACATGTAAATACTGTAACTGTGAAAGGAACCTTTTCTCTACCTCGCAAGTAGATTACTGCAAAGATATAATTGCCTGCAGTGAAGTAAATTATACGATGCAGCGGGTGTGTGACGTGATAGGCAGAGAATAAAGATGTGCACTTACTGCTTTTATGCTTGAATGATTTGGATCTTCTTGGAGAGTTTGGATTCTGAAAGAAGACAGAGAATGTATTTTGTTTGAACTGATGAGTTTATGTTTTCATAAATAAAATAACGTTATGTGAAATAAATATATTACGTAATCATTCAAAATATAAATATATAGCACCTTATCTGATTTCCGTTTCTTTGCTGTAAAAACAAAAACAAAAAAAACATTTGAAAGTTAATAAAAACAACATCTCAATTAATTCACTTCTGGGAATTTTTAAGGAGAGGTAGAGCATCACCTTTCTTTTCTGCCCCGTAAGACCAGTCGTTATCGTTGACGTCATCATTGTCCTCTTGGTCACTCTCTGATTTATTGTTGGTGTTATTGCCTGTGACTATTCTGTAAAAGAACACGATACACAATGACTCAGCATTACTCGTCATCACCAATAGTTTGATCACAAAGCAAAGACATTCCAAGATGAAAGTACTTTCTTTTTTTTTTATATATATAATATATATATATATATATATATATATATACACAAGATTCAAATGTCTTTTCTTTTGTTGCCCAGGAGCATTCCAGTGACCACCTGCATCACCATAACACAATATACATGTTCCTGAAATGTTGTCTCATAAGAGGAAGCTGGGTGTTGTAGGAGTAGATAAGTGGACAGTCTTTGAGATGCCAGATGAGTTGGCTCGTGGGTGGTTTTCCCGGTGTACCTGCGGTTGGCTATCCGGCTGCTGTTCCGTCCCATCCCGAGACATTTCTCTAGGTGCGGGGCAAAGCGTGAGGCAGCAATGCTCCGGCTGCAGTTGGGACACACACACTCTTTGTTTTTCCACTGATTGTACACTTGGCCAAACACATCCAGTCCCGGCTGGTCCACGATTTCTGGAAATGGAAGTCAAGCTTAAAAACCGAGCTGCATTCGACACAGGTTTAAAGTATTAATGATTGACAAGGATCTTAATTGGAGCACGCCTGTGACAAATGTCTGTGTTAGGATCCACCAGCGCATCCATTTTTTACGTAGGCCTTAGAGTGTTTGGTGTCTGCAAAAACATTATGTTGATTTTTTTATAGAGCGACGATAGAGTCTATCGTACGTTATGGCATCACCAGCTGGTTTGGGAACCTAACTGTCAAATCTAAATCCCAGATAGTTAGCCTGGTCAAAACAGCAGGGAAGATCATGGGAATACCGAATGTTCGGTAACCGAAATTGTTCGGCCGGAAATGGAAAAAAAAACACTTTCGGTGTTCAGTGGAATAAGTGGGGAAAAAAAACGAACAATTAATAACGGCGTATGATGACGCAATCAAACAGCGAACAGCGTGGAGTGAGGGGGGAGCGGTGTTAAATGCAGCAAACATGTCAGCATGTCAGATCATTACTTGGATGTGGGAAAAAGCAGAGGACACGAGAAATGATTGTGAAGAGAAATGAAGGCTGAGTTGGACTTGGAAAAGCCGCTTGGTGATGGAGACGGTGACGGGACACACAGCGCAGGAGATCGGGGAAAGAACGCAGAAAAAAGGGCCCGTACTACAGATGCAGTGCGCGAACCCTCACTGTCTGATATGACCAGATCCTCCAAGAAAATAACCCAGATTTTTACAATTATTATACAAGGCTTCAAATTGCGAAGATCAGCCCCACCACGACCCGATTAACTGGATTTGAACGGGAGAAAATGAAAAAGGATTATGAGGAAAAATACAATAAGTACAGTAAGACAAATTGTGACTGGCGGGTATTTCACTGCACATTTATTTGATTTATGCAATGGTGAAAAAATTGGCAAAATAAATGAAAAACTGCAAAGAACCGGTTCGGTATTATTCGGTATTCGGCCAAGTGTTTATTTAAATTTTCGGTTTCGGCCACAAATTTTCATGTCGGTGCATCACTACTTTGAACAGTCCACTATTCAGCAGGCCAACCAGATCCTGTCTGACCCTCCCATGTGCTGAACCCTGAGTCTGAGCTGATGAGCTCTGGCAGGAGATACAGGCTCCCCCTGTGGAAGAACAATAAATACAAGCACTCCTTTGTTCCACAATCAGTCAAACTTATCAATGAGCTCCCCCGAGTGGTTAGAGGGAAAGATAGGAGGCTGAGATAAGCCAGCCCACAGGGATTGGTTAACAACTGCTGCTGAGATCATGTACAGGAAGGTTAAAAAAGACTGATGATACCAGCATCCTTTTTAACAATTTGCACTAAATGTATTGGTTTGCACAGCGCTATTGCAAGTGTTTGCACATGCCTCCGATAATGTTGATGGTGTTGATGTTTTTATTGTGCCGTCTGCGTCTGTCTGTACTGCAGCATTGTGGCCTTTTACTCCGAGACCAATTTCTCCCGCGGGAGATTAATAAAGTAAACCTTGACCTTGACCGTCAGCAGTTTGTTGCAGCTCCCCTTCCTAAATGTAATTTTACATGCCAACACTCTTTTATTCTACCATTTTTTCCCTTGAACTCTTCAAATTAAATCATTATTTCTTCGAGGAAGTTGTCCTCACCACAGTACTGGAGTTGAGGGGGGATGAGGGGGGATGGCATCCCCCCCTGAAATAAAAACTGTCCAAATCATCCCCCCTGAAATAAAAACGGTCCAAATCATCCCCCCTGAAAAACTGTCATCCCCCCTTTCCATCCCTTATGTCATTTCATCAATGAATGTGGTTTTACTGCTATTTCAACATTTAGAGTCATTACCAGAAAAATAACACCAGAAAAATAACTTATTTGACAATTTTCACCTGTTTCAAGTAAATTTTCACTTGAAATAAGTAGAAAAATCTGCCAGTGGGACAAGATTTATCTTCTTATTACAAGCAAAAAAATCTTGTTCCACTGGCAGATTTTTCTACTTATTTCAAGTGAAAATCTACTTGAAACAGGTGAAAATTGTTGTTAAATTGTTGAGTCTTGTTTTAAGTGTAATGAGATTTTCTTTACTAAAATGATACATTTTAACTAGAAATAAGACAAATATTCTTGTAAGATTGTGAGTTTTTGCAGTGATCCATTTTACTTATCCTGTGAAGGACAGAGTCATATTGATAAGTTCAGAAAAGTGTTTTTTATTGTTGTGTTTTGATGTATTTGATGTAAGCCCAGTGGATATTTAAAGCTTACAGAAGGCTGCATTTAACTGCTGCTATGTCATTCCTGCAGTATTTCTGCAGCCGTTTTGGTCAGTGCTATTATTTGTAATATATTATATTATTTGTAATCAGCAGAAATTATCTGTCCCCATATGATAAAATCCACCATCCCCCCTGATTTTCTTTTACAACTCGAGTACTGCCTCACCAAAGTCTCTCATGCTTTCTTGGTCTGTGTCATCCAGGAAGAAGTAGCCCTGCTTCACAGCCCGGTGCACGTCGAAACACAGACCCAGGCATGCATCCTCCACCAGGTCAGACAGGATGTCCTGAGCCAGACCCTGCCCATGAGAGAGAAAACATGTCACCGTGTGTGTGTTTGCATTGCAACAGTCCTGCAGCAGATCCTGCAGCCCGATGGGATGTGACTGTTCAAGTGTGTGTTTGCAATTGCAGTGTCATCATCACACTGTAAGTTAGTCACCGTACCTCCAGCTTGCTGTTGTCCAGGCTGGACATTGAAACCTCCTCCATTTTCATTTGCCAGAACTACCAGATGATCAGACAGTGCTGTGGTCATGCTGTAGAGCAGCAAAGCCTCGGCCCAGAACAGGGCTGCAGCAGCAGGGAGAGAGGCACATGGTTAAGGCTGATTTATGGTTCCGCGTTACACCGACGCGTAGCCTACGGCGTAGCTCTGCGTCGATTTAACGCGGGACCATAAATCAGGCTTCATGCTGCGTTCCATTTACCTCGGAACTCGGAACTGGGAATGACGTCACTGCCGAGTTATCAGCGTTCCAGTTACAAAGTAGGTAAACAAGTTTGTAATTCGCATATACCACATGAAAAATGTAAATTACACTATAGCATCATATATATGCCGAACAATACTTGTATACGACTGATTTAGTGTGACCAAAACTAGAATGAAGTGCTACGAATTTTTACAGAGCTCTCTTCTACTGTTTACAACCGGGGCAGCCATCTTGGAATGTGAACTCGGGGGTGGTGAAGACTCTCCCACTTTCCCAGTGGGAAATCCCACTTCGAGGGGCGTTCCAGTTGAAAATTCCGACTGGGAACTGGGAAATCCCCACTTCCGAGGACAAATGGAACGCGGCATTAGCACTGAAACAATGGATGCTCGTGGGTGTGATGCAGGTAACTCACAACTTCCACACGGCGCCAGGGACCAACTCCTTACAGCTACGACCTGAAACCAACACAATAAAGAAAAATAAGTGACCAGAGGTTTTAGGAGACTGCATTCCACGTGTTGGCGGAGAAAGCCCGGGTGTTAAATCAGAGTAGCTTAGCTGGAGCTGGAGAAAACAAAGAGCAGCTCTGCTGCTGCAGCAGCGGAACAGCAGAGCTGCTCTCCCCGGGAACCGAGCCCTGTCTGCGGCAGCAGGGGCAGCAGGGACCCCCGGGACCCCCGCACCAGCCCGGGCTCAGTCCGGGCTCAGTAACAGCCGGGACGGGGTTTAATGGGTTGGTTCTCAGCCGATGAAGCGCGTCTCTCCCCGGGACGAGCCTGCTGGTCCCGGGGCGCTGCTGCGGCTCGAGACTCCCCCCGACACAGACAGCACGGCCCCCAGACCCCGGCAAGCCTCACCCTCCAGTCCCGGAGCAGCGAGGCTCCACCAGCCCGTGATTCAGTTTATTTACCTGTTTCGGCAGGCGTCCATCTTTATCAGACACAGGCAGGAGCAATCGATCCCCGCACGATCCCACGATGCGCCTCCTCCCCCTCCTCCTGTTCTTCTTCCTCCTCCTCTTCCTCCTGTTCTTTCTCCTCCTCCTCCTGTTCTTTCTCCTCCTCCTCCTGTTCTTCCTCCCCCTCCTCCTGTTCTTCCTCCCCCTCCCCCTCCTCCTGTTCTTCCTCTTCTTCTTCCCCCTCCTTCACCTCCCCCTCCTTCTCCTCTTCCTCTTCCTCCTCCTCCTATTCCTCCTCCTCCTTCACCTCCTCCCCCTCCTCTTCATTCCCCTCCCCCCTTCACCTCCTCTTCCTCCCCCACCCCTCTTCTTCCTCCTCCTCTTCCTCCTTCACCTCCTCTTCTTCTCCCCCCCCTCCTCTTCTTCCTCCTCCTCTTCCCCCTCCTACTTTTTCCTCCTCCTTCACCCCTTCCTCTTCCCCCCTCTTCTTCTTCCTCCCCCTCCTCCTTCACCTCCTCATCCTCCTCCTTCACCTCTTCCTCTCTCCCCCCCCCTGCTGCTGCAGACCCACTCCCTCTGTTTGTCATCCAGACAGCGTGTGACCATCAATGCACCTCAACATTTACTTTGCATCATTAAAACTTCCTCCCACTGTTCTGTGTAAAGTGATTGAACATTAAAATGAATATACTTTATTCTATACAAACCCCATAAGAAAAATCTTGATAATTCGTTGTATTATTACATTCCATTTGATTTCAAAGGCCTCTACAGTAAAGTAAACACCAAAAAGAGAGAAAATGCACTTCTGCATTTCATAAAATATCCTTTTAGTCTCTTTTTCTTTTATATTTCAGTTTAATTATGACCTTCAGATATTTAACTCCAACATATAAAATGCATTGATGTTCATTAATGCTCAAAAGACAAAGTAGAATAAAGATAAAATGTAGATAAAACCCCCATATAAATGGAACATGAAGAAGTGCAGCAGCGTGGTTGGATTGGCCAGCTGCAGCAGGACAGTCATGTCTGAGTCTCTGGAGTCTTTAGGTGGAGTTTGTACGTCCAACCAGAGGCTGCAGAGTTTCTCTCCAGGCCTTCTGGTTTCCTCCACCCAACTCAAATATATATATATATATATATATATATATATATATATATATATATATATATATATATATATATATATATAAAAATCAGCCCTTACGGTACAGTCCCTGCAGAGGGCTTCCAGGCTGAAAGCTGGAAAGTGCAGGCTGTGTGCGACATGCTTTGGATTATTTCAAAGTCTATCTTCTTTTTCTTAGATCCAGCCTTGAACACTGCACAAAAGAACACAGCAGTGGCAGACTTCTCCCAGCAAGTCAAACTACGTGTCCGTAAGGTCATCTTTCCCAGTTCTGCAGTTTTTTTTCTTCTCCATCATCATTAAATCTCAAACATGATGTCATCCGCATAGCAATCCTCGTCGTCGTCTTCCCCCACACACTGTGCATGAAAAATAAATATTTTACATAAAAAAATAATAATAAATACATTCTTAGACCCCTTTTCAGGTGAGTTGAGAAGCTTTCTAAAAATGCAACAAGAGAAACTGTAATTTCCTTTGAAACTTTAAAGTAGTTTGAAGGAAATTACCATCTTTTCATTGACCAATTTAATTACATTTAGAGAATAAAAATAAGTCTAAAATGTGATTCCTGTAATGGAAGTGACCCGTTTCCCTTTGAGTCCCATCATCCTTCCTTTTAACTATCCTGTAATTTTCTTGGGATTCAATTTTCTGTTTTGGAATAGTAATTATGAGTCATTCATTTACACTAAGAGACAGATCTGTCCAGTGTGAAGGCCAGTAAAGCACACAAGCCATGATTGTTATTTTGGATCTACTAAGATAAGTGATAACATGTCTCTCCAAAATTACAATGTACACCTCTGCAGTGACGATACTTTCACAGATATGCGTGCCACCCATCCCAGGGTTACTACTGCACCACAAAACCACAGATGATTGCTTTTACCAGCTTTTGCAGGTAACAACCAGAGGCGTCAAGTAACAAAGTACAAATACTTCGTTACCTTACTTAAGTAGAAATTTTGGTTATCTATACTTCACTGGAGTAATTATTTTTCAGATGACTTTTTACTTTTACTCCTTACATTTTCACACAATTATCTGTACTTTTTACTCCTTACATTTTAAAAACAGCCTTGTTACTCTATTTCATTTCAGCCTTTAAATAAAACTATCCAGTTAAATTGCTCCATCCGGATAGAGTGAATTTGGTTGTGGTTGTTTCAGATGTTCTTGTCCAGTTTTGTTCTTACATCCGTTCCCTCAGATTCCTGCAACTAAACTTGGATGTACATTCCAATAAAGGTTAGGATAAAAGATAACATGCCTCTGAAGTTTGACTTTTTGCACCATTACAATACTTATAGGCAACTAGTCATCATATCTGCTGCTCTCTGAAACACATGTTAATGCTCAATAGTACACATATATGCTTCTTTAATATATTTACATTATACTAAGATACATTCATTTTCAATGGCTTTTGTCCTTAATGGCTTTTTTCCCCCTTACATTACTTTTACTTTTATACTTTAAGTAGTTTTGAAATTGAAACCAGTACTTTTATACTTTTACTTGAGTAAAAAACTTGAGTTGATACTTCAACTTCTACGGGAGTATTTTTAAACTCTAGTATCTATACTTCTACCTGAGTAATGAATGTGCATACTTTTGACACCTCTGGTAACAACCTGGATGAACTTTCATGTGTGCAGTTTGGGTTCAGCTCTGCACATCCCAGCATGTTTCCATGAGTCTGCTGCTGGCATCAAATTCTACACGTGTGTAATTAGAGTTGGTCAGTGAAGACCCTAGTAATCATTTGATTTGTATTTGCTACACCTTAAAACAAATTAGCGTTATGGCAGATTTAAATACAGAAGTTTTAAAAGGAGGAGAAAAAAAACATTTGGAGCAACCTACAAAGGTAATGAAGTTTCCCTCTTCCTCACTGCTGCTGATCTCAATCAATTCATCTTCTGAGTCCTGTTTTGACAAACAAAAAAGGATTACAATTGGAAGAACAGCATACTTGTATTTAGTATTTACATTGATTTTCATCGTCTCCGTACAATAATCAAATTATAATTTTAACTGACTTCAACCCTTTCCTGAAGTAACAACAATAAATGTGTATAACAAGGCGTGCTCATATATTTCAACGTACCGATGGAAGGTTTAAATGTAGTTCTTCCAATTCCATGTTTCCCCGCTTTGCCTGGAAGTATTGGGGTTTCTGTAAAGCAAAGTGTATTTTGTTTCTTTAAGAAGAACAGCTTAGCATGAGCATTATAATTTTAACTATGACTTCAACCCTTTCCTAAAGTAACAATGAATGTGTAAACCAAGGCGTGCTCTACATATATTTCAACGTACCGATGGAAGGTTTAAATGTAGTTCTTCCAATTCCATGTTTCCCTGCTTTGCCTGGAGGTGTTTGGCTTTCTGTAAAGCAAAGTGTATTTTGTTTCTTCAAGAAGAACAGCTTAGCATGAGCATAAAAATGCAGACGGTCATGTGAAACAGAAAGTTCACCCTCGGTGCCTTGCAGTGGTGTAAAGTAACGAAGTACAAGTACTTCGTTACTGTACTTAAGTAAGATTTTTGAGAATTTGTACTTTTATTGATACTTTCATTTTTCTGTACTTTTACTTCGTTACATTTTCAAGGGAAAAAAAAAATCGTACTTTTAATCCACTATATTTAAAATTGGACACGTTGTTACTCGCTACAAATTAAAGTCTTACATTAAATGAAAATGTAGGCTATTGCCGTGAGAACAGCACAGCGGATTTATGGTTCCGCGTTACACCGACGCTTGTGGAACAGCTTTGGCAGCAGTAAGTTGACACATTTATTCTCTGTATTTTTCCTCTCAGGAATTTTACTTCAGTTTAATGAGGTTTGGGGGAATCAGTTCAAATGAAGTTATGGGAAGGACACGCTTTCGCTTTTCAGTCTAATTGAGGTTTGAACGTTAGGGTCATTGCAAAACCTTCATTCACATGTGTAAATACTTATGTGTAGGTCATTTTCAAACAGCTTTTTACAGATGTTTCTGCATTTGTTAATGGCCCACCCTTGAAGGTTAAACATTTTTATACAAATGTGAATGTTTCATCATATGGGTGGTACTGCACAAAAATGTAAAAATGAGTCCAATTCATACGGTAATTTAGCATTCAGTTTAAAATACTAGAATCTGAATTCTCCATATCAGTGTTGACACTTGCTAATGATCACTTAAAATGCATTGATTCGTTGTATCAGTCTGCTAAGCAAAACAATCATGTTATTCAATAAAATAATGACACTGACTGATATTCCCATTTTATTGTTCATCTGAGGCATAAATGAACCCAGTGCTTCCCGACCCTGGTCCTCGGGGCACACTATCCTGTATTTTTTAGATGTTTCCCTGCTTCAATTCACCCTGATACGAATGCTGTTCCATTACCAGAGTAAACATTGACAACTTTGGTGACGACTTCGTTTGAATCAGGTACGACGTACGTTGATGCAGAGAGACGTCTAAAACATGCAGGACAGTTTCCCCCGAGGACCAGGGTTGGGAGACACTGAATGTTCATGTTCGTATGATTTAAAAAATATATATATACACAGTATATATATATATATATATATATATATATATATATATATATATATATATATATATATATATATATATATAGTTCTTATTATTATTTTTGTTTGATCCTGACAGGTGAATTCTTACAAACTTAAAAATAAAATTAAAGCTGCAAGCAGCGATGAACGGGCCCTCGCACTCACGGCCACCGCCCCCATAAGCATATCAGAAATGACACCACCCATGACTTCCTATATCAAACCATTCAAAAGTTATAGCAGAAAAAAGGGACAACCAATCAGAAGAAGGGGCGGGGCTAATTCAGGCCAATGAAGGTCAAGGACTCAATACAGAGTCAGATGACACCACCCACTACTCTCTATGTCAAAACATTCAAAAGTTATAGCGGGAAATAGGGACAACCAATCAGAAGAAGGGGCGGGGCTAATTTTCACCAATTATGGTAAAGGACTCAATACCGAGTCCCATGACACCACCCACGACTCTTTATGTCAAACCATTCAAAAGTTATGGCAGAGAATAGTATTCTAGGGGGCGCTGTTGAGCTGTTAGGCCACGCCCATTAATGCAAACCATGAAATATCAAATTTATCGCCAGGCCTGGCTTGCATGCAAAATTTGGTGACTATCAAATATGGACCAATCAGATGAAGGGGGGGGCGCGCCTTTTGGCGTCTAACGTCGCCACGGTAACACTTTTGAAAGAGAAAAGTAATGCGCGTAGTCGCAAGATGAAGACGCACATTTTGATGTATAACACACCTGGGTGCACATTACGGTTCGGGCCGTATTAATTGCCGAAGGAATGGCATAAATTGCGCCAAAATTACACAATTAATTCAAAATGGCCGACTTCCTGTTCGGTTTCGGCCATGGCTCCAAGAGACTTTTCTTTAAGTTGTGCCATGATACAGGTGTGTAGCGATTTTCGTGCATGTACGTCAAACCGTATTGTGGGGCTTGAGGCACAAAGTTTTCCGGGGGGCGCTGTTGAGCCATTTTGCCACGCCCATTAATGCAAACCATGAAATATCAAATTTATCACCAGGCCTGGCTTGCATGCCAAATTTGGTGCCTTTTGGGGAACTATCAAATATGGACCAATCAGATGAAGGGGGGGTGCGCTTGTTGGCGTCTAGCGCCGCCACGGTAACACTTTTGAAAGAGAAAAGTAATGCGCATAGTCGCAGGATGGAGACGCACATTTTGATGTATAACACACCTGGGTGCACGTTACGGTTCGGGCCGTATTAATTCTCGAAGGAATGGCTCATATTGCTCCAAAATTACACGATTAATTCAGAATGTTCAAAATGGCCGACTTCCTGTTCGGTTTCGGCCATGGCACCAAGAGACTTTTCTTTAAGTTGCGACATGATACAGGTGTGTACCGATTTTCGTTCATGTACGTCAAACCATATTATGGGGCTTGAGGCGCAAAGTTTTTTCTGTCTGAACCAACCAGATGAAGGGTGGGCGCGCTTTTTGGCGTCTAGCGTCGCCACGGTAATGCTTTTGAAAGAGAAAAGTAATGCGTGTTGTCGCAGGATGGAGACGCACATTTTGATGTATAACACACTTGGGTGCACGTTACGGTTCGGGCCGTATTAACTGCCGAAGGAATAGCATAAATTGCGCCAAAGTGACACGATTAATTCAAAATGGACGACTTCCTGTTCGGTTTCGGCCATGTCGCCAAGAGACTTTTCTTTAAGTTGTGTACTGATACAGGTGTGTACTGATTTTCGTGCATGTACGTCAAACCGTATTGTGGGGCTTGAGGCACAAAGTTTTCCGGGGGGCGCTATTGAGCCATTTTGCCACGCCCATTAATGTAAACCATTAAATATCAAATTTTTCGCCAGGCCTGACTTGCATGCAAAATTTGGTGACTTTTTGGGCACGTTTAGGGGGAAAAAAAGGCCCTCCTTTCGTCAGAAGAAAGAAAGAAAGAAAGAAAGAAAGAAAGAAAAATTCCTACAGATACAATAGGGCCTTCGCACTGAAGGTGCTCGGGCCCTAATAAGGGCCATTGAAACCTGAAGCACTTACTCTGGGGTTGGATTCCTGATATTCTCTCTGCTGTTGTGGTGTCAACGTCTAAATAAAGAAAAAGGGAAAGGTGGACAATTTTAACTTCTAAATTAAGGTTTAAGCCTTGGATTTAACATTAGCAATATACGATAGCTATATCATAATATATATACACACATTTATTTTTTTGACTTTATACCTTAAACCAGTTCCGTAACTCTTCTGTGTATTTTCTCTTCTTGTCTTTCACTTCATTGTTATACTGCTCTTTCTCCACGGCAGGGAGATGACTCCACATTTTGTTAACCATGCCGAAGCGCTCTTGGGTAATTGGGATCTTATGTTTCATAATTTCCATCTGACGTTGACAGAAAATTACACTCCCAGATCTGGAAGACAAGAAAGTTTACTGTTTTCAGAAACTCACACGGCAAGACTCGACTTGTCTAATGGAACCCTTTAAAAGACAAAGTGGACGTTTAACAGCCCTACTTACTTGGGCGGCATCTTGGGCTCATTGGGCAGTACTTCCCCACATCTCACCTCTTTCAACTGTGCAAAGCAATTTCAAAGAAAAAAAAACAATGTTAATCATCTATTTGAATTTGAATTTGAATTTGTTGACGCAAAGTTCACGAAAGCTATCCACACTGGGTTGAAGCTGATGCCTATACTGATGAGAAGTGAGAATTAGAAGTATATTAATGATTTATATGGTCAATGAATGTGTCACAGTGGAAAATGTTACATTAAATATATATATATTTTTTTTAAACTCATCATCCCACCAGCTCAGGGGTCGGCAACCCAAAATGTTGAAAGAGCCATATTGGACCAAAAACACAAAAAACAAATATGTCTGGAGCCGCAAAAAATGAAATGTCTTGTATGTACTGTATAAGCCTTAGAATGAACACATGCTGCATGTATCTACAGGACTGTCTCAGAAAATTAGAATATTGTGATTTTCACAATATTCAATATATTGAATGCAAAGAAAACTCAGATATCCTATCTCAAAAAATTAGAACATTCTGGTAATCTTAAACTGCAAGCCATAATCAACAATATTAAAATAATAAAAGGCTTGCAATATTTCAGTTGATTTGTAATGAATCCAGAATGTATGACATTTTTTTTTTTTTTTTTTTTTTTTTTTTTTTTTTTTTTTTTTTTTTTTTTTTTTTTTAAATTGCCTTACAGAAAATAAAGAACTTTATGACAATATTCTAATTTTCTGAGACAGTCCTGTATATTAGTTATAACTGGGGGAAGATTTTTTTTTTCATTATGCACTCCGAGAAAAAAGTTGAAATGTCAAGAAAAAAGTCGAAATGTTGAGAAAAAAGTCAAAATTTCGAGAAAAAAGTAAAAATGTCGAGATTGATGTTGAAGTACAATCTTGAGAAAAAAGTCGAAATGTTGAGAAAAAAGTCGAAATGTCGAGAAAAAAGTCGAAATGTCGAGATTGATGTTGAAGTACAATCTTGAGAAAAAAGTCGAAATGTCGAAAAAAAAGTCGAAATGTCGAGAAAAAAGTCAAATGTTGAGAAAAAAGTCAAATGTTGAGAAAAAAGTCAAATGTTGAGAAAAAAGTCGAAATGTCGAGATTAAAAAGGAAAGGAAAAAAGAAAAAAGGAAAAAAAGGAGAAAAAGAAAAAAAAGAAGAAAAAGAAGAAAAAAAAGGGAAAAAAAAGCACCAGCTCCCTGAGATTCAGAGGACTCAAAAGCGCACTGTGAATGTGACGTGCAGCACAATCCTGTACTTTTGTGAAGGAGATGAATGACCAAGAATAGTTTTGTAAATTAAAGTATGCTAATAATCTGTTTAGTACAGCGATGCTGTGTGATAAATGCCAGTTCTCCTTGGTGCAGTGCATTAAGTTTTGGTGTAAACAGCCCTAAAGTTAGTGACAGTAATCCATTTGTATTCAGAAGTCAGACACTCTCAGGTCTTAGTTGTAAGTTTTAACTAGAAAAGCTTCCTGGGGTCAACAGCTTGGTATGTTGGAAAACCCTCACCATCCCCAACTTTGGAGTCCAGTGACTACTCGCGTCAACAAAGTAAACACTCAGTCACTGGTTATGATCCTAATATCTTATGTGACTCACATTCAGGCAGACTAGGAATGGGCGATATTTTACCGCTCACGATAAACCGTCCAAAAAATTCCCCACGGTTAGAATTTGTATCTCACGGTAAAAACGATAAATTCCCGTTGATGACGTTTTTGTGTAAAGAAAGAAAGAAAGAAAGAAAGAAAGAAAGAAAGAAAGAAAGAAAGAAAGAAAGAAAGAAAGAAAGAAAGAAAGAAAGAAAGAAAGAAAGAAAGAAAGAAAGAAAGAAAGAAAGAAAGAAAGAAAGAAAGAAAGAAAGAAAGAAAGAAAGAAAGATTCCCATTGATGACATGTTTGTGTAACAATGTCATTCCAGTTTTGCAGTAGAGGTGTAACTCATTGAATTGGTTTTTATTACGCTGCTTGTGTGTGCTCAATATCACATACAGCATTGTTATAATTCACTGGAACACCAGGACAGGACAGGGGTATAAGTGAACGAGACGCTTTAAACAAAGACAGTACTTGGTGCGGCGTTTGCCATCATTCATGCTCCATGAGAAAGAAAACAGCGCTAGTAAAAATCAGTGATCAAAGCAAATTGTGATCATGTCATAGTTAAATAGATCACCTTCTAGTCATGTGGCCACAGCTGACTGAGATACTAATGTAACCTGATCCGACTCCTGATTTTTTATCAAACTGATCATCTATGGAAAGAGCTGAAACCTCCAGTCGTGAAATTTGAGAGAAAATAAACCGGACGAAGTATGATGAAAATTGATGGATGACCTGATTAAAAGTCAAAAGCAAAACGTTTGTTCCTGCACAACCGCAAGACACCAGAGGAACCATGAAAGTGAGTCTCACCTTCATTGTATCTAAGTTGATGTCATTCTCTCTGAGGATCTGTTGCCGTTTCTTTCCATCAAACCTCTGTGAACACACAAACATTGTCACACAAAGTCTATCTGGATCAGCTATAGAAACTCTTATGACAACTTACTTACATCTACATATAAACACAGCTTGGTTTTGTATTCCTTCTTCATCTGAAACAAAACAAATGCATTCATTAACTGCAATTAAAGGCATTTTTACCGTGGCCGAGACCCGCCATTGCTGAAAATAAAAGTAACGCTGCAAACAGAAACAAATGCCGCTGCAAATTAAAGAAACACTGCAAATAAAAAGAAAGGCAGCTGAAAATAAAACGACGCAAATAAAAAAACCACAACGGAAGTGAATTACCGGGGACTATTTTTGCTGATGCACTTGTGTTTTTTACGTGAGAGGAAAAGTCCCTGACCACCACACACAGCTTCAACTTCACATTCATCCAAATGACTATTGTTACCCACGCTTTAGATTATTCTTGGCATTATCATTAATGATAAAAACAACAAAAACAACAACACCTCTCACATAAAAACACCGGTGCATCGGCAAAAACAGCCTCGGGTAATTCACTTCCGTTGTGGCTTTTTTATTTGCGTCGTTTTTTATTTTATTTGAAGCAGGGTTTCTTTATATTTTCAGCGTTTCTTTTATTTGCAGCAGCGTTTCTATTCGTTTGCAGCGTTACTTTTATTTTCAGCAACGGCGGGTCTCGGCCACCGTACATTTTTTATGTTAAAATGTTGAAGAGCAGCCTTTAAACACATCTGTTACATTAGCGTTCACACCTCATTGGAACGTCTAATGTATGTCGCCTTCTGGTTTGGACTCATTTCTCGCCAGAGTCGGCCCCACTCCTTAATATGCTGGGATTTTTGACCTTTACGACCCCTGGTGGATGAACGTTGCTCCTTGCAGAACAATACAAAGCCATTGCTGGAAAAAAAAGCAACCAAAGACAAAATTATGGCAAACATTTTCCTATTACTGCCAACGACCAGATTATTAGTTTAAACATGTCCTCATACATAGAAACCCATGAGCAGTGCAGCTTACTTAGGGGGTTTGGGAGGGAAGCCTTCTTCTTCATTCGCACCACCTTCCTTCTGCAGGAGAGGTCACATATATACAACTCAAATCTAATGCCAATGCTATATGGATCAAATATTTGATATCAAGTTGTTATTTGCCCAGTTAACCATACGAATGGTACACTGAACCTCAAAGCCAAGACTGACCAAAGAGACCGTACTTACATCTGCACGGACTTTTCTCTTTTTTTTCTGCCATGTTTTTGACACAGATGGATAGCTTGGGTTTTGTTCACTGAAAGCGAAAGAATTTGCTTTAAAACCAATGAACATTCATAGCCTCCTTTGCCAAATACCATGTGCACAGATTGAGACATTTGAGTCGATCTGTTACCAAAACTTCTGTTTCTGGTCTTGGTATTCTTCAGTTATGAGGGTGCATTTCTTTTTATACATATCCTGTAAAAAGTCAAAAGATATTTTATGAGCCTTTACGACTAAGCAGCATGTTTATTGTTCTTGTTTTGTTTTTTTAAGCAGACCTTCTCCTCAACTGGAAGCATTTTGAATTTCTCGTTTGAAATCTTCAAAAGCTGTTGTGCGTTCATTTCTGGGTGTTCTTTTTTGAACTTGGCAGCGTTCTCCTTAAAGAAAGTAGCATTTGGAGGAGCAGGTTTCTTCGGATGGTACTGTTGGAAAAACATTTACTGAATATTCATACACTGTAAAACGTAGTATAAGCTGGGAATTTTCCTGGTAGATGATATTTAAAGAGCATATTGCAGGTTAGAATTTTTTCAAAAATGATACCTGACCTTATGTGAAAATGACTATGTGAGAAGTTAATGTAGGATTTAATATATTTTACAAGACATAAGGGCATGTATTCAGAGGAAAAAGTGGCTGATTTTAGCCAAGCTCCTACAAACGCTTTTTTTTCCGAACACCGCGTCATATGACGCAGCAGCAAGGAGACGTCTCCACAGCTGCCCCATCTGACTGCCCAGACCCCGTACACAGGTAGCCGGGTATCTGCTTAACCGAAGATATTTTCCTACGTTTGGACCTGTCATCCACATGAAAACGCAAATAAACGAATGTTTAAAAAAACTCCGGGCAAAGTGAAGATTTTTGAAAACTCAGTTTATGTAGATGCATGTAGACAGAGACAGAGAGCAGTTTTGCATTTTCGAACGTCACATTATGCTCCAAAACGACAACAAATCTGCTCTGAGTCTGACGTCTAACGTGCAACCTTTGTTTACAACAGAACTACAGATGATCCACCATCTGTCCTCCAAGCTATTTATTAAATAAACGGTCTCTGCTCTGGACAGCCGTTTACTGCGTTACACCGACACAGAGCCTACGCCGTAGGGTACGCGGCGACGCGCAGCCCTACGCCGTACCCTACGGCGCAGGGCTGCGTCGATTAAAGGTGCGGGTATGCTTCTGCGTCACACACACGCAGAGCACACGGCGCACCCGTGACGTCGTCACGAATCCTTCGGACTTCTCCGTCTCTCCATTTGATCGCGGTGCAGTACCCCCCGCGGCCACTAGTTAGCGATCTTTTTCTGAATGGTTTATCCGACTTTTTCCGGTCACAGTAAATCAAAGAGATAAGGACAACTATTGTGCAAAAAACAAAAACAAAAAAAATCACATATAAACGAAGAAAAGAGCCCTGGAAGTTCACTACTGATTCAAACCGGAAACCGGAAATGCTTCGCTTTCAAACGAACCAATCACAGCCCTCTCGGTCTGCGTGTGGTCGGCGTCTCCTCGACGCGTAGTTACAATTTTCAGGAGGTGCACGTCACTGACGGCGCATGTGACGGCGTGTCCTCTGCGTGTACAAAAACCACACGCCGTAGACACGGCGTCGTTTTGACGCAGAAGTATAATTCAGCCTTAACGCGGCAGCTCCGTGGTGGGACACGGGGGGACTCGGGCTCGTTACCAGAGAAGGAGACGCCGCTCCCGGGGAAACTGCGCCGCAGAGGCGTCCCGGAGGCCGGAAGAACAGATGATCTACAGGTTTGGAATGCTTATGAATGTGGTCGAAAACGCAGATCTTCGGTTATGTGTGGAAGGTTTTTTTTTTTTTTTTAAACAACGATGTAATGTGGATAAACGAAGGGGGGGAAGTATTCGGTTTTAAAAATACCCGGCTATTTCGGATGCATTTAATCAGAAAAAAGAGAAGATAATAAGCCAGTTTTCTGTTTAGAAAGTACAAACGTAGACAGATTACAAGTACTCACCCATTTTTAAGGAGTTATTTTCGGAGTTTCTTTCAGGAGCACGGAGCAGGAGTGCTGCAGTGAATAAAGGCTGATTTATGGTTCCGCTTAAAATCGACGGCGTAGCCTACGGTGTAGGGTACGCGGCGCACGCAGCGTTCGGTGCGTCGCCGCGTAACCTACGCCGTAGGGTCTGCGTTGGTGTAACGCGGACCCATAAATCAGCCTTTTAAAAAGCAAGTTTCAGCTGTCAATCAAAAGAACGTGGGGGGCCTAACGCGTTCGTAATTATAAGGCTGTGGCCCGTCATATTGGTGTGAATACACATTCACAACCTCTTCAGTGTCACAACTAACATTAAGATCCATTATTTTTCCTATTGTTGAAATTCACCGCGCTCCCTCCCGATACGTCACTTCCGGTTCAGCTTTTTCAGATGCGGAAGTAAAATACTCTCACAAAAACAACTCCGGAGGTCACTGTAGTATATATTTATGCGTATTTCAATGAAAATTCAGTTCCTACATTATTTTCCTACACATTGATTCACAGGGGTCTCCAACCTGCAATATGCTCTTTAGTTAAAATACAGGCTTCACATGACCTGGGCTTAAATGTGCGGCACTTACCTTGTCAAGGGTCAAAATAACATCTTCAGCTTCAACTATGAGCTCCGTAAGGGACCGAGTCTTGCGGATCTGAGTAACAACAAAAGATATTTCAAATATATTACACTGTCTTTTAAAGTATTTCTGTCAGTAGTGTCTGTTGACTTCTTATTTTGTTTCTTCTGGCTTCTCTCTTTAGACCACTGTGGATCATCAGTTTCCAAACTTCACCTGTCTTCCACATCTTCTGTCACACCAACCAGCTGCATATGCTTTTGCGCCAGATCCACAAATATCGTCTTTATTCTTCCTTTTTACATTTTCTCTTGCTTTTTAAATTTTTTCTTAACTTGCAGCTCCATCACCAGCAGCCTTCTGCCAGTGCCTTCACTATAACTCCTATAACCACTATAACGTATCAAACCATCTCAGTCTAGCATTTCTTGCTTAATGTCAAAGATGTTGAGCCTTGGCTGGTACTCTGATTCTTAATCTTGTCTTGAAACAATGTGTGCGTGAAATGAGATGGAAGGGGTCAGTCACATTCATTGTGCTCATATTAATAAAAAGCGGTACTTTCATACAAGCACGCGACCTGAAAAAGGGGGAAATGTTTTGCAAAGAAATTAGAGAATAAGCGCCCAATTACAGTCTCGTGAGACCAGCCTGTCTTTACAGGTTTTAGACACCAGCACTGACCAGGATATTTAGTCTTTTTTTTTTTTTTTTTTTTTTTAAATATTGGCCAAATCTGCACAATACAACCAGTGTCTCCTGTTGGTAGCAGAAGAGAAAGAAAAGATAAGAATAAACATCATGATTTTAAGTCTCCTCTTCGCAGTTTTCCTCCATTAATATACAGTATGTTGCCAAAAGTATTCTTGACTCGCATACGAACTTAAGTGATGTCCCATTCCTAATCCATAGGGTTCAATATGACGTAGGTCCCCCTTTTGCAGCTTCAACTCTTCTGGGAAGGCTGTCCACAAGGTTTGGGAGTGTGTTTACGGGAATTGTTGACCATTCTTCCAGAAGCGCATTTGTGAGGTCACACACCAATGGTGGACGAGAAGGTCTGGCTCTGATTCATCAGGTTGACGTCAGGCCGGTCATGTTCATCCACACCAGACTCTCTCTTCATGGACCTTGCTGTGTGCACTGGTGCACAGTCAAGCTGGAAAAGATCCAAACTTTCCCCACAAAGTTGGGAGCATGGAACTGTCCAACACCTCTTGGTATCCTGAAGCATTCAGAGTTCCTTTCACTGGAACTAATGGCCCTTGTCCACTAGTACCACCTCAGCTCGCTTCTACCCGCCTCGCCCCCGTCTTGCGCTTTTCCACTAGGGGCTGAGGCGGGTAAAGGCTGGCCAAGTAGATACTGTTTTTGTACCTTTTCTGCCGAGGTTCTAAGCGGGCTGAGTCGGCCCTGGATCTGATGTCATCACCCTCCACGTCACTGATTGGTCGGGGGGCAGGGCCGTCAGACGGGGAGTCAGCACGAGAACGTCTCGCAGCGTTTTTTATTATACAGCGCAAACGTGTTTGGTGATCCAACTCTGAGGTGCAGATGTTCATAAACCTGGGGGCTGACGAGAGAATTAAGAAGGGATGTAGACGGAGATAAGGAACGATCAGATCCACCAGGAGGTCTGTTTTACTCTCAGCCGCTCGCGGCTCCAGCTGATTTCTCATCAGCGCCGACATGAACAAAGCGGTTGCGCAATCGAGTACGTCACAGCAGCTTCACCCCAACCCCCCCACTTCTCACCTGGGGGGGGGGGAAACAAACGAGGACAAAGTGGGTGGAGGCGGTACGAGGCGTGACGAGCCGTCCCGAGCCGCGCTGAGTAGGTACTAGTGGAAAAGGGCCATAAGACGCCAAGCCCAGCTCCTGAAAAACAACCCCACACCTTAATTCTCCTGCCACCAATCTTTACACTTGGCACAATGCAGTCAGACAAGTACTGTTCTCCTGGCAACTGCCAAACCCAGGCTCATCCATCAGATTGCCGGATGGAGAAGCGGGATTGGTCACTTCAGAGAACGCGTCTCCGCTGCTCTAGAGTTCACAGTGGCGGCGCGCTTTACACCACTGCATCCCACGCTTTGCACTGCACTTGATAATGTACGGATTGGATGAAGCTGCTCAGCCATGGAAACTCATTCCATGGAGCTATCTGCGTACTGTTCTTGATCTAATCTGAAGGTGACACATAGGGCCAGTCCCAATCCCCCCCCACTACCCCTACTTTTCAGCTCTACCCCTAGATTTTGCCCGTTCCCGTGAGGGTAGTGGTGTCCCAATTCCTCTTTGCATGTAGGGGTAGTGGACATAACGAGGGTTAGTGGGTATGAATCTAGCCCTTAAAAGCGAAGGATTTCAGATGCTGACTAGCCGACGGAGGCCCAGAGAATATTTCCCAGAATGCTTTACGTCATCATTTGCAGAGTCAGACTGAATCAAACAAAAAAACATGGTGGACATTTCTCATTTTTTAGTGAATAAAATCAATATTTTGAGTTAGTTTCTGCATAAAAATGCATTTTGATTACATTTCTAGCGAGAAATATATATTTTTCTTTCATAATATTCACTCAGTGAATGTACATAATCACTCGCTTGCTCGTTGTTGCGTTGCATCTTCATATCTTGCCAGAATAAAGGCGGATTTATGGTTCCGCATTACACCAACGCAGAGCCTACGGCGTAGGTTACGCCGTAGGCTCTGCGTCGATTTAACGCGGAACCATAATTCAGGCTTAATGTGAAGCTGCAACGTTTTCAACCTGATCTCACAAACATCCGTGAAATGCCCAAGACCGCTTACGTACCCGAACGTAAACCACGCAGTGAAGTAGCAAGTGGTGTCCCAATCCCTAGGGAAGATCACAAAGCCCTACCGCTTGTGGCTTCATTTTGAGGGTAAAGTGGTAGTGAGTGAGGGCTAGTGGTAGTGGGTAGGGGGAACATTGGGATTGGCCCTAAGTTTGGAGGTCTGTAGCCATCGACTCTAAAAAGTTGGTGATCTCTTTGCACTATGCGCCTCAGCATCCGCTGACCCCGCTCCGTCGGTTGGTGGCTGAGTTGCTGTCATTCCCAAACTCTTCCATGTTCTTATAATACAGCTGACAGTGGAATATTTAGGAGCGAGGACATTTCACAACTGGATTTGTTGCACAGGTGGCATCCTATCACAGTTGGAATTCCCTGAGTCTCGACAGTGACCCATTCTTTCACAAATAGCTGTAAGAACAGTCTGCACGCCTCGGTGCTTGATTTCATACACCTGTGGCCTTGGAAGTGATCGGAACATCTGATTCAGATTATTTGGAAAAGAAGTGAAAAGTGAATGAATACTTTTGGCAATAAAGTATATCTTCATGTACCTGTGCTCAGCTCAAAACTGAGCTGAGCTTAATTCTTTTGTAAAGGGTAAAGGGTCTGAGCGTTAACTCCTGAAACATAGTATGTATTTGACCATGTATGAAACAGATATTTAAAAGCAGCCGACAGCTACATTTTTGACAAGTGGTATATTTGTTAATAAGTAAAGCCAGTACTGGAGTTGAGGGGGTATGAGGGGGGATGGCATCCCCCCTGAAATAAAAACGCTCCAAATCATCCCCCCTGAAATAAAAACGGTCCAAATCACCCCCCCCCCGAAAACTGCCATCCCCCTTTTCCTTGTCATTTCATCAGTGAATGTGGTTTTACTGCTATTTCAACATTTAGAGTCATCACCAGAAAAATAACACCAGAAAAATAACTTATTTGACCATTTTCACCTGTTTCAAGTACATTTTCACTTGAAATAAGTAGGAAAATCTGCCAGTGGGACAAGATTTATCTTCTTATTACAAGCAAAAAGTAGATTTTTCTACTTATTTTAAGTGAAAATATACTTGAAACAGGTGAAAATTGTTGTTTTTTTCCAGTGATGAGTCTTGTTTTAAGGGTAATGAGATTTCTTTCCAAATCATCCCCCCTGTAAAACTGCCATCCCTCCTTTCCATCCCTTATGTCATTTCATCAATGAATGTGGTTTTACTGCTATTTCAACATTTAGAGTCATCACCAGAAAAATAACTTATTTGACAATTTTCACCTGTTTCAAGTACATTTTCACTTGATATAAGTAGGAAAATCTGCCAGTGGGACAAGATTTATCTTCTTATTACCAGCAAAAAAATCTTGTTCCACTGGCAGATTTTTCTACTTATTTCATGTGAAAATCTACTTGAAGCAGGTGAAAATTGTTGTTTTTTCCAGTGATGAGTATTGTTTTAAGTGTAATGGGATTTTTGAGTGATCCATGTTACTTATCCTGTGAAGGACAGAGTCATATTGATAAGTTCAGAAAAGTGTTTTTTATTGTTGTGTTTTGATGTATTTGATGTAAGCCCAGTGGATATTTAAAGCTTACAGAAGGCTGCATTTAACTGCTGCTATGTCATTCCTGCTGTATTTCTGCAGGTGTTTTGGTCACTGCTATTATTTGTAATATATTATATTATTTGTAATCAGCACAAATTATCTGTCCCCATATGATAAAATCCACCACCCCCCCTGATTCTTTTTTACAACTCGAGTACTGAGTAAAACTAATAGCTAGATTTGCTGGTGGGGTTTGATCAGCTGCTCACCTTGGCCATCACCTCCATCCACTTCTGCTGGCATTCCTCGGCAGAGAAAGGAGGAAACGTCACTTTATTCCAGTCTACAGCTTTCAGTCCAGCAAGGTAGCCGCTCCTCCTCCCACGG
Organism: Cololabis saira; assembly: GCF_033807715.1. Classification (NCBI taxonomy): domain Eukaryota; kingdom Metazoa; phylum Chordata; class Actinopteri; order Beloniformes; family Belonidae; genus Cololabis; species Cololabis saira. The sequence continues at coordinate 36,796,153 of NC_084605.1, forward strand.
TTTGCTAAACAAGCTTTCATTGCAGTAAAAAGCCTCTGTAGGTTTTCTGTGGTCCATCCTGTAATAAGGACACAGTGAACCAGGTTTATCCCAACAAGCTGAGACTCTGCTCTCACGTGGGGAACATTTCTCAGAGTGGATTTTGATACATTTACCCACCAGATTCCGCAGTCCCGGGTTCTTCTGAAGACATTTCCAAAACCAAAATCGTTTCCTTTAAGTGTACTGAAATTCAGCTCAGCTACAAGCTGAGAACAGTCTAACATTAGAAATACACAAGGAAAAGAGAAATACTGCAGCCAATGGGCTTCTTCTTCTTTGCCTCTCAGTTTGTTGATAAAGAATATTGGCGGATTCCCTATGGCAGAGTAAGACAGACGCCCCCTATCGACCGGGAGGTGTAAAACAAAATGTTGTACCTCATCGGACGATGCCGAACTCATCTCCCGGTACCAAAACGCCGACATATGCAGCATACAGGACTGTCTCAGAAAATTAGAATATTGTGATTTTCTGTAATATAATTACAAAAACAAAAATGTCATACATTCTGGATTCATTACAAATCAACTGAAATATTGCAAGCCTTTTATTATTTTAACATTGCTGATCATGGCTTACAGCTTAAGAAAACTCAAATATCCTATCTCAAAAAATTAGAATATTCTGGGAATCTTAATCTTAAACTGTAAACCATAATCAGCAATATTAAAATAATAAAAGGCTTGCAATATTTCAGTTGATTTGTAATGAATCCAGAATGTATGACATTTTTGTTTTTTTAATTGCATTACAGAAAATAAAGAACTTTATCACAATATTCTAATTTTCTGAGACAGTCCTGTATACTGCACACATGCAAATGTCTCTCAAATGTATATTTTTATCATTTTAGGTCTGTGCAGCCTATCTGATAGTTTTTTTTTTGTTTTTTTAAATGTTTTTTTGTTGTTGTTTTTTCACTGTATGACTGCACTATACTGTATTTTTATGTTCAGGACCCCAGGAAGACTAGAGGCACATTTGTGTGCTTCTAATGGGGATCCTTAAATAAACTAAACTAAACTAAAACATTCAGCATAATGGACAGTTTTCAAACTCCCTTAAATAATATGATTTTTTTTTTTGTTAAAGATTAAATTAAGCCGTTCGTCATAAACATTTGAAACTAGTTAGAATTTTTTTTCAGACCACTTGTGACTTTTGGCCATATTGTCACACAATTGTATTGCTAATTTTAATCTAATAAAATCCCTTAACAAAAACATGGAACATTTCAGGCATATATTATCTATTTTAGGTCAGGGTGTCTGTCATAATAATTTTCATAACATATAAATAGCAGCTTTATGTAAAGGTTCTTCTGCCCATACCTGTCAAGTTTTGGATTTAAAAATACAGGAAATTGTCTGCCGCTGTCCCACCGGCCCAACCAGAGTCCAGTATCTTACATGTTAAGACAGATTTACGTTAAATCTAAAATAACTACCTGTCAAACCTTTATAAACTACAATTATGTGCTGAGAATCTGACCTGAATCTGGCCTATCTTTGTTGACACTGAAATGCTGTGGATATTCCTATGCATGTAATTCCTATAATAGAGCCTACACAAAAACACAAAAGTGGATTAAAGCACATTTATTTATTTTGAATATTTTCAGTTAATATACACATTAATTGTCTTCAAGTGAAACATTTACATTTTCTTTTAAGTTGTCATTTTCACTCATGTGGCTCTCTGGCATTCACTGACTGATGACACAGACACATGTTTCTATATCTTATCTTTAGGAAAGTAAATTTGGTTTCCCATTTTTAGAGATATTTACACCAAGTCTTCTTCTTTTTTGTCATAAATATCTTCACTCTGTTTACATCCATCCATATCTGTTTGTTCCAGTTGTTGCCACTAACCTCCAGAGAACTGCCACCCAGGGTGCAGCGGGTGGCAGTTCTCGCGAGGTTAGTGGCAATTCAGTTTGCTGTTCAAAAATTATTATATTATAAAACTGGAAATTTACGGGAAAATACTAATACGGGAGGATGGCGAGAAAGAGGGGTGAAATATGCCACCAAGCTATAATAAACTCTATAACATATTAGACTTTAAATGATGTAAACATCAACCAAATACATGTAATTGTTAAAAAATATATATATTGATGCCATGTTTATGGGGGGGTGGGTGGTGGGGTTGGGCGAGACAGCGGTCTGCCTGCATACAAATATCCTGCCAGTAGGTGGCAGTGTCACTCCGTGTAACTCATGTATTCTGGATACACACAGCAGTTCTTCTCCTGACTCCGTTAAGTAAATACTGTTTCTGAAGTAACTTGCCTGCTAGCCTTCTTTCATTATTACTACACAACAAGGAGGAACTAATGTTTTGACGCCGGAACCGCTGGGCTACGGCGTTGTTCACGGCGGAACAGTTAAACAGCGTTCAGGCAGTGTGTACAGGTTGTTGGCTACGCTGTTCAGGTGCAAAGGATGGAGACATTTTTGACAGGGATGAAAAGAAAAACATGCGATGCTTCTGAAACAAACAAGACAAAGAGCTCAGCTGACAGTCATCAACCAAAAACCAAGACCAGAAAATGTGATGAAGCCTAACTTGCTCTTGGGTTCATGGTGAATGTGGTGGGAGATGAGGAGCGACCCATTTGTGTTTTATGTCTGAAAACTCTGGCAGCTGACAGTATGAGACCCAACAAATTAAAAAGACACTTGGAGACATTACACCCCATCCACGTTAACAAGCCACTTGAGTTTTTTCAGAGAAACCTCGGCGAATACCGTCAGCGGGAACATAGTTTTGTAAAAGCTGCATCAGTGAACAGCAAAGCCCTTTTAGCATCATACATAGTCGCGTACAGAGTTGCGCAGTGCAAGAAGCCACACACGATCGCAGAGCAGCTCATCCTCCCCGCAGCTTTAGATATGGTGTCAACAATGCTTGATGAGAAAAGCGCAGAAAAATTGAAGGCCATCCCACTTTCCAATGACACGGTCGCGAGACGTATAAGCTAGGGACAGGAGTTGCAAATTAGCAATAGCTATAAACTCTATGTGCAGAACATCAGTGGCTGTCATTGTACTGAAACTATGTTTAAACTGCATTGTCCCTATCAACTAAACCAATAAAATAAAAAAAAGCGACATTTCAGAGGATCTTGAAGAACAACTTCTTGAAAAAACGAAAGACTAACGTTTTGCCATATAAGTGGATGAGGCTACCGACAGCAACCTACCACTCACTTTGTGAGGAGATGGGAGCGCAACATACAGCTGTGGGGTTTCACAGCGAGGCCAGGTGGCTCTTCCAAGGGAAAGTGTTGTCACGCCTCTACGAGCTCAGACAGGAAATTCAGATGTTTTTGGAAGAGGAGAAAATGTATGAAGCTGCAAGCAAATTTGGTGATGAACAATTTCTGGTGAAACTGGCCTATCTTAGTGATATATTTGGAAAGCTGAATGAATTAAATCTTCAGCTTCAAGGGAGAGACAAGCACCTCCCTCACCTGGCAGACAAGATCAGCGCATTCACTCGTAAGCTGGAGATGTGGGGCAGGAGACTTGATCAGGGGAACACAAACTGCTTTGAGAATCTGACTGAATTTGCTGAAACAAGTGAATCTGGCGCTGGGTTCCAGAGCCCAAGCTATGTGTGGAGGTGAGCCCGACTATCTCTAACCGGTATCTCTCAACCTCACGCACAAGCTCCGGCTCCTTCCCTCCCAGCGAGGTGACATTCCATGTCCCCACTGTGAGGGTTTTAGTCCAGGGATTGGGTCGTCGCGGCACCCCGCCACGACTGCTACCCAGATCACATGGCACCACCTTGTCATGGACCTTCCTGCGGGTGGTGGGCCTACGGGAAGGCGGGCCCACGTCGCCGTTTCGGGCTGAGCCCGGCCGGGTCCCACAGGCAAAGACCCGGCCACCAGGCGCTCGCCTACGAGCCCCAACCCCAGGCCTGGCTCCAGGGCGGGGCCCCGGTGACACCGATCCGGGCGACGTAGCGGTCCTTGGTCTTTTCTTCTTCATGACAAGCTTGTGAACCGCTCTTAGTCTGGCCCGTCACCTAGGACCTGTTTGCCATGGGAGACCCTACCAGGGGCGTAATGCCCCCAACAACATAGCTCCTAGGATCACTCGGGCACACAAACCCCTCCGCCACAGTAAGGTGGCGGTTCAAGGAGGGGTATATACCTCTATACCCTCCGCAGGCTGCTCGAGGGTTCATGGGAATTTGCCCAACCAGTCTACATGTGCTTTGTGGATCTGGAGAAGGCATTTGACCGTGTCCCTCGTGCCATTCTGTGGGGGGTGCTCGATGAGTATGGAGTCCGGGGCCCTCTATTAAGGGCTGTCTGGTCTCTATATGATCGGAGCAGTAGTCTGGTTCTCATTGCCGGCAGTAGATCAGACTTGTTCCCGGTGCATGTTGGACTCCGGCAGGGCTGCCCTTTGTCACCAGGGGCCGGAGGGGATCCGGTTTGGGAACCACGGGATTTCGTCTCTGCTTTTTGCGGATGACGTTGTCCTGTTGGCTTCATCGGATCGGGACCTTCAGCATGTGCTGGGGCGGTTTGCGACGCGGCAGGGATGAGAATCAGCACCTCCAAGACCGAGGCCATGGTTCTCCACCGGGAAAGGGTGGCGTGCCTTCTCCGGGTGGGTGGAGAAGTCCTGCCTCAGGTGGAGGAGTTCAAGTATCTCAGGGTCTTGTTCACGAGTGAGGGAACGATGGAGCGTGAGATTGACAGACGGATCAGTGAAGCGTCCGCAGTTATGCGGTCGATGTACCGGACCGCCGTGGTGAAGAAGGAGCTGAGTCGAAAGGCGAAGCTCTCGATTTACCGGTCAATCTACGCACCTACCCTCACCTATGGTCATGAACTTTGGGTAGTGACCGAAAGGACAAGATCGCGGATACAAGCGGCCGAGATGAGTTTCCTCCGCAGGGTGGCTGGACGCTCCCTTAGAGATAGAGTGAGGAGTTCGGTCACCCGGGAGGAGCTCGGAGTCGAGCCGCTACTCCTTCACATTGAGAGGAGTCAGCTGAGGTGGCTTGGGCATCTGTATCGGATGCCTCCTGGATGCCTCCCTAGGGAGGTGTTCCAGGCATGTCCCACCGGGAAGACCCAGGACACGCTGGAGAGACTATGTCTCTCGGCTGGCCTGGGAACTCCTCGGACTCCCCTCAGAGGAGCTGGAGGAAGTGTCTGGGGTGAGGGAAGTCTGGGCATCTCTGCTGAGGCTGCTGCCCGCGCGACCCGGGAACAGATAAGCGGCGGACGATGGATGGATGGATGGATGGAAGTGAATCTGGAGCCACCTCCGTGATTCCATGTATTCAGGAGCACATCTCTTCCATGAGAGAGTTGTTTCAAAAATACTTCCCAAACAACAGTATGTTGGGGTTTGGTTTGCTAGGACCCAAGTGCAGGAGACAGAGGGAGGCTGGAGGCAGGGTTTTAATCCAAAAAGGCAAAAACAAAGCGCTGCAGAGCAGGATTAACTAAAAACCAGGAACAGGAAAAAAACGACGAGGAGACATTCAATTCAATTCAATTCAATTTTATTTATATAGCGTCTAATACAACAGAGTTGTCTCTAGACGCTTTACAGAGACCCATACCCAGAACATGACCCCCGAGCAGTTATTACATAAACAATGGCAGGTAAAAACTCCCCTAGTGGGAGAAAAACCTTAAGCCAAACAGTGGCAAGGAAAAACTCCCCTTTAGGAGGGAAGAAACCTTGAGCAGGACCAGGCTCATCAGGGGGGACCCTCCTGCCGAGGGCCAGACTGGTGGGTCAGGGACGGCAACAGCACAGCAGGCAGGTGGAAGCAGCAACGGGATGACCGGGGGTGGGGACCGCAGGCCAGCACACAGCTCCCGAAGCTCCGGCCCAATCAGCAAGTCCCAGGTTGGGGTGCAGGGTCAGGAAAAGACTTGTGCTCCGTAATGCAAGCTACAAGCCACCCACGGCCACCTGCAGGACAAAAGAGAGAAAAGGGAGGAGAAGGGGGGGCCAGCAACGGGATGACCAGGGGTGGGGACCGCAGGCCAGCACGCAGCTCCCGAAGCTCCGGCCCAATCAGCAAGTCCCAGGTTGGGGTGCAGGGTCGGGGAAAGACTTGTGCTCCGTAATGCAAGCTACAAGCCACCCACGACCACCTGCAGGTTCCGGTGTCCGGCAAAGGATGCTGCAACATGGACAAAAGAGAGAAAAGGGAGGAGAAGGGGGGGCCAGCACAAGAAACCACAGGAGCGACTCTGACACACTAAAGTTTACACTACCTAGAGATTTACCAACACCAGCTAGAGGTTTACTAAACACTAACTATAGGCTTTACTAAACAGAAATGTTTTAAGTTTAGTTTTAAAGGTGGAGGTGGTGTCAGCCCCCTTAACCCAGATTGGAAGTTGGTTCCATAGTAGTGGCGCCTGATAGCAGAACGCCCGCCCTCCAAATCTACATATAGATACTCTAGGAACTACAAGTAAACCTGCACTCTGAGAACGGAGAGCTCTGACAGGAACATAAGGCACTATCAGGTCTTGCAAATAATGCGGAGCTAAGCCGTTTTGGGCTTTATACGCAAGTAATACAATTTTAAATTGGATTCTGAATTTTACGGGTAACCAATGGAGCGACGCTAACACTGGAGAGACGTGGTCTCTCCTGCTAATTCCTGTCAGTACTCGTGCTGCTGCATTTTGGATCAGCTGGAGCCTATTCAGCAAATGACTTGGACATCCTGCTAACAACACATTACAGTAATCTAGTCTAGAAGATACAAACGCATGAACTAGTTTTTCTGCATCACTCTGTGAGAGGATTTTCCTAATCTTTGCAATATTACGGAGATGGAAAAAGGCTATTTTACAAACCTGATTGACATATGGTTTAAACGACAAATCCTGATCGAAAATAACACCAAGATTTCTCACAGTTGCACTGGAAGCCATCGCAACACCATCTAATCCCTTCCTAAGATGCTCTGGACCAAGAATGATAACCTCTGTTTTATCTGAATTTAGAAGCAGGAAATTTCTGGACATCCAGTCCTTGATGTCCCTAAGACATGCCTGAAGTTTAACTAACGGTTCTGTTTCATCCGGCTTCATAGACAAATAGAGCTGCGTATCATCAGCATAACAATGAAAGTGTATGCCGTGATTCTGGATTATACTTCCCAACGGCTGCATGTATAAACTGAACAAGATTGGCCCTAGCACTGAACCCTACGGAACACCATAACAGACCCTTGACTGTTCTGAAGAAACCTCATGTACATGAACAAACTGGAACCTGTCAGATAGGTATGATTTAAACCAACATAGAGCTGTCCCTTTAATCCCAACAACATGCTCTAACCTGTGCAGTAAAATGCCATGATCTATAGTGTCAAAAGCAGCACTGAGGTCCAGTAGAACCAGTATGGACACTAATCCCTTATCTGAGGCCATAAGGAGGTCATTCGTGACTCGAACAAGTGCTGTCTCTGTGCTATGATGCATTCTGAACCCTGACTGAAAGACTTCAAACAGATCATTTCTATACAAATAGTCACATAACTGGCTTGAAACTGCCTTTTCCAGAATTTTAGACACAAATGGAAGGTTGGAAATTGGTCTATAATTAGCTAAGGTGTCTGGGTCAAGAGAAGGTTTTTTAAGTAAAGGTTTAATTACTGCGACTTTGAAAACCTGTGGTACATATCCTAAACTTAGGGATAAGTTAATTTGGTCCAGTATTGTCGTACCAATAAGAGAAAAAATATGTTTGAATAGTCGAGTCGGGATGGGGTCTAACATACATGTGGTTGACTTAGCTCTATTAACGAGTGAAGTCAGCTCAGGGAGGTCTATAGGATCAAAACAGTCTAGAGACAAGTCAGAGCCTAGGGAAGTCGCTAAAGCTGAAGAAACACCTACAACCATGGAGGAAGAACCAGTACGGACCGGCAGGGAACCAAGGAATGACAAGACAAGATATACTGAAGGGATAACGAGACATGACGAGACACAGGTGCAGACACAATCAGGGCAGATGGGACACAGGCGGGGCAAGACAGAAACTGAAAGTCACAAACTGGGGAGAAGTGCCAAACCCTGACACAGTGCACAGTATGACTGGGCGAGAGATCCTTTTAACTCAGCGGCAGCTGCTGATTCAGCCCTGCCGAGCCCTGTCATCGAGATGACATCAGACTCCGCCCTGAGGATGCGGTTTACATCCCTGACACTGACTGAATTTTGGCTTGGTGTGGAGAGAGAGCATCCACTCATTGGGCAGAGGGCTGTGGGAATTCTGCTTCCTTTCGCCACATCTTATCTCTGTGAGATTGGCTTTTCAGCTGTTGCGACACTGAAAACAAAGTACAGATCTAAGCTCCACATTGAGTCTGGCCTGCGAGTGGCAGTATCAAGCCTGCAACCCCGTTTTGAGATGATGTGTAGAGCAAAACAGGCTCATTGCAGCCACTAATACACTCACAAGTAACTCTCACAAACTGTCTCACAACTCTTGCCAAATATTTGCATTTGTTCTTTTTTTGTACATACATACTCAATTGTTTTTGTTCTTACAAAGTGAATGAATCATTCATTTTGATGTCACAAAAGTGGTTTGCCAAATCGTTTTTTGGAAAACAGAAAAGTGAAAAGAATGTTCATATTAAAGGAGACATATTATGGCATTTAATGTATATTTTAAACAGGCCTTGAATGTCTTAAAAACAATCTAAAGCTTGTTTTTTCTACATAAATCAGAAATCCAGCCTGTGAGCCCTGTCACTAGTTTTACCGCTTCTAACCCCTTTTTCTGTGCCTCATTCTAAGGGAAGGGGGGGGGTATGATAATGAGGCTCTGTGCTGATTGGCTCCCTGAATGACGTGTAGCAGGGGAGGAGAATAAACCTTGCTCCGCCAGAGCAGCCCGAGCCTGTAAATAAATCACAACACTGAATTTTCACAAATGGCAACTTTATTGTTAAAAAAATAAAATATGAGTTGTATATAAATAACATTTATGCACTATTTCAGCCAGATCTGCCCGGCGGATGCTGAACGCTGGCCCTGCAACCCCACGGCGGGCGCCCTGCGCATGGCTCCGCGGCGCATGGCTCCGGGGCGCATCGCCCGTTACCGGTGATCAAACCGACAGATTTCGCTGAAAATCTCGGAGGGTGAAGCTGATCCAGCCTGGGACGTACCCCAGAAATCCCTGCTTCCAAAGCGGCTGGGAACCTGGACAATTTAGTCGGAAACCCCGCTTTGGGAACCATAAAGTAGGCTGGAGCAGCGCGCATCACCGCGGCTTTAACCGGGGAATCTGACCGGTTCCGACCGGCCGGGACCGCAGGAACCCGCCTAGACTGGTAGCAGGGACTCCCGGGGACCGACCAGCGGAATTTCAGCCGGATCTGCCCGGCGGATGCTGTGCGACGGGCGCCCGGCGCACAGATCGGCTCCGGGGCGCATCCTCTGCGCATCGCCCGTTACCGGTGATCAAACCGACAGATTTGGCTGAAAATCTCGGAGGGTGAAGCTGGTCCGACCTGGGACAGACCCCCGAGGACCCAGCTCCCAAACCACCCGGGAACCTGGATGATTTAACCCGGATCCGCTCCGCCGCGGCGCCGCGTCCGACTGGCTGAAGGAAGCACCGCTCCAGCCTGCGGAGAGAGCTGGTTGTGGGCGTGGTTTCAGCAGCGGAGGCCAAACCTCTGCGCCTAGGGTGACGTCACCCTAGGCGCAGATTTTAATCGAGAAAAAACAAGAAAAAACGTGTTTTTCATAATAGGTCCCCTAAAAAAACTAATGTTCATGATTTTGATATCACAAAGTAGTTTGCTAAAGTTAGTTTTTTCCACAACATAAATTACAAGAGAAAAGTGAAATGAATGTTCGTAATAAAAATTCAAAAAAGGAATGTTCATGATAAAAAAAACTAATGTTGATTTTGATGTTACAAAAGTGGTGTGTTAAATGTTATTTGCACAACATATGTTATTTGCACAACAGAAATGACTAAAACAGGTGAGACAAGTGGTCATTTTTTTGATGTTGTATCAATAAAGTTACTGTAAAAACAGCCTATTTTGTCACCAGTTTGTCGGGGCGGGGGGCATGAAAAATTTGCTTCCTCAAAAGGGGGGGACGACAGAAAAAGTTTGAGAACCACTGCTTTAAATCAAGGTTGAAAATATTTTTATTTACTGCTGCATTTCAGTAATCCCCCATAAAGCACTATAACCTTTGTTTCTTGCATCTCATTTGTTTGATTATTTTTTAACTTATGTCTTTCTGTCCCTAATTTCTGCTTTTAAAACTTTTTTTGTTTTGTTCTATTTTGTTTGATTTTATTGCTGATTTGTTTAAACTTAAATCATGCTTTTTATTTCTACCATGTGATGTTTTAATGTCTCTGTAAAGCACTTTGAATCACCTTGTTGTTGAATTGTGCTATACAAATGAACCCGCCTTGCCTTGTAATACTAACACTTTGCCACACTACACTGAAAAAAATAAATCTATCCATCCATCCATCCATCCATCCATAATCTATACCCGCTTTATCCTTTGCAGGGTCACGGGGGTCTACTGGAGTCTATCCCAGCTATTTTCAGGCGAGAGGAAGCCTGGACAGGTCACCAGTCCATCACAGGGCCACATACACAAACAACCAGACACACTCACACTCACACCTACGGGCAATTTAGAATCACTAATTAACCTAATATGCATGTTTTTGGACTGTGGGAGGAAACCGGAGTAACCGGAAGGAACCCACGCAAGCAGGGTGAAAAATAAATCTAAGCGCATGTAAATATAACATATTTAAATCTGTGACATTAACAATTAAAAATGAAGTTTGTTGCTTTACATGAATGCATCTAGTTTTGAACTTAATCTGCATTTGTTCAAAAAACAAGACATTGTGCGGTCATTCTTCCAAACCGGTGCAATTTAGACATTGACATTCTCAAATTTTTTACCCAAATGTATTAATATTCTGAATACTTCACAACTTTAAGATCATATTAAAGTTGTAGAAAATCATATTTTCCCACCTCAGGTTGCAAATCGTAATCATTTTTGGTCATTATTGTGGGATGTGGGCACTATTTGGCCTCAACTCCGTTATGGACACTATGGAATTGGTCTGAACTCTATTAAAACATATTATTGTAATTAAAACATAATTTTTCTATGAATCAGATGTCCCTCACTCTAATTCAATAATTGAGAACATAAAAAATGCTGACAATATCACACATTTGCTATTCCTCCACCTGAAATAGCATTTTTTTTAACCAAGGGCCTCCTGGACTTTGAGTTAAAGTTGTTTTAACTTCAGAATGTGAGTCAAAAAATTATATTTGTATGATCTTCTAAACATTTCAGACAACCTCCAACCATCAATAGCTGATGTTTTCATAAACAATGATAAATAATTGATAAAAAATGTATACGTGTGACAGAGTTGAGCCTTGCGTGACGGAGTTGAAAATCGTAACGGAGTTGAGGAAACAAACAAAGCTTACCATACCAATCTTTTTTAAACTGTCAAATCTACCCTCAGATTTTCTATAGAGTCTGTCCAGAAAAAGTAAGTCTCTAGGCCATTCCAGACAGAAGTTATGACGGTTAAAACACATATGCTCAACTCCGTCACATTCAAACACGTAACAGAGTTGAGTGTGATGGAGTTGGATTTTTTCCTCAAGATGACCGCTGCTCCCCACATGGTGGGTAACAAAAGAGCACATGGCATGCATGAAATTAAGGTATAATATATATACTTACAATGACAAATATAAATTTGAAAAACAATACCTCTCTATCTTTTTTTCATGTAACTGAGTTGAGTTGTTATGATTGACGACCACAGTATCACAGTATAGATCACTGAAATAAGTTATGAAAGAGCACACTTAAATTTTGTCTGAAGTCTGTTGTCTGAAGGCTTGTATGATGCAACTTCCTGTTTGTGATTTCATATGGACTGGTCCAATTTTCGGGGAAGGGGAGGGGGGTAATGATTTGTGGGACGGAGTTGAGCGAATACTAGGGGACGGGACTAAGTACTGTGATTTTACTGAAAAATCATAAATATATTTTGAACAAAAATATTGCAAACAAAAAAGCACAGACAGATGCACATTTTGATGCGGTCATTTATGTTCTTTAACTCCATTATATTGTTCATATCACAAGTACACTTTCATGGAAGGCTATCGGGGACATGAAAAAATAGGTGGTGTCAGCTGGAAAAAAGACACGTAATTTCTGATAGAAACTTAGTATTTATATATGTTTTATACTGTATTAAAGGGGACATCTTTGTGCATAAGGAGAGATGCTAAACATAGATTTTGGTGAAAGATTGGATAAAATACACTTATAAACATCAGTGGGACAGGAAATGCACCGGTTTGGAAGAATGACCCGTAAATCTATCCATCCATCCATCCATCCATCCATAATCTATACCCGCTTTATCCTTTGCAGGGTCACGGGGGTCTACTGGAGTCTATCCCAGCTATTTTCAGGCGAGAGGAAGCCTGGACAGGTCACCAGTCCATCACAGGGCCACATATACACAAACAACCAGACACACTCACACTCACACCTACGGGCAATTTAGAATCACTAATTAACCTAATATGCATGTTTTTGGACTGTGGGAGGAAACCGGAGTAACCGGAAGGAACCCACGCAAGCAGGGTGAAAAATAAATCTAAGCGCATGTAAATATAACATATTTAAATCTGTGACATTAACAATTAAAAATGAAGTTTGTTGCTTTACATGAATGCATCTAGTTTTGAACTTAATCTGCATTTGTTCAAAAAACAAGACATTGTGCATTTTTTCCTTAACCAGCAGTATTTCTGTAATCCCAGGTAATCTTTTCATTTACACACAAACAACAAGCAATGATCTTGTTATGGGCATGCCAAGTAGTGGCATGACCATATTGCAATCGTCCAGAATGGCCCAAAGGGCAATGCTGCTAGCATGCTAAAGTCGCAAAAGTCCCACTGCGCACCAGCGGGTGTACAGCATGACCCCGCACTGATGTGGAAAAAAAAAATCCCCAAAAAGTAAAACACGGCCGAAAAAATGAGGAAAAACATGAAAATGAAGGCGTAAATTAGTACCCAGAAAAGGTTTCCCTTTTCTTATTATGGGCATGCCAAGTAGTGGCATGACCATATTGCAATCGTCCAGAATGGCCCAAAGGGCAATGCTGCTAGCATGCTAAAGTCGCAAAAGTCCCACTGCGCACCAGCGGGTGTACAGCATGACCCCGCACTGATGTGGAAAAAAAAAATCCCCAAAAAGTAAAACACGGCCGAAAAAATGAGGAAAAACATGAAAATGAAGGCGTAAATTAGTACCCAGAAAAGGTTTCCCTTTTCTTATTATTATTAGTGCCACGGCTGCGCCACGTGGCACGCCTCCTCCATTGAGCTGCGCAAGCTCAATGGAGGAGGAGTGCCTCGTGCGCAGCACGAGGCACTCATACTATTGCTCAGGCTTATTAGTGCCACGGCTGCGCCACGTGGCACGCCTCCTCCATTGAGCTGCGCAAGCTCAATGGAGGAGGAGTGCCTCGTGCGCAGCACGAGGCACTCATACTATTGCTCAGGCTTATTATTATTTATATATTCTTCCGTAAAAACTTTGTCCGGCTACTCCTCCTACAGCTTTGAGAAAACGCGAAAAGTAAAAACGTAGAAACGTGCGCCTTAATCGGGAATCGATGGGTATGACTTTTATTAGCGATTGGCGTGCACGTTTTTGCGCAACGTGCACAAACGTGCGCTTTTTGCCCCATCCGGAACGCATTGCGTGAACTTTGGGGCCTCACCACTCGCACACCGTTACTCGAAAAATTCTGAACCGATTTAGAAAGTTGTAGGCCCTGAATTTAACTACAGTCCTGTGGATTTTCAGAACGATGGCACGAATAGTTTTTGCACGAAGTGCAAAAACATTTCCAAATTTCCAAACTAATGGGGAAGATTTTCCCATGCATTTCAATGGCGCCATTATAAGCGGATGGGAAAATGTTGAGAAAAAAAGACAAAAATCACCTTTTTTCTGAGTCACGTATCTTTCTCATACTTGGACGTAGAAACGTCATTCAAACTTCAAAACGGAGGAAAACTTCTCTTCTCTCTCCAAACCCGAAACAGTTTTTTCCTAAAATGTACACTTTTCAAGATATGAGCCCTCAAGCGAGGACTGGAAATCACTTTTTTTCAAATCTAGAGCACGGGAGTCAGTTTGCTAGAGTGTAGTTACACTGAAAAAAAAACATGATTTCTTATTTGTAACTCGAGGTCACGGCCAAACCGTAAAAGGTAGACAGATAATTTTTGGTCAGAATATAGACATAGGTGTTGTGATTTATAAAATGTGACTTTGACAGGCGTGGTGTGCACAAAATTTTAACGGGGGAGCCAACAGACACGCCAGTTCCTGTCTCTCTCTTCATTGACTCCCATGTTAAATGAAGTTTTCTTAAAAAAAATCTCATTTTTGTTTTCGAATTGCCGTTACTAACACATTTTAAGGAATATCTGTATGAAAATAACATTTAGATAATCTGGTAGGTTCTCTGTTTCTCAAAATGTTTTCGTTTTTCTGCTAAGAGCTACGGTTTGAGCGCAAAGTGGAGTGATTTCAGGTTTGTCACAACCAAAAATCCAGCTGAGTCATTCCCGCTCCCTCTGTATCAGGTTCTTGTTGCCCCTAGCAACCAGAGCTCAGCTGTTGACTGATTAGACTGACCCAGAACTGGTCACATGACTCACTCAGTACAGAATTCATAGTATAACCTGGAAAATGGAGAAATCTGAACCCTGACCTTTTAACCTTAGATGAACACACACACACACACACACACACACACACACACACACACACACACACACACACACACACGATAGGTGTTATTATGGGATGTCAGGTGTTTTTATAGGATGTTAGTGTTATTATGGGATGTCAGGTGTTTTTATAGGATGTTAGTGTTATTATGGGATGACAGGTGTTTTTATAGGATGTTAGTGTTATTATGGGATGTCAGGTGTTTTTATAGGATGTTAGTGTTATTATGGGATGGCAGGTGTTTTTATAGGATGTTAGTGTTATTATGGGATGGCAGGTGTTTTTATAGGATGTTAGTGTTATTATGGGATGTTAGTGTTATTATGGGATGGTAGGTGTTTATTATGGGATGGTAGTGTTATTGGTGTTAGCGGTCCCGTTAGCGGTTCTGTTAGCGGTCCTGTTAGCGATCCCGTTAGCGGTCCAGTTAGCGATCCCGTTAGCGGTCCAGTTAGCGACCCCGTTAGCGGTCCCGTTAGCAATCCCGTTAGCGGTCCCGTTAGCGGTTGTTAGTGATCCCGTTAGCGATCCCGTTAGCGGCTTGGTTAGCGATCCCGTTAGCGGCTCGGTTAGCGGTCCCGTTAGCGGTTCAGTTAGCGATTCCGTTAGCGATCCCGTTAGCGGTCCCGTTAGCGGTCCAGTTAGCGATCCCGTTAGCGGTCCAGTTAGCGACCCCGTTAGCGGTCCCGTTAGCGGTTCCGCTAGCGGTTGTTAGCGATCCCGTTAGCGGTCCCGTTAGCGGTTCAGTTAGCGATTCCGTTAGCGATCCCGTTAGCGGTCCAGTTAGCGATCCCGTTAGCGGTCCAGTTAGCGACCCCGTTAGCGGTTCCGCTACCGGTTCCGCTAGCGGTTGTTAGCGATCCCGTTAGCGGTCCCGTTAGCAGTTCTGTTAGCGGTTCTGTTAGCGGTCCTGTTAGCGGTTCCGTTAGCGGTTGTTAGCGGTCCCGTTAGCGATCCCATTAGCGGCTCGGTTAGCAATCCCGTTAGCGGCTCGGTTAGCGGTCCCGTTAGCGGTTCAGTTAGCGATTCCGTTAGCGATCCCGTTAGCGGTACCGTTAGCAGTCCAGTTAGCGATCCCGTTAGCGGTCCAGTTAGCGACCCCGTTAGCGGTCCCGTTAGCAATCCCATTAGCGGTCCCGTTAGCGGTTCCGCTAGCGGTTGTTAGCGATCCCGTTAGCGGTTCTGTTAGCGGTTCTGTTAGCGGTCCCGTTAGCGGTTCTGTTAGCGGTTGTTACCGGTCCCGTTAGCGATCCCATTAGCGGCTCGGTTAGCGGTCCCGTTAGCGATCCCGTTAGCGATCCCGTTAGCGATCCCGTTAGCGGTCCCGTTAGCGATCCCGTTAGCGGTCCCGTTAGCGGTCCCGTTAGCGGTCCCGTTAGCGGTTCCGTTAGCGGTTGTTAGCGGCTCGGTTAGCGATCCCGTTAGCGGCTCGGTTAGCGGTCCCGTTAGCGGTCCCGTTAGCGATCCCGTTAGCGGTTCAGTTAGCGGTTCTATATTTTCTGTAATAACTTTTGAATGGTTTGACATAGAGAGTCATGGGTGGTGTCATTGGAATCTGTATCGAGTCCTTGACCTTCATGGGTGCAAATAAGCCCCGCGATCATCCGGCAGTAGTCCGTGGCACTTCAAAATTTCCCGGGAATTTTGTCTAGTTAGTGCCACGGCTGCGCCACGTGGCACGCCTCCTCCATTGAGCTGCGCAAGCTCAATGGAGGAGGAGTGCCTCGTGCGCAGCACGAGGCACTCATACTATTGCTCAGGCTTATTAGTGCCACGGCTGCGCCACGTGGCACGCCTCCTCCATTGAGCTGCGCAAGCTCAATGGAGGAGGAGTGCCTCGTGCGCAGCACGAGGCACTCATACTATTGCTCAGGCTTATTTATTATTAGTGCCACGGCTGCGCCACGTGGCACGCCTCCTCCATTGAGCTGCGCAAGCTCAATGGAGGAGGAGTGCCTCGTGCGCAGCACGAGGCACTCATACTATTGCTCAGGCTTATTTATTATTTATTATATATTCTTCCGTAAAAACTTTGTCCGGCTACTCCTCCTACAGCTTTGAGAAAACGCGAAAAGTAAAAACGTAGAAACGTGCGCCTTAATCGGGAATCGATGGGTATGACTTTTATTAGCGATTGGCGTGCACGTTTTTGCGCAACGTGCACAAACGTGCGCTTTTTGCCCCATCCGGAACGCATTGCGTGAACTTTGGGGCCTCACCACTCGCACACCGTTACTCGAAAAATTATGAACCGATTTAGAAAGTTGTAGGCCCTGAATTTAACTACAGTCCTGTGGATTTTCAGAACGATGGCACGAATAGTTTTTGCACGAAGTGCAAAAACATTTCCAAATTTCCAAACTAATGGGGAGCTCATTTTCCCTATGTATTCCTATGGCGCCATTCAAAGCGGATGGGAAAATGTCGAGAAAAAAGACAAAATTCACCTTTTTTCTGAGTCACGTATCTTTCTCATACTTGCACGTAGAAACGTCATTCAAACTTCAAAACGGAGGAAAACTTCTCTTCTCTCTCCAAACCCGAAACAGTTTTTTCCTAAAATGTACACTTTTCAAGATATGAGCCCTCAAGCGAGGACTGGAAATCACTTTTTTTCAAATCTAGAGCACGGGAGTCAGTTTGCTAGAGTGTAGTTACACTGAAAAAAAAACATGATTTCTTATTTGTAACTCGAGGTCACGGCCAAACCGTAAAAGGTAGACAGATAATTTTTGGTCAGAATATAGACATAGGTGTTGTGATTTATAAAATGTGACTTTGACAGGCGTGGTGTGCACAAAATTTTAACGGGGGAGCCAACAGACACGCCAGTTCCTGTCTCTCTCTTCATTGACTCCCATGTTAAATGAAGTTTTCTTAAAAAAAATCTCATTTTTGTTTTCGAATTGCCGTTACTAACACATTTTAAGGAATATCTGTATGAAAATAACATTTAGATAATCTGGTAGGTTCTCTGTTTCTCAAAATGTTTTCGTTTTTCTGCTAAGAGCTACGGTTTGAGCGCAAAGTGGAGTGATTTCAGGTTTGTCACAACCAAAAATCCAGCTGAGTCATTCCCGCTCCCTCTGTATCAGGTTCTTGTTGCCCCTAGCAACCAGAGCTCAGCTGTTGACTGATTAGACTGACCCAGAACTGGTCACATGACTCACTCAGTACAGACTTCATAGTATAACCTGGAAAATGGAGAAATCTGAACCCTGACCTTTTAACCTTAGATGAACACACACACACACACACACACACACACACACACACACACACACACACACACACACACACACACACACACACGATAGGTGTTATTATGGGATGTCAGGTGTTTTTATAGGATGTTAGTGTTATTATGGGATGTCAGGTGTTTTTATAGGATGTTAGTGTTATTATGGGATGACAGGTGTTTTTATAGGATGTTAGTGTTATTATGGGATGACAGGTGTTTTTATAGGATGTTAGTGTTATTATGGGATGTCAGGTGTTTTTATAGGATGTTAGTGTTATTATGGGATGGCAGGTGTTTTTATAGGATGTTAGTGTTATTATGGGATGGCAGGTGTTTTTATAGGATGTTAGTGTTATTATGGGATGGTAGGTGTTTATTATGGGATGGTAGTGTTATTGGTGTTAGCGGTCCCGTTAGCGGTTCTGTTAGCGTTCCTGTTAGCGATCCCGTTAGCGGTCCCGTTAGCGGTCCAGTTAGCGATCCCGTTAGCGGTCCAGTTAGCGACCCCGTTAGCGGTCCCGTTAGCAATCCCGTTAGCGGTCCCGTTAGCGGTTGTTAGCGATCCCGTTAGCGGCTTGGTTAGCGATCCCGTTAGCGGCTCGGTTAGCGGTCCCGTTAGCGGTCCAGTTAGCGACCCCGTTAGCGGTCCCGTTAGCGGTTCCGCTAGCGGTTGTTAGCGATCCCGTTAGCGGTCCCGTTAGCGGTTCAGTTAGCGATTCCGTTAGCGATCCCGTTAGCGGTCCCGTTAGCGGTCCAGTTAGCGATCCCGTTAGCGGTCCAGTTAGCGACCCCGTTAGCGGTCCCGTTAGCGGTTCCGCTAGCGGTTGTTAGCGATCCCGTTAGCGGTCCCGTTAGCGGTTCTGTTAGCGGTTCTGTTAGCGGTCCTGTTAGCGGTTCCGTTAGCGGTTGTTAGCGGTCCCGTTAGCGATCCCATTAGCGGCTCGGTTAGCAATCCCGTTAGCGGCTCGGTTAGCGGTCCCGTTAGCGGTTCAGTTAGCGATTCCGTTAGCGGTTCCGCTAGCGGTTGTTAGCGATCCCGTTAGCGGTTCTGTTAGCGGTTCTGTTAGCGGTCCCGTTAGCGGTTCTGTTAGCGGTTGTTAGCGGTCCCGTTAGCGATCCCATTAGCGGCTCGGTTAGCGGGCCCGTTAGCGATCCCGTTAGCAATCCCGTTAGCGGTCCCGTTAGCGGTTGTTAGCGATCCCGTTAGCGGCTTGGTTAGCGATCCCGTTAGCGGCTCGGTTAGCGGTCCCGTTAGCGGTCCAGTTAGCGACCCCGTTAGCGGTCCCGTTAGCGGTTCCGCTAGCGGTTGTTAGCGATCCCGTTAGCGGTCCCGTTAGCGGTTCAGTTAGCGATTCCGTTAGCGATCCCGTTAGCGGTCCCGTTAGCGGTCCAGTTAGCGATCCCGTTAGCGGTCCAGTTAGCGACCCCGTTAGCGGTCCCGTTAGCGGTTCCGCTAGCGGTTGTTAGCGATCCCGTTAGCGGTCCCGTTAGCGGTTCTGTTAGCGGTTCTGTTAGCGGTCCTGTTAGCGGTTCCGTTAGCGGTTGTTAGCGGTCCCGTTAGCGATCCCATTAGCGGCTCGGTTAGCAATCCCGTTAGCGGCTCGGTTAGCGGTCCCGTTAGCGGTTCAGTTAGCGATTCCGTTAGCGGTTCCGCTAGCGGTTGTTAGCGATCCCGTTAGCGGTTCTGTTAGCGGTTCTGTTAGCGGTCCCGTTAGCGGTTCTGTTAGCGGTTGTTAGCGGTCCCGTTAGCGATCCCATTAGCGGCTCGGTTAGCGGGCCCGTTAGCGATCCCGTTAGCAATCCCGTTAGCGATCCCGTTAGCGGTCCCGTTAGCGGTCCCGTTAGCGGTCCCGTTAGCGGTTCCGTTAGCGGTCCCGTTAGCGGTCCCGTTAGCGGTTCCGTTAGCGGTTGTTAGCGGCTCGGTTAGCGATCCCGTTAGCGGCTCGGTTAGCGGTCCCGTTAGCGGTCCCGTTAGCGATCCCGTTAGCGATCCCGTTAGCGGTTCAGTTAGCGGTTCTATATTTTCTGTAATAACTTTTGAATGGTTTGACATAGAGAGTCATGGGTGGTGTCATTGGAATCTGTATCGAGTCCTTGACCTTCATGGGTGCAAATAAGCCCCACGATCATCCGGCAGTAGTCCGTGGCACTTCAAAATTTCCCGGGAATTTTGTCTAGTTTATTATATATTCTTCCGTAAAAACTTTGTCCGGCTACTCCTCCTACAGCTTTGAGAAAACGCGAAAAGTAAAAACGTAGAAACGTGCGCCTTAATCGGGAATCGATGGGTATGACTTTTATTAGCGATTGGCGTGCACGTTTTTGCGCAACGTGCACAAACGTGCGCTTTTTGCCCCATCCGGAACGCATTGCGTGAACTTTGGGGCCTCACCACTCGCACACCGTTACTCGAAAAATTATGAACCGATTTAGAAAGTTGTAGGCCCTGAATTTAACTACAGTCCTGTGGATTTTCAGAACGATGGCACGAATAGTTTTTGCACGAAGTGCAAAAACATTTCCAAATTTCCAAACTAATGGGGAGCTCATTTTCCCTATGTATTCCTATGGCGCCATTCAAAGCGGATGGGAAAATGTCGAGAAAAAAGACAAAATTCACCTTTTTTCTGAGTCACGTATCTTTCTCATACTTGCACGTAGAAACGTCATTCAAACTTCAAAACGGAGGAAAACTTCTCTTCTCTCTCCAAACCCGAAACAGTTTTTTCCTAAAATGTACACTTTTCAAGATATGAGCCCTCAAGCGAGGACTGGAAATCACTTTTTTTCAAATCTAGAGCACGGGAGTCAGTTTGCTAGAGTGTAGTTACACTGAAAAAAAAACATGATTTCTTATTTGTAACTCGAGGTCACGGCCAAACCGTAAAAGGTAGACAGATAATTTTTGGTCAGAATATAGACATAGGTGTTGTGATTTATAAAATGTGACTTTGACAGGCGTGGTGTGCACAAAATTTTAACGGGGGAGCCAACAGACACGCCAGTTCCTGTCTCTCTCTTCATTGACTCCCATGTTAAATGAAGTTTTCTTAAAAAAAATCTCATTTTTGTTTTCGAATTGCCGTTACTAACACATTTTAAGGAATATCTGTATGAAAATAACATTTAGATAATCTGGTAGGTTCTCTGTTTCTCAAAATGTTTTCGTTTTTCTGCTAAGAGCTACGGTTTGAGCGCAAAGTGGAGTGATTTCAGGTTTGTCACAACCAAAAATCCAGCTGAGTCATTCCCGCTCCCTCTGTATCAGGTTCTTGTTGCCCCTAGCAACCAGAGCTCAGCTGTTGACTGATTAGACTGACCCAGAACTGGTCACATGACTCACTCAGTACAGACTTCATAGTATAACCTGGAAAATGGAGAAATCTGAACCCTGACCTTTTAACCTTAGATGAACACACACACACACACACACACACACACACACACACACACACACACACACACACACGATAGGTGTTATTATGGGATGTCAGGTGTTTTTATAGGATGTTAGTGTTATTATGGGATGTCAGGTGTTTTTATAGGATGTTAGTGTTATTATGGGATGACAGGTGTTTTTATAGGATGTTAGTGTTATTATGGGATGGCAGGTGTTTTTATAGGATGTTAGTGTTATTATGGGATGGCAGGTGTTTTTATAGGATGTTAGTGTTATTATGGGATGGCAGGTGTTTTTATAGGATGTTAGTGTTATTATGGGATGGCAGGTGTTTTTATAGGATGTTAGTGTTATTATGGGATGTTAGTGTTATTATGGGATGGTAGGTGTTTATTATGGGACGGTAGTGTTATTGGTGTTAGCGGTCCCGTTAGCGGTTCTGTTAGCGGTCCTGTTAGCGATCCCGTTAGCGGTCCCGTTAGCGGTCCAGTTAGCGATCCCGTTAGCGGTCCAGTTAGCGACCCCGTTAGCGGTCCCGTTAGCAATCCCGTTAGCGGTCCCGTTAGCGGTTGTTAGAGATCCCGTTAGCGATCCCGTTAGCGATCCCGTTAGCGGCTTGGTTAGCGATCCCGTTAGCGGCTCGGTTAGCGGTCCCGTTAGCGGTTCAGTTAGCGATTCCGTTAGCGATCCCGTTAGCGGTCCCGTTAGCGGTCCCGTTAGCGGTCCAGTTAGCAATCCCGTTAGCGGTCCAGTTAGCGACCCCGTTAGCGGTCCCGTTAGCGGTTCCGCTAGCGGTTGTTAGCGATCCCGTTAGCGGTCCCGTTAGCGGTTCAGTTAGCGATTCCGTTAGCGATCCCGTTAGCGGTCCCGTTAGCGGTCCAGTTAGCGATCCCGTTAGCGGTCCAGTTAGCGACCCCGTTAGCGGTCCCGTTAGCGGTTCCGCTAGCGGTTGTTAGCGATCCCGTTAGCGGTCCCGTTAGCGGTTCTGTTAGCGGTTCTGTTAGCGGTCCTGTTAGCGGTTCCGTTAGCGGTTGTTAGCGGTCCCGTTAGCGATCCCATTAGCGGCTCGGTTAGCAATCCCGTTAGCGGCTCGGTTAGCGGTCCCGTTAGCGGTTCAGTTAGCGATTCCGTTAGCGATCCCGTTAGCGGTACCGTTAGCAGTCCAGTTAGCGATCCCGTTAGCGGTCCAGTTAGCGACCCCGTTAGCGGTCCCGTTAGCAATCCCATTAGCGGTCCCGTTAGCAGTTCCGCTAGCGGTTGTTAGCGATCCCGTTAGCGGTTCTGTTAGCGGTTCTGTTAGCGGTCCCGTTAGCGGTTCTGTTAGCGGTTGTTAGCGGTCCCGTTAGCGATCCCATTAGCGGCTCGGTTAGCGGTCCCGTTAGCGATCCCGTTAGCGATCCCGTTAGCGGTCCCGTTAGCGGTCCCGTTAGCGGTCCCGTTAGCGGTCCCGTTAGCGGTTCCGTTAGCGGTTGTTAGCGGCTCGGTTAGCGATCCCGTTAGCGGCTCGGTTAGCGGTCCCATTAGCGGTCCCGTTAGCGATCCCGTTAGCGATCCCGTTAGCGGTTCAGTTAGCGGTTCTATATTTTCTGTAATAACTTTTGAATGGTTTGACATAGAGAGTCATGGGTGGTGTCATTGGAATCTGTATCGAGTCCTTGACCTTCATGGGTGCAAATAAGCCCCGCGATCATCCGGCAGTAGTCCGTGGCACTTCAAAATTTCCCGGGAATTTTGTCTAGTTTATTATATATTCTTCCGTAAAAACTTTGTCCGGCTACTCCTCCTACAGCTTTGAGAAAACGCGAAAAGTAAAAACGTAGAAACGTGCGCCTTAATCGGGAATCGATGGGTATGACTTTTATTAGCGATTGCCGTGCACGTTTTTGCGCAACGTGCACAAACGTGCGCTTTTTGCCCCATCCGGAACGCATTGCGTGAACTTTGGGGCCTCACCACTCGCACACCGTTACTCGAAAAATTATGAACCGATTTAGAAAGTTGTAGGCCCTGAATTTAACTACAGTCCTGTGGATTTTCAGAACGATGGCACGAATAGTTTTTGCACGAAGTGCAAAAACATTTCCAAATTTCCAAACTAATGGGGAGCTCATTTTCCCTATGTATTCCTATGGCGCCATTCAAAGCGGATGGGAAAATGTCGAGAAAAAAGACAAAATTCACCTTTTTTCTGAGTCACGTATCTTTCTCATACTTGCACGTAGAAACGTCATTCAAACTTCAAAACGGAGGAAAACTTCTCTTCTCTCTCCAAACCCGAAACAGTTTTTTCCTAAAATGTACACTTTTCAAGATATGAGCCCTCAAGCGAGGACTGGAAATCACTTTTTTTCAAATCTAGAGCACGGGAGTCAGTTTGCTAGAGTGTAGTTACACTGAAAAAAAAACATGATTTCTTATTTGTAACTCGAGGTCACGGCCAAACCGTAAAAGGTAGACAGATAATTTTTGGTCAGAATATAGACATAGGTGTTGTGATTTATAAAATGTGACTTTGACAGGCGTGGTGTGCACAAAATTTTAACGGGGGAGCCAACAGACACGCCAGTTCCTGTCTCTCTCTTCATTGACTCCCATGTTAAATGAAGTTTTCTTAAAAAAAATCTCATTTTTGTTTTCGAATTGCCGTTACTAACACATTTTAAGGAATATCTGTATGAAAATAACATTTAGATAATCTGGTAGGTTCTCTGTTTCTCAAAATGTTTTCGTTTTTCTGCTAAGAGCTACGGTTTGAGCGCAAAGTGGAGTGATTTCAGGTTTGTCACAACCAAAAATCCAGCTGAGTCATTCCCGCTCCCTCTGTATCAGGTTCTTGTTGCCCCTAGCAACCAGAGCTCAGCTGTTGACTGATTAGACTGACCCAGAACTGGTCACATGACTCACTCAGTACAGACTTCATAGTATAACCTGGAAAATGGAGAAATCTGAACCCTGACCTTTTAACCTTAGATGAAAACACACACACACACACACACACACACACACACACACACACACACACACACACACACACACGATAGGTGTTATTATGGGATGTCAGGTGTTTTTATAGGATGTTAGTGTTATTATGGGATGTCAGGTGTTTTTATAGGATGTTAGTGTTATTATGGGATGACAGGTGTTTTTATAGGATGTTAGTGTTATTATGGGATGTCAGGTGTTTTTATAGGATGTTAGTGTTATTATGGGATGGCAGGTGTTTTTATAGGATGTTAGTGTTATTATGGGATGGCAGGTGTTTTTATAGGATGTTAGTGTTATTATGGGATGTTAGTGTTATTATGGGATGGTAGGTGTTTATTATGGGATGGTAGTGTTATTGGTGTTAGCGGTCCCGTTAGCGGTTCTGTTAGCGGTCCTGTTAGCGATCCCGTTAGCGGTCCCGTTAGCGGTCCAGTTAGCGATCCCGTTAGCGGTCCAGTTAGCGACCCCGTTAGCGGTCCCGTTAGCAATCCCGTTAGCGGTCCCGTTAGCGGTTGTTAGCGATCCCGTTAGCGATCCCGTTAGCGGCTTGGTTAGCGATCCCGTTAGCGGCTCGGTTAGCGGTCCCGTTAGCGGTTCAGTTAGCGATTCCGTTAGCGATCCCGTTAGCGGTCCCGTTAGCGGTCCCGTTAGCGGTCCAGTTAGCGATCCCGTTAGCGGTCCAGTTAGCGACCCCGTTAGCGGTCCCGTTAGCGGTTCCGCTAGCGGTTGTTAGCGATCCCGTTAGCGGTCCCGTTAGCGGTTCAGTTAGCGATTCCGTTAGCGATCCCGTTAGCGGTCCCGTTAGCGGTCCAGTTAGCGATCCCGTTAGCGGTCCAGTTAGCGACCCCGTTAGCGGTCCCGTTAGCGGTTCCGCTAGCGGTTGTTAGCGATCCCGTTAGCGGTCCCGTTAGCGGTTCTGTTAGCGGTTCTGTTAGCGGTCCTGTTAGCGGTTCCGTTAGCGGTTGTTAGCGGTCCCGTTAGCGATCCCATTAGCGGCTCGGTTAGCAATCCCGTTAGCGGCTCGGTTAGCGGTCCCGTTAGCGGTTCAGTTAGCGATTCCGTTAGCGGTACCGTTAGCAGTCCAGTTAGCGATCCCGTTAGCGGTCCAGTTAGCGACCCCGTTAGCGGTCCCGTTAGCAATCCCATTAGCGGTCCCGTTAGCGGTTCCGCTAGCGGTTGTTAGCGATCCCGTTAGCGGTTCTGTTAGCGGTTCTGTTAGCGGTCCCGTTAGCGGTTCTGTTAGCGGTTGTTAGCGGTCCCGTTAGCGATCCCATTAGCGGCTCGGTTAGCGGTCCCGTTAGCGATCCCGTTAGCGATCCCGTTAGCGGTCCCGTTAGCGGTCCCGTTAGCGGTCCCGTTAGCGGTTCCGTTAGCGGTCCCGTTAGCGGTTCCGTTAGCGGTTGTTAGCGGCTCGGTTAGCGATCCCGTTAGCGGCTCGGTTAGCGGTCCCGTTAGCGGTCCCGTTAGCGATCCCGTTAGCGATCCCGTTAGCGGTTCAGTTAGCGGTTCTATATTTTCTGTAATAACTTTTGAATGGTTTGACATAGAGAGTCATGGGTGGTGTCATTGGAATCTGTATCGAGTCCTTGACCTTCATGGGTGCAAATAAGCCCCGCGATCATCCGGCAGTAGTCCGTGGCACTTCAAAATTTCCCGGGAATTTTGTCTAGTTTATTATTTATTATATATTCTTCCGTAAAAACTTTGTCCGGCTACTCCTCCTACAGCTTTGAGAAAACGCGAAAAGTAAAAACGTAGAAACGTGCGCCTTAATCGGGAATCGATGGGTATGACTTTTATTAGCGATTGGCGTGCACGTTTTTGCGCAACGTGCACAAACGTGCGCTTTTTGCCCCATCCGGAACGCATTGCGTGAACTTTGGGGCCTCACCACTCGCACACCGTTACTCGAAAGATTATGAACCGATTTAGAAAGTTGTAGGCCCTGAATTTAACTACAGTCCTGTGGATTTTCAGAACGATGGCACGAATAGTTTTTGCACGAAGTGCAAAAACATTTCCAAATTTCCAAACTAATGGGGAGACCATTTTGCCATGTATTCCTATGGCGCCATTCAAAGCGGATGGGAAAATGTCGAGAAAAAAGACAAAATTCACCTTTTTTCAGAGTCACGTATCTTTCTCATACTTGCACGTAGAAACGTCATTCAAACTTCAAAACGGAGGAAAACTTCTCTTCTCTCTCTAAACCCCGGACTGTTTTTTCCTAAAATGTACACTTTTCAAGATATGAGCCCTCAAGCGAGGTCTGGAAATCACTTTTTTTCAAATCTAGAGCACGGGAGTCAGTTTGCTAGAGTGTAGTTACACTGAAAAAAAAACATGATTTCTTATTTGTAACTCGAGGTCACGGCCAAACCGTAAAAGGTAGACAGATCATTTTTGGTCAGAATATAGACATAGGTGTTGTGATTTATAAAATGTGACTTTCACAGGCGTGGTGTGCACAAAATTTTAACGGTGGAGCCAACAGACACGCCAATTCCTGTCTGTCTCTTCATTGACTCCCATGTTAAATGAAGTTTTCTTAAAAAAAATCTCATTTTTGTTTTCGAATTGCCGTTACTAACACATTTTAAGGAATATCTGAATAAAATTAAGATTGTCAGAATCTTCCGGGTTCTGTCTCTCTCACGATGTCTTTGTTTTTCTGATAGGAGCTACAGTTTGATTACAAGGTGAAGTTATTTGAGGCTTGTCAAATCCAAAAAACTAGCTGAGTCATTCCAATACAATATACACTACCATACTTCCGGGTCATGTGACCCAGAACTGGTCACATGACACATCAATGCAGACTTCATAATACTTTACCTTGGATAAAGGAGGAATCTGAACCCTGACCTTACATGATCCCCATTTTATTTTTATAGGATGTTAGTGTTATTATGGGATGGCAGGTGTTTTTATAGGATGTTAGTGTTATTATGGGATGGCAGGTGTTTTTTTAAGGTTTTTAGCGTTATTATGGGATGGCAGGTGTTTTTATAGGATGTTAGTGTTATTATGGGATGGTAGGTGTTTATTATGGGATGGTAGTGTTATTGGTGTTAGCGTTCCCGTTAGCGGTTCTGTTAGCGGTCCTGTTAGCGATCCCGTTAGCGGTCCAGTTAGCGATCCCGTTAGCGGTCCAGTTAGCGACCCCGTTAGCGGTCCCGTTAGCGGTTGTTAGCGATCCCGTTAGCAATCCCGTTAGCGGCTCGGTTAGCGGTCCCGTTAGCGATCCCGTTAGCGATCCCGTTAGCGGTCCCGTTAGCGGTCCCGTTAGCGGTTCCGTTAGCGATCCCGTTAGCGGTCCCGTTAGCGGTTCCGTTAGCGGTTGTTAGCGGCTCGGTTAGCGATTCCGTTAGCGGCTCGGTTAGCGGTCCCGTTAGCGATCCCGTTAGCGATCCCGTTAGCGGTTCAGTTAGCGGTTCTGTTAGCGGTCCTGTTAGCGGTTCCGTTAGCGGTTGTTAACGGTCCCGTTAGCGACCCCATTAGCGGCTCCGTTAGCGATCCCGTTAGCGATCCCGTTAGCGGTCCCGTTAGCGGTCCGGTTAGCGGTCCCGTTAGCGGTCCCGTTAGCGGTCCCGTTAGCGGTCCCGTTAGCGGTTCCGTTAGCGATCCCATTAGCGGTCCCGTTAGCGGTCCCGTTAGCGGTTGTTAGCGGCTCGGTTAGCGATTCCGTTAACGGCTCGGTTAGCGGTCCCGTTAGCGATCCCGTTAGCGATCCCGTTAGCGGTTCAGTTAGCGGTTCTGTTAGCGGTACTGTTAGCGGTTGTTAGCGGTCCCGTTAGCGACCCCATTAGCGGCTCCGTTAGCGATCCCGTTAGCGATCCCGTTAGCGGTCCCGTTAGCGATCCCGTTAGCGGTCCCGTTAGCGGTCCCGTTAGCGGTTCCGTTAGCGATCCCATTAGCGGTCTGGTTAGCGGTCCCGTTAGCGGTCCCGTTAGCGGTTCCGTTAGCGGTTGTTAGCGGCTCGGTTAGCGATTCCGTTAGCGGCTCGGTTAGCGGTCCCGTTAGCGGTCCCGTTAGCGATCCCTTTAGCGATCCCGTTAGCGGTTCAGTTAGCGATCCCGTTAGAGGTTCCGTTAGCGGTTCTGTTAGCAATCCCGTTAGTGGTCCCGTTAGCGGTCTTGTTAGCGGTTCTATTAGCCTATTACATATTTTCTGTAATAACTTTTGAATGGTTTGACATAGAGAGTCATGGGTGGTGTCAAATGACTAAGTATCGAGTCCTTGACCTTCATGGGTGCAAATAAGCCCCGCGATCATCCGGCAGTAGTCCGTGGCACTTCAAAATTTCCCGGGAATTTTGTCTAGTTATTATTCTTATTATTCCGCACTTTTTTTCGTCCATTAATACGGCCCGAACCGCAATGTGCACCCATGCATGGCATACATCGTTGGATGCGTCTCCATCGTGATTCGATGGGCATTACTTTTCTCAGTAATAGGGGTTACCATGGCAACGCTAGTTGCTAAAAAGCAAAAAAAAAGGCGAAAATTCCCGCGCTTATTGCTCGGCCGAACTTTATCGTAGAGACATCGTTCAAACTTTGAAACACTCGGCCCGATAGTCTTTAAAGGACCATACAACTTCATCATTCTAGTTATTACGGTTTTTGCGATATTTAACTTTCAATTTAAAAAAAAAATCACTTTTATTTTGGACGCTTGTTGCTAGGCAACGGTTTATCGTACAGACATCATTACAACATTGACCAACCCGGGACGCTTTGTACTGCAACATATTTTAGTCTCGTCATGCTTGCTATTACGGTTTTTGAGATATTCCACATTGTTCATTTTGATGCTAACGGAACTTCGGATGCTTGTTGCGCGGCAACGCGGTATCGCAGAGACTTGGTTCCAACGTTAAAAGACTCAGGTTGATGTGGACTACAACATACTGAGGTCTCATTACGCTGTCGTTTACAGCTTTTGAGATATTAAAGCCAAATTGTCCCATTCTATCCTATGGGGCTTGTTACCATGGCAACAAAAACCAATGCATTTGTATGGGGGACCATGTGAATAAACAATCTGTTAATGCTGCCCGAACCGGAATGTGCACCCATGCATGGCATATATCGTTGGATGCGTCTCCATCGTGCCTCGATGGGCATTACTTTTCTCAGTCAAAAGTGTTACCGTGGCAACGCTAAATGCCATAAAGCAAAAAAAAAAGGCAAAAATTCAGACGCTTATTGCTCGGTCGAACTTTATCGTAGAGACATCGTTCAAACTTTCAAACACTCGGCCCGATTGGCACTAACGGGCCGTACAAGCTCATTATGCCAATTATTAAAATTTTTGCGATATTGACCTTTCATTTTTTTTTTAAATTTCCATTTGACTTTGGACGCTTGTTGCTAGGCGACAGATTATCGTAGAGACATCGTACAAATGTTCCCCGACTCGGCACGCTGTGGCCGTCAACATATTCAAATTTCATGAAGCTGGGATTTAAGGAAATTTTATGTCAAAATCCATGCCAAATGGCCCCATTCATTCGGATGGGATTTTTTTACCACGGTGAAACAAAAACCTATCCATTAATGTAGCCTGAACCGCAACGTGCACCCATGCATGGCATACATCGTTAGATGCGTCTCCATGTTGCCTCGATGGGCATTACTTTTTTCAGTCAAAAGTGTCACCGTGGGGGGCGCTAGACGCCAAAAAGCGCACACCTTTAATAACTATTGGGAGCACAGGAATGAATGCAATACAACTGTAAACACCTCAAACTGACATAGAACCACCCCGAACACAACCACTACAGCCCTAAACCAAAGCAGCTGGAGGGGTCGAATGGGCCGTAGGGCATGCCCATGTCAAAATTTCGTGAAATTTTCTAGTTATTATGGGCATGCCAAGTAGTGGCATGACCATATTGCAATCGTCCAGAATGGCCCAAAAGGCAATGTTGCTAGCGTTTCGCTAACATGCTAAAGTCGCAAAGGTCCCACTGCGCACCAGCGGCTGTAAAGCATGACCCCGCTCTTTTGTGGAAAAAAAAAATCCCCAAAAAATGAAACACGGCCGAGAAAACCAGAAAAATGAAGGCGTTAAATTAGTATCTAGAAAGGTTTCCCTTTTCTTATTATGGGCATGCCAAGTAGTGGCATGACCATATTGCAATCGTCCAGAATGGCCCAAAGGGCAATGCTGCTAGCATGCTAAAGTCGCAAAAGTCCCACTGCGCACCAGCGGGTGTACAGCATGACCCCGCACTGATGTGGAAAAAAAAAATCCCCAAAAAGTAAAACACGACCGAAAAAATGAGGAAAAACATGAAAATGAAGGCGTAAATTAGTACCCAGAAAAGGTTTCCCTTTTCTTATTATTATTATTATTATTCTTATTCCGCACTTTTTTTCGTCCGTTAATACGGCCCGAACCGCAACGTGCACCCATGCATGGCATACATCGTTGGATGCGTCTCCATCGTGATTCGATGGGCATTACTTTTCTCCGTAATAGGCGTTACCGTGGCAACGCTAGTTGCCAAAAAGCAAAAAAAAAAGGCGAAAATTCCCACGCTTATTGCTCGGCCGAACTTTATCGTAGAGACATCGTTCAAACTTTCAAACACTCGGCCCGATAGTCAATAAAGGACCATAAAACTTCATCATGCTACTTATCACGGTTTTTGCGATATTTCACTTTCAATTTAAAAAAAAAATCAATTTTATTTTGGACGCTTGTTGCTAGGCAACGGTTTATCGTACAGACATCATTACAACATTGACAAACCCGGGACGCTTTGTACTGCAACATATTTTAGTCTCGTCATGCTTGCTATTACGGTTTTTGAGATATTCCACATTGTTCATTTTGATGCTAACGGAACTTCGGATGCTTGTTGCGCGGCAACGCGGTATCGCAGAGACTTTGATTCAACGTTAAAATACTCAGTTTGATGTGGACTACAACATACTGAGGGCTCATTACGCTGTCGTTTACATCTTTTGAGATATTGAAGCCAAATTGTCCCATTCTATCCTATGGGGCTTGTTACCATGGCAACAAAAACCAATGCATTTGTATGGGGGAGCATGTGAATAAACAATCTGTTAATGCTGCCTGAACCGGAACGTGCACCCATGCATGGCATACATCGTTGGATGCGTCTCCATCGTGCCTCGATGGGCATTACTTTTCTCAGTCAAAAGTGTTACCGTGGCAACGCTAGATGCCATAAAGCAAAAAAAAAGGCGAAAATTCAGACGCTTATTGCTCGATCGAACTTTGTCGTAGAGACATCGTTCAAACTTTTAAACACTCAGCCCGATTGTCCCTAACGGTACGTACAAGCTCATTATGCCAAGTATTACAGTTTTTGCGATATTTACCTTTCAGGTTTTTATTAAATTTCCGTTTGACTTTGGACGCTTGTTGCTAGGCAACAGGTTATCGTAGAGACATCGTACAAATGTTTCCCGACTCGGCACGCAGTGGACTTCAACATACTCAAATTTCATGAAGCTGGGATTTAAGGAAATTTTATGTCAAAATCCAGGCCAAATGGCCCCATTCATTCGGATGGGGTTTTGTACCATGGTGAAAAAAAAAACCTATCCATTAACGTAGCCTGAACCGGAACATGCACCCATGCACGGCCTACATCGTTAGATGCGTCTCCATCTTGCCTCGATGGGCATTACTATTCTCAGTCAAAAGCGTTTCCGTGGCAACGCTAGATGCCAAAAAGCGCGCCCCATTAATAACTATTGGGAGCACAGGAATGAATGAAATACAAGCGTAAAAATACCTCAAACTGACATAGAACCGCCCCAAACACAACCACTACAGCCCCAAACCAAAGCGGCGAGAGGGGACGAATGGGCGGTAGGGCATGCCCATATCAAAATTTCCAGAAATTTTCTAGTTATTATTATTATTCTTATTCCGCACTTTTTTTCGTCCGTTAATGCGGCCCGAACCGCAACGTGCACCCATGCATGCCATACATCGTTGGATGCGTCTCCATCTTGCCTCGATGGGCATTACTTTTCTCCGTAATAGGGGTTACCGTGGCAACGCTAGTTGCCAAAAAGCAAAAAAAAAGGCGAAAATTCCCACGCTTATTGCTCGGCCGAACTTTATCGTAGAGACATCGTTCAAACTTTCAAACACTTGGCCCGATAGTCACTAAAGGACCATAAAACTTCATCATGCTAGTTATTACGGTTTTTGCGATATTTAACTTTCAATTTAAAAAAAAAATCACTTTTTTTTTGGACGCTTGTTGCTAGGCAACGGTTTATCGTACAGACATCATTACAACATTGACAAACCCGGGAC
Organism: Cololabis saira; assembly: GCF_033807715.1. Taxonomy (NCBI): domain Eukaryota; kingdom Metazoa; phylum Chordata; class Actinopteri; order Beloniformes; family Belonidae; genus Cololabis; species Cololabis saira. Next base: position 36,829,015 of record NC_084605.1, read on the forward strand.
GCTTTGTACTGCAACATATTTTAGTCTCGTCATGCTTGCTATTATGGTTTTTGAGATATTCCACATTGTTCATTTTGATGCTAACGGAACTTCGGATGCTTGTTGCGCGGCAACGCGGTTTCGTAGAGACTTGGTTCCAACGTTAAAAGACTCAGCTTGATGTGGACTACAACATACTGAGGTCTCATTACGCTGTCGTTTACAGCTTTTGAGATATTGAAGCCAAATTGTCCCATTCTATCCTATGGGGCTTGTTACCATGGCAACAAAAACCAATGCATTTGTATGGGGGACCATGTGAATAAACAATCTGTTAATGCTGCCCGAACCGGAACGTGCACCCATGCATGGCATATATCGTTGGATGCGTCTCCATCGTGCCTTAATGTGCATTACTTTTTTCAGTCAAAAGTGTTACCGTGGCAACGCTAGATGCCAAAAAGCAAAAAAAAAGGCGAAAATTCAGACGCTTATTGCTCGGCCGGACTTTATCGTAGAGACATCGTTCAAACTTTCAAACACTCGGCCTGATTGGCACATACGGATCCTAGAACCTCATTATGCAAATTTTTTAAGTTTTTGCGATATTGACCTTTCTTTTTTTTTTTTAATTTCCATTTGACTTTGGACGCTTGTTGCTAGGTAACAGGTTATCGTAGAGACATCGTACAAATGTTTCCCCACTCGGCACGCTGTGGACTTCAACATACTCAAATTTCATGAAGCTGGGATTTAAGGAAATTTTATGTCAAAATCCAGGCCAAAGGGCCCCATTCATTCGGATGGGATTTTGTACCATGGTGAAAAAAAAAACCTATCCGTTAACGTAGCCCGAACCGGAACATGCACCCATGCACGGCGTACATCGTTAGATGCGTCTCCATCTTGCCTCGATGGGCATTACTATTCTCAGTCAAAAGCGTTACCGTGGCAACGCTAGATGCCAAAAAGCGCGCCCCATTAATAACTATTGGGAGCACAGGAATGAATGAAATACAAGCGTAAAAACACCTCAAACTGACATAGAACCCCCCCGAACACAAACACTACAGCCCCAAACCAAAGCAGCGAGAGGGGACGAATGGGCAGTAGGGCATGCCCATATCAAAATTTCCAGAAATTTTCTAGTTATGGGCATGCCAAGTAGTGGCATGACCATATTGCAATCGTCCAGAATGGCCCAAAGGGCAATGTTGCTAGCGTTTTGCTAACAAGCTAAAGTCGCAAAAGTCCCACTGCGCACCAGCGGGTGTACAGCATGACCCCGCTCTGATGTGGAAAAAAAAAATCCCCAAAAACTAAAACACGGTCGGAAAAACGAGGAAAAACATGAAAATGAAGGCGATATATTAGTATCTAGAAAAGGTTTCCCTTTTCTTATTATTCCGCACTTTTTTTCGTCCGTTAATGCGGCCCGAACCGGAACGTGCACCCATGCATGGCATACATCGTTGGATGCGTCTCCATCATGCCTCGATGGGCATTACTTTTCTCCGTAATAGGGGTTACCGTGGCAACGCTAGTTGCCAAAAAGCAAAAAAAAAGGCGAAAATTCAGACGCTTATTGCTCGGCCGAACTTTGTCGTAGAGACATCGTTCAAACTTTCAAACACTTGGCCTGATCGTCCCTAAAGGTACGTACAAGCTCATTATGCCAAGTATTACAGTTTTTGTGATATTGACCTTTCATTTTTTTTTTTTTTTTCCATTTGACTTTGGACGCTTGTTGCTAGGCAACAGGTTATCGTAGAGACATCGTACAAATGTTTCCCGACTCGGCACGCTGTGGACTTCAACATACTCAAATTTCATGAAGCTGGGATTTAAGGAAATTTTATGTCAAAATCCAGGCCACATGGCCCCATTCATTCGGATGGAGTTTTTTACCATGGTGAAAAATAAACCTATCCGTTAACATAGCCTGAACCGGAACATGCACCCATACATGGCATACATCGTTGGATGCGTCTCCATGGTTCCTCGATGGGCATTACTTTTCTCAGTAAAAAGTGTTACCGTGGCAACGCTAGACGCCAAAAAGCAAAAAAAAAGGCGAAAATTCGGACGCTTATTGCTCGGCCGAACTTTATCGTAGAGACATGGTTGAAACTTTCAAACACTTGGCCCGATTGGCACTAACGGACCCTACAACCTCATTTTGCTAATTACTACAGTTTTCGCGATATTGACCTTTCTTTTTTTTTTTTTTTCTGTTTGAATTTGGACGCTTGTTGCTAGGCAACAGGTTATCGTAGAGACATCGTACAAATGTCTCCTGACTCGGCACGCTGTGGACTTCAACATACTCAAATTTCATGAAGCTGGGATTTAAGGAAATTTTATGTCAAAATCCATGCCAAATGGCCCCATTCATTCGGATGGGGTTTTGTACCATGGTGAAAAAAAAAACCTATCCATTAATGTAGCCTGAACCGCAACGTGCACCCATGCATGGCATACATCGTTAGATGCGTCTCCATGTTGCCTCGATGGGCATTACTTTTTTCAGTCAAAAGTGTCACCGTGGGGGGCGCTAGACGCCAAAAAGCGCACGCCTTTAATAACTATTGGGAGCACAGGAATGAATGAAATACAAGCGTAAAACACCTCAAACTGACATAGAACCACCCTGAACACAACCACTACAGCCCTAAACCAAAGCAGCGAGAGGGGTCGAATGGGCCGTAGGGCATGCCCATATCAAAATTTCATGAAATTTTCTAGTTATTATTATTATGGGCATGCCAAGTAGTGGCATGACCATATTGCAATCGTCCAGAATGGCCCAAAGGGCAATGTTGCTAGCATTTTGCTAACAAGCTAAAGTCGCAAAAGTCCCACTGCGCACCAGCGGGTGTACAGCATGACCCCGCTCGGATGTGGAAAAAAAAAATCCCCAAAAACTAAAACACGGCCGGAAAAACGAGGAAAAACATGAAAATGAAGGCGATATATTAGTATCTAGAAAAGGTTTCCCTTTTCTTATTATTCCGCACTTTTTTTCGTCCGTTAATGCGGCCCGAACCGGAACGTGCACCCATGCATGCCATACATCGTTGGATGCGTCTCCATCATGCCTCGATGGGCATTACTTTTCTCCGTAATAGGGGTTACCGTGGCAACGCTAGTTGCCAAAAAGCAAAAAAAAGGGCGAAAATTCCCACGCTTATTGCTCGGCCGAACTTTATCGTAGAGACATCGTTCAAACTTTCAAACACTCAGCCCGATTGTCCCTAACCGACCGTACAACCTTATTATGCCAAGTATTACAGTTTTTGTGATATTGACCTTTCATTTTTTTTTTTTTTCCCGTTTGACTTTGGACGCTTGTTGCTAGGCAACAGGTTATCGTAGAGACATCGTACAAATGTTTCCCGACTCGGCACGCTGTGGACTTCAACATACTCAAATTTCATGAAGCTGGGATTTAAGGAAATTTTATGTCAAAATCCAGGCCAAATGGCCCCATTCATTCGGATGGAGTTTTTTACCATGGTGAAAAAAAAACCTATCCGTTAACATAGCCTGAACCGGAACATGCACCCATACATGGCATACATCGTTGGATGCGTCTCTATCGTTCCTCGATGGGCATTACTTTTCTCAGTAAAAGGTGTTACCGTGGCAACGCTAGACGCCAAAAAGCAAAAAAAAAGGCGAAAATTCGGACGCTTATTGCTCGGCCGAACTTTATCGTAGAGACATGGTTGAAACTTTCAAACACTCGGCCCAATTGGCACTAACGTACCCTACAACCTCATTATGCTTATTATTACAGTTTTTGCGATATTGGCCTTTCATTCTTTTTTAAATTTCTGTTTGAATTTGGACGCTTGTTGCTAGGCAACAGGTTATCGTAGATACATCGTACAAATGTCCCCTGACTCGGCACGCTGTGGACTTCAACATACTCAAATCTCATGAAGCTGGGATTTAAGGAAATTTTATGTCAAAATCCAGGCTAAAAGGCCCCATTCATTTGGATGGGGTTTTGTACCACGGTGAAAAAAAAAACCTATCCGTTAACGTAGCCTGAACCGGAACATGCACCCATGCATGGCATACATCGTTACATGCGTCTCCATCTTGCCTCGATGGGCATTACTATTCTCAGTCAAAAGCGTTACCGTGGCAACGCTAGTTGCCAAAAAGCGCGCCCCATTAATAACTATTGGGAGCACAGGAATGAATGAAATACAAGCGTAAAAACACCTCAAACTGACATAGAACCACCCCGAATACAACCACTACAGCCCCAAACCAAAGCGGCGAGAGGGGACGAATGGGCGGTAGGGCATGCCCATATCAAAATTTCCAGAAATTTTCTAGTTATTTTTATTATTATTATTCTTATTCCGCACTTTTTTTCGTCCGTTAATGCGGCCCGAACCGCAACGTGCACCCATGCATGGCATACATCGTTGGATGCGTCTCCATCTTGCCTCGATGGGCATTACTTTTCTCCGTAATAGGGGTTACCGTGGCAACGCTAGTTGCCAAAAAGCAAAAAAAAAGGCGAAAATTCCCACGCTTATTGCTCGGCCGAACTTTATCGTAGAGACATCGTTCAAACTTTGAACCACTCGGCCCGATAGTCTTTAAAGGACCATACAACTTCATCATGCTAGTTATTACGGTTTTTGCGATATTTAACTTTCAATTTAAAAAAAAAATCACTTTTATTTTGGACGCTTGTTGCTAGGCAACGGTTTATCGTACAGACATCATTACAACATTGACCAACCCGGGACGCTTTGTACTGCAACATATTTTAGTCTCGTCATGATTGCTATTACGGTTTTTGAGATATTCCACATTGTTCATTTTGATGCTAACGGAACTTCGGATGCTTGTTGCGCGGCAACGCGGTATCGCAGAGACTTGGTTCCAACGTTAAAAGACTCAGCTTCATGTGGACTACAACATACTGAGGTCTCATTACGCTCTCGTTTACAGCTTTTGAGATATTAAAGCCAAATTGTCCCATTCTATCCTATGGGGCTTGTTACCATGGCAACAAAAACCAATGCATTTGTATGGGGGACCATGTGAATAAACAATCTGTTAATGCTGCCCGAACCGGAACGTGCACCCATGCATGGCATACATCGTTGGATGCGTCTCCATCGTGCCTCAATGAGCATTACTTTTCTCAGTCAAAAGTGTTACCGTGGCAACGCTAGACGCCAAAAAGCAAAAAAAAAGGCAAAAATTCAGACGCTTATTGCTCGGTCAAACTTTATCGTAGAGACATCGTTCAAACTTTCAAACACTCGGCCCGATTGGCACTAACGGACCCTACAAGCTCATTATGCCAATTATTACAATTTTTGCGATATTGACCTTTCATTTTTCTTTTTTATTTCCATTTGACTTTGGACGCTTGTTGCTAGGCAACAGATTATCGTAGAGACATCGTACAAATGTCCCCTGACTCGGCACACTGTGGACTTCAACATACTCAAATCTCATGAAGCTGGGATTTAAGGAAATTTTATGTCAAAATCCAGGCCAAATGGCCCCATTCATTCGGATGGGGTTTTGTACCATGGTGAAAAAAAAAAACCTATCCGTTAACGTAGCCTGAACCAGAACGTGCACTCATGCACGGCATACATCGTTACATGCGTCTCCATCTTGCCTCGATGGGCATTACTATTCTCAGTCAAAAGCGTTACCATGTCAACGCTAGATGCCAAAAAGCGCGCCCCATTAATAACTATTGGGAGCACAGGAATGAATGAAATACAAGCGTAAAAACACCTCTAACTGACATAGAACCACCCCGAACACAACCACTACAGCCCCAAGCCAAAGCGGCGAGAGGGGACGAATGGGCGGTAGGGCATGCCCATATCAAAATTTCCAGAAATTTTCTAGTTGTATTTACTTTTCCTTTAACAATTTTAATCTATTGGGCAGATTGACCAACGTTTAGATGAAACATGCTTTATTTGTTTAAGTAGAACAACCACAGTAAACAATATCTTGCTTGATTTACTTTAAAAAAATTAAGGCAACTTTTTCGCATGAGATTTTTATGTAGATCAAGAAAGACTAGTCTTTGTATAAACTACTTAATTTTTAGTATGTACAAAATTCATTTGCAAGTAAAGTCAACTTAATTTTGGTAAATGAAGTGAACTTAATTTTTGCAAGTAAAGTCAACCTAATTTTGATAAATTAAGTAAACTTAACACAATTACCGTATTCTCGCGACCATAAGGCGCACATATTTTTATTTATTTTTTTTTAAATGTGCCGGGCGCCTTATGAAACAGTGCGCCGTGTCTATTACCTGAATTACGGTAATGTAAGGCCGCCCACCATGAGAAGGGGGCGGGTGAAGCCCCCGTGAGTTGCGACGTGAATGAGACTCCACTGAGCTGTTTAATGCGGAAACAGAAGATGAAGACTTTTAAGGATTTGCTTGATGTGTAAAGTGAAATAAAATACAATCAAACTAAGTTTTGCTCCCGCTATATTTTTAAACAAGCACACTTGTTCTGCAGCGCGTGTGTTTTGCATGTCGGGAAAGAGGATGCACCTGCCGTGGGGTTGCGGGTCCGATCGCCGCATCCCTGCGGCAGATCCGGCTGAAATGCCGGTGCTCTTTCCCCGGGAGTCCCTGCTACCAGTGCAGGCGGGCTCCTCCGGTCCCGGCCGGTCGGAACCGGTCACATTCCCCGGTTAAAGCCGCGGTGATGCGCGCTGCTGCAGCCCGACTTCCTGGTTCCCCAAGCGGGGTCCGATCGACCTGGTTCCCGGCCGCATAGCGAGCAGAGATTTCTGGGGTACGTCCCAGGTCGGACCAGCTTCACCCTCCGAGATTTCCAGCCAAATCTGTCGGTTACAAACCCAGTACCGGATCTCCGACATGCGCGCGTGTGTGTGTTCGCGGCGCGAAACACACACATTCTCATTTATGTGGTGCTTGCCTGCCGCGCTGATTCCAGGTCTGGAAATTCAGACTGGCGCAGCTGAATTAGCGGAGCGGAGCTCCTGTCGGATACAACCGGGTACCAGCGCGGGGGACCCGGGTCCCGGTACCAGCGCGGGGGACCCGGGTCCCGGGACCCGGGACCCGGGACCCGGGACGCGGGACGCGGGACCCGGGACCGCCGCGGTCGGGATCCGCAGCACAACGGGGTATGAAAAGTTTATTTACTCTTGTGCTTGCCTGCCACGCTGATGGACAGAAACTGCCGGCTATGGTGATTTTTAAAAGAAAAGCTTTTTTTAAAAACTTTTCCAGCCAGAGTGAAATGAAAAGGGCTGGTGGCTGAGACAGGTTTATGTGCGGCGCCCCGGTGGTTTTTTTTTTATTCTTTAATGCGGAAACAGAATATGAACCTTTTGAAGGGTTTGATTGATGTGAAAAGTGAAATAAAATATCAAACTAAGTTTTGCTTCAGCTCTATTTTTAGCGCGTGTGTGTTTTGCAGCGCGCGCGTGTGCAGCTCCGTCTCTGTAGACGGCGCCTTTTGGGTCGGTGCGCCGTATGTGTGTTTTAAAACCAAAAATGACACACAAAACTGAGGGTGCGCCTTTCCACACGGTGCGCCATATGGTTGTGAAAATACAGTAAGTTGACTGTACTTGCAAAATGTATTATTTACATACAAAAAATTAAGTAGTTTATACAAAGACTAGTCTTTCTTGATCTAAATAATAATCTCATGTAAAAAGTTGACTTATTTTTTTAAGTAGATCAAGCACAATATTTGTATCAGTGTAGAGGCGATACTTACTGTAACAACCTGCATTCTCACGGTACTAAAACGCCAACATATGCAGCATATACTGCATACATACACCACAGTGGACAGTTTTCAAACATATGACTCCCTTAAATTATATGATTTTCTGTGTAGATATATCTGTTTCTAGATGTCAAGATAGCTAACATGACAATTATCTGAAGAGGTTACAGGAATCCCTTTTGATCTACAACCAACGACACAGCGGGAATGGATGCTGTCTTTTGTTATCAGCACACAGTTTGGAAACCACCTCGGCGACTGCCTCCCCACCAGCGACACCTGCTCCGATACAAAAACCATGTTCCGAGTCAAAGTGAGACAGTTAAAAGAAAAATAAAGAGGCAAAATTAGGGCCAGTATCGGTTTTGCTTTATTCTGCAGTTTGTTTTGTGTGAACACAGGGCATGCCTTATGGATTGTCATCTTGGAAAGAGGGAGGCACTGTGCACTTCATTGTGATGCATAAACGTCCTGCGATATGCTGCCCCCATCTGGTCTGGAGTGGTACACTTGTATGGTGTGCCTTTAACTAAAATGATGTGAATATTTCCTTCATCTCTCATTTCGGCATGTTTGACATTCTACATTACATGGCAGCAAGGAGTTTGTGGTTCTGAAGCAGATCAGCCATTTTGTGCGTTGTACTGCCCCAGTCTGGCACTGGTAGTGTTTCATAGATGCCAATTAATGCTTTATTAATAAAAGAACATGGAGGGAAAATTATTACGCCAGGGTTTCTTACAGTCACAAATAGCCAAACACCAACAAATAGGTCTTGCATCATCGTTTTTGTTTGTTTTTTAATTATTTACACAGAGCTCTTAAGAAGGCAGCAGTGCAACATATTATACAAAACATGTAGCTTTCCTCAGCACTGCCACACAGTGGTGTTGTTAGTGTTTCATTTCTGATATGAGTTAAGCTTCTAAATCTTTAAAAAATAAATAACATTTCTGGGGGTAATTTTGCATCATATATAAACCAGAAAATGTCTGGCTTCGGGAGGAAATGGGAATGACAGAGTGACAGTTGAAAAATGGCGCAGCAATATTTGTAGATGTTATCGGTGCTATCATGACACAACACTTAACACAATTAACACGTTTGTAGTTATCAATAAACCAATAATAAAAAAGGACACATTATCAATCAGAAAAAGGGGGCTTTGAATCATATATTTGATTTGCAACTAAAAGAAATAAAGGCCTTTGTCATGTTGTGATTTTAAACTGTGTTGCATTCACTGTTACCTGGAAGTGGAAGAATTTTATTTTTACTTTTCTTTGCTGCTAACAGCACTTTCCTATAACCAACTTTAAGTCACCAAACTGAAGAAAGTTATGAAATAATAAGGCTGCTGGATGACTTTATAACATCCAGGAAATCTGATGCCCCATCTGTCTGCACGAAGACTTAGTAGAAGCACCTGTATCCTCAATACTTTTAAAACAAGAAAGGGGGAGAAAAAAAAGCTTGTGAACAAACTTTTCCCATAGAAGCAATAGTTATTTATATTAGCCTCTAAATTTGTAAGCACTAAAACCAAACAGACCAATAGCACAACAGTGGAGCCTCGAGTTTATCTGACCTGCTGCTTGGCTGTTTGTGAAGCATCGTTTTAACGGCCAAAACAGTTCAGCAAAGGTTTCATGAATGGTGCCAAATGTCTTTGGGCAAACTGAAAATGAGGGAAATGCTAACTTAGCATTTCCCTCATTTGCCAGCCAAGTAACCTCATCAGTTTGGAGAGTACCAGGCTAGGCACAACAATGCTCTATCATATAGTACCAATGTGCTTCAAGGGTTAATTATATTAACTGTATTTTGTGTCCAACTTTGGGTTTGCATGGTAGCTTGAAGTTGTAGGACTTGTAGAAGTTGAGTTAATGCCATATAAATTTGGCTGCCATGAAGAGAGATGTAAAGGAAGGGTTGCAAAGGGTGCAGACGTACTGTAATCTGAAGGTATTCAGACCAAACTGTCTCACAGTCATTTTGTTAGGAGCTGAGGAAATTATTAAAAAAAAGAAAAGAAAAAAAGGGGGCTTTAAAAAAGGAATCTACTTTTAATTTCAGCCTTAAAACAAAAATAAATATTGCATGTTGAAATATAAAAATGTCAGCAGCTGTCATGGAGGACGTCTACAACGGCATCTGAGTTTCACAGTACACATCCTGCCCAGGCTCCTCCTCGAACGTCACTTTCGCATCATCAGCATCCAGCTAAAATATAACAAACAAGGACAGGTTGATACACACAGCTCGAACATTATCACATGGTGCCATAATTTCACTAAAATGACATGAAACCACTTACACATTTCATTTCCATTTCAGTGAAGAGACGGCCGGTCATTAACATGCGCAGGGGGATGGTGAGGATGAGGACGAAGGGAAGTGCAAGGGATATTGCACTGGACTTCACAATCCACAAAGTTGCAAGGCACACTACCTGAATGGCTGTAAACAAGTGCATTCGTCCTGTGCTCACCTGCATCCAAGAAATACACACATCCGTTAAACACTCCAACTGTTTTTGATTGTAGCGCAAGGCGAGGGTCCAGTAGGAAACTGTCCAAAAAAGACATTTTCATTCCCATAGAATTCCCCCTTCATTTATGCAGTGAAGACATGGTTCACACAACTTGTAGAGCTCATACGACAGTTCACACCACATAGTGATGTTTGTATGAGACCCCCAGATCCTAGATAAAATGTGTTTTTCGAGCTTGTCCTAGGTGTTCAAGCAATACTTTGGATTCTCTGGGTCTTTCAATGATTATACGTACAATCTTATGGTGGGAGACGTTACTCTTATAACACCTGCATTTCCATTTTTGTGAATCCTCAACTAAAGCATAGTTTAACAACATATAATTAAAGACCCTTGTTCCTAATGTTTAACCTATATTACCTATATCACGTTTGTTAGAGCGGGGCAGAAGGCAAAACACCAGCCAAACTCCGCAGGAGGACTCCTTGCTTCCGCTCGTGACTGGCAGCTCCAAGTTGACCTGGGAAGGCAACTCAAGTTCCCAGCTAACATAGCCGCCACTTCACTCCGCCCAGATATGGTATTAACATCGGAGTCAACCAAGCAAGTGGTCCTGCTGGAACTGACGGTCCCCTGGGAGGGCCGGATTGATGAGGCCAATGAGCGCAGGAGGGCCAAATACTCTGAGCTCACCACAGAGTGCCGGAGCAATGGCTGGAGAGCCGGAGTGATGGCTGGAGAGCCGGAGCAATGGCTGGAGAGCCCGCTGCGAGCCAGTCGAAATCGGGTGCAGAGGTTTCGCAGGACATTCACTCCAGAGAGTGCTCAAACTCCTTGGAGTTAGAGGACTGCAGTTGAGGAGAGCCACCAAGAACAATCACTGATGACGTGTCCAAGTATCACCGTTCACAAGTTCTATCACATCTGGCACAGCCAGTGACCTCCAGGAAGGTCTGGATGACGTCCATGAAAAGAGTGGTGACGGCTGGAGAGACAGTGGACAGCCCGGAGAGATGGTAACCGGGGTAGGAAGGGTTAGATCTGCAGCTCCCGAGAGGGAGCACCCAAAACTTGCTATGAAGAACCCTACAGAAAAATACACCCAGGGATGCCCGAGAGGTGGGGGAGGATGAGCATCCCAATCGGACGGATTTACTGGTAATGACCCAAGGAAATGGACAACGGAATACGAGCGCAGTCTGCACATGCGGCAAGGTCTGCAAAAACCTGAGAGGTCTGAAGATCCACCAGACTAAAATATCCTATCTCAGGAGGGAACAAGTGAAGCGACGCTCAGGAACGGCAGCTGATGCAACAGTCCCTGTTGCGGTGACAGCAGAACCTGGTCAGAGTTCCCCCTCCAAGCAGGAAATCAGAACATCGTCGGGTGAAGTGGCCTGCCGCCAACAGCAAGGAGTGGTCCAAGCTGGACGAGGATGTAGACAAGACCTTGGAAGCAGTGTTGTTCTCGTTCACGAAAACGGAAACGAAATATGTTCGTCAACGCCCATTTTTCCCCGGACGAAAACGAGACCGGACTAGAAAAAAAACACGTGTATAAACAATAACTAGGACTAAATCATTATGCAAGTTCGTTGACTAATAAAAACTAAACGAAAATATAGTTCACAAAATAAATACTCCGCTAAAATCTATGGTCATTTTCGTTCACAAACAAAGACGATACGAAATATATAATTATAATGAACGTATCACTTCCTCCTGTCTCTTTTGCCATAGAGCGCCGCTGTGCGTTCGCAAATGCTCACCGGGACTGTCCGGGAGCACAGTTGTCTATCACTTTGTATTGGCTTTGTGCTCAGGGTGCATATATCGAACATACCCTTCCCCCACACACTCGCACTCACACATAAACAAACACACCCCCTTTTTGAAGTTACCGCAACAGCGCTGCATGCAGCTGCAACTGCACACGATCTCAACGCGGACATTTCATTTCAATAAATAAAATAAAACGGTAACATGCTTTGCACGGGGATCGGGAGAAAGAGAAGGGAAGATGTCTGGAAACATTTTAGATACATTGACGTCGAAGATAAAACGGAATGCTTGATTTTAACGAACGGGGAGCAGTGCGGTCATAAGTTGAAGGGAAAGAACACTACAAATCTGAAACGACACGTCTCCATTTACCACAAATAAATCAAGGTAAGCTAAGTTAACATAAAGTATGTTGCTGGTTGTTTACAACATTAAATCAACGTTGTGTTGTTGAGTGTACTGTCAGCTTAATGTTACTACAATAAAACCTACCCGAAAGTAGTCTACTAGTGTGTGTGTGTGTGTGTGTGTGTGTGTGTGTGTGTGTGTGTGTGTGTGTGTGTGTGTGTGTGTGTGTGTGTGTGTGGGTGTGTGTGACCTTATGACATTATGAGCAAAGGCTTTCAAGTGCCACTGTTTTCATTCATTCACATGGTTTTTGTGCAGAAGTTCAAAGCCCCTCTAAAATTATTTTGTATAAATGCACACCACACACACCTACACAAGAGGTCCATAAACACAAATAAATCCAAACATGGGGCATTTTGAATCACATGAAAGGTGCAGCCATAGAGAGAATCATAACAAACTCCAGCTTTTTGTTGAGTCGTTTACACAGCTGCGACTGCAGCCAAAGTTTATAAAACCTGGCATTTAGAGGGTTAAATCTTTAAAAAATCACGAATATTTGATATCAATACTTAGGTCAGATATTGGTGAAAGAAATGAGCTCAATTAAAGTAGAATATAATATTAATGTATAATATGTTTTAAATAATTGTCAAACTAAAATTAGACTAAATTGTCGGACTAAAACTAGACTAAAATGCAAATAGTTTTTGTTGACTAAAACTAAACAAATAAATTCACGGTTTCATGGACTAAAACAAAGACTAAAATGCTCGACTTTTAGTCGACAAAAATGTGACTAAATAAAAAAAGGATGAGTTCGACTAAATATGACAAAAAATAACAACGGCGATTGAAACAAGACTAAGACTGAAACAAAATTTAAAAATAGCCGACAAGAACAACACTGCTTGGAAGCCATCTCGAGGGGAAATGCTGACCAGAAACTCCAAACCATGTGCTCCTTCATAATGAGTATAGGAGCTGAGCGTTTTGGAGTGCGAGCCAGTCGAGCTGCGAGCCAGTCCAAATCGGGTGCAGAGGTTTCGCAGGACATTCACTCCAGAGAGTGCTCAAACTCCTTGCAGTTAGAGGACGGCAGTTGAGGAGAGCCAACAAGAACATCCTCGAGGCCGCAGAAAAGGCCTCGCGGTGGCTGTGGATCCATAGGGGGGATCCTTGGTGCGCTACTTGGACACAAGCCGGGGATTGATCACCCCCGGCTGGGTCGCCCGGGTGAGGGTGTATGATTGTTAAAGACCCTGTGACCCCGGGTCAATGACTGATGACGTGTCCAAGTATCACCGTAAGGTATATTGAAGTTCTTCTGAACTTCAGATACAGATTCAGATTCAGACTTTTATTGTCATTATACAGGGCACAATTAAATTAAAGGCAGTACGGAGTGGTGTTTTCCTCCAAAAACAGATTAAGTAAAAATAGTTAAAAAAAAGTAGAATGAGTATAAATAAAATAGAATAGTACAAAATAAAATAGAATAGACTCTGTAAAAAGAACGGTATATGTACAAAAATGTGCAACAGAATACAAAAATGTGCAACAGGTACAGGAACTTTTATTACCTTATAAAAATGCAACATTTGAATGTAAAACTATTTCTTCATATATACAATATTACAACTTCTTTTTGTTGTAGTTATGACATTCTCCTCTTAAAATGGTGACTTTGTCTTTAAAATGTCTATTTTTTTTTCTCTCCCTCAATTTGCTCCTATTCCTGTTGTATTTTATGTCTTTACACAAATTACATTAAAACTCTGTTTATTGGTGTGTGATGTATGCAGGGGATGTGTTGTGACATAACTTTGACTTTAACATTTAGTTTTGAGTTGATCCAACTTAATTTATATTTACCACGAGTGGCCAGAGTGACCATAAGAGTTAACTAGGTTGATTTTAGCATTGTGCATTTTAATTATTGAGTTATGGGATTCTTACTTTGGTGGCATAAGGTTCATCGGGGTGATATTTCTTTGGGATGAGAAGAAGCAACACACGGTCCCACAGCTGAATGCCATTTAAAGATGTGACTCCCATGTAGAGGAAGATCCCAAACAAGGCTGACATGGGAATCAGTTTTAGGATCGGCTCCATCAGAATTGATAGACCTTGAAGCAAGCAGATGTTTAGTGAAGAGAGCTTTTCGTATGTCAGATGTAGGCTAGATACACTAGATTCACAGATGAGACACACACTAAACAGCACCTACCAACAAGCAACGCCACTACAATGCCGCTGATCCTCTGCTCCAGCACTTTCTCTATCACAGGTTTTGGTCCTTTGCTCATGACGGTGAGGGCGTTGGCGTGGGTGACAGTTCGCACTGTAGCTGCACTGAGCCACGGCACGCCAAAGATCGCACTGAGCCCTCCCATGCTGACTAAAACCAGCAAGTCATAGTGAAACCCAGAACCTTTGACCATCTTCCTCTCAGGCTTACTGATGATCAGACTGCTCAGAGATGTGAGGGATGGACCAAAGGCAGGAAAGGTCATGCTTTTTTTTGTCTTGATGGTGAATTACATCACATTATTTATGGAGACTTACGTTGTGATCTGAGACTCCAGAAAGATGAGAATGAAAACAAGCATGGCTGGTATGCAGCATGCGAACATCAACCAGACAGGGAAGGTCTGGTGCTCTCCGAAGGGGTTGATGAGCCAGCCTCTCTTTGCTGGGTTGGACACCATCAGACCTTTGGGAACAACCAGTTTCTGTAAAATCAAACAAAGAAATGATAGTAGCAGTCCGTTTCTGTTCACAAAATGATTTCTGCATTTACTTTAAAACAGGCTTTTAGTTTTGTAGACTGGGCTTACTTGGGTGTAGGTGTCTTCAATGTTGTAGTCCACAACAATCATGAGAAAGATCGCAATAGGGACACCAAAGTCCCCGATCAATCGCCTGACCTGGTGAACAGAGATTACGTCATAATAACAATAAATCATTAAAATGTAATCTATTTAGTGCATTTTACTGATTCAATTATTAGAGAATTTATTAACATATACACACACAGGCACATTTGTTAGTACCCTTCTATTAAAGAGAGAAAAAAACACAATTCACACTGAAATAACAATAATTTATTATTTAATATCTAATAACATTAGGCATTGCGCTTGAATTGGGGCTCAACAGAATCATTTAAAAACCAAACTAATAAAAGTGACATGGACAAATTAGTTGGCACCCATACAAAAAATAGAAAATAATTAAATCATAGAATAAACAAATGTGTCCACGTGTGTAAAGGGACTGATGGATTAGGGGGCCAGCCTTGAGGACTCACCTTTCCTGGAAGAAATGTCCCGTTCTTGAACTGGCGCAGGAAGTAGGCGATAAAAAAACAGCCAAGCATGAGGCACATGGACAACAGGGCTGTGTTGGGGTAAGGGGGCTTTATTGTTTTGACGATATGAGTAAAGTTGCCGGTGCCATTGTCATATATGACTGTCTCCTCCACCTTTGGGTGCCAGGGATTTTCTAAAGTTTCATTAACAGGATCGTAATTTAGAATCAGCGGATGTGACTTGAAGATCTAAAGAGAGGTTAAGAGAGCAAATGTTACTAAGCCGATGAAATCAAAGAGATTAAATAATAATTTTAACACATAAAGTGCATGAATGATGATGATGATGAATGTTGTTTTTTTTACCCTTCCCAATTTGGAAAAAGTTTCATAGATGAAAATGATGGAGATGAGGATGGAGAAGATCTCCTGGGTGAAACGTGAGATGAAACGCACTAGGAAGCTTCCTTCAAAGGCCACAATGACCACCACAATGATGACCAGCCACAGTCCGACCCACACCCTTCCAACAATATATTCAATATCCTGGGACTTGCAGAACTGAACAAAGGAAACTGGTGGTTAGTTGACTCTGGCCGTGATCAAATGCAGTTTTGTATGCACAAAAACAATCTGTAACAAAGCAAAGACTATTAAAAAAATAATCTACAACTCACTGCAAAGAATGCCTCCTCGAACACTAAAAGAGGACCAGAGAAACCAATGACAAGGATGGGCTGAGCAGCAACAAAGCAGAAGATGATCCCCTGAATGCTGGTGGAAATGAGAAGCTCTGAAACACCCATCATATTGTCCACCTTGTCGGCTGAAGGTAAAGCAAAGGTTAAAAGATGATTGTTGGGTCTACTGCACAAAACAGACGCATCCAAAAACACTTGTACGCACCCAGAAGTCCTCCAAAAGTGATGGCAGGGGACAGGGCAGCGAAGTAGATGAAGATAATAGCAGCAAGGACCTGCGCGTTCAGTGCATCTTTGATATCACTCTTATAGTATTGGTAGCGTCTCCTCATGTCTCGAATCATCCCACCAAATGGTTGACCCGTGCGAGATAGGGGATCTTCAACCGAAGACTTGCTAGCAATGGAAACTGGGGGGGACATTTGAATGTAAAGTCAACTCAAAAAACTTTAAAACTTCATGAAACTTGATGGTTAAGTAGGTTTTTATTGTAGCTCTGATGGTTGTCTGATTGCACCCACCCCTACGAGTTTTGGAATCCCGGCCGAACGCAGGGTTGGGAGTCTGTAGTCTGGACTGCAGTAATTTCTTCTGAAAGTTGATGATCGAACTGAGCATCGCTTCATTCTGGATCTCAGTAGGTGGAATGACAATGCTGCAGTCCATGAAGTCCACGATGCCATCTACCAGCTCTCTGCTGCTCTTTGCCCGAATTGCAGCCTGATTAAATTCCTGGGGAGAAAAAAAAATGTAGATATAAGGAAGATAGGGGTATTTTGATTGAACAGTAACTTATATCAGTCTTGTATGAGTTGGTATTATGAGTTAGTTAACCTCACATTTAGCTATGGTGGTGATGGTTGTGTCAATAAGGCAAATCCAAGGTGTGGAAAAGTAAATTAGGTGCTTTTGAGGTGACGTGAAAGAGTAAAGCAGTAAAAGAGTCATGAATAATGGAGGACTTGCAGTATTAGTCTACTAGAACATGGAGATCCACCTTTGAGTGAAAGTCAACCAACAAGTAACGTTATACGGCAGATAACAAACTTGCACATTTTTCAGTTTAGTTTTTATTAGTCACTTGGCACATGTCAGTTTTAGCTACGACTCTTATGCCTAAATTTACCCCAAATGAAACTTTCCATGTAAGCCTGAAATGTTACTGCTTAGAACTGCTACATGAACAACAATATTACAACCAACGTGTCATGTCCAAAGTCAAAGATTCAGTTTTAGATTGCGATGATGAGAAAAATGAGCGCAGATCAGAATCAACTTTAATCAGAATCAACTTTATTCACCAGGAGCATTTGATTTGGCACGCTTTGTCTCTCCAGGTTCAATGAAAGGAAATAAGATCAAAATAAACAAATAAATAGCGATTAAAAAGCCACAGCAATCAAAAAATATGTACAACATATTCAAGACAGAACCAATATTTACAGTCGTGAAGATATTGAATAAATATTCAACCCTCTATGAACGTTCAGCAGAGTGACAGCCTGAGGGAAGTAACTGTCTCTATGCCGGGTAGTTTGGGTCTGTAGTGGCTACCAGGCGGCCAAGACTTATTTTTCCACCTCATTGTCCTGTTTGGTGGCTGAAACCAGACAGAGATGGAAGAGCACAGGACAAACTGGATGATAGAGTAAGAACGTGATGAGCAGGTCTAACCTTCTGAGCTGTTTCCGGAAGTCCTATCTCTGCTGTGCTTTCTTCTGTCTACGTCAGACACCAGAAACCTGAGCGTGTCCAAATTAGAGAGTGTATTGTCGAAAAGATCTGCCTTCCCATACCGGGAGTCCAACCCGGGCCGCCTGGGTGAAAACCAGGAATCCTAACCGCTAGACCATATGGGAACACACTGATGTCTTCAATTCGGTCTGATTCTACGGCTTTTAATGTAGAGCCTCTGGATTAAGGATTACTTTAAAATGTGCACAGTAAATTTTACATTAAATTAAATCCATCCACCTTCTTTTCCCACTTTATCCCGTTCAGCAGGGATCTTTGAGTCTGATGCAGCTCAAATCCAGAACATAAAAGTGACGATATGAGTAAAGTTGCCGGTGCCAT
This sequence comes from Cololabis saira, assembly GCF_033807715.1. NCBI lineage: Eukaryota > Metazoa > Chordata > Actinopteri > Beloniformes > Belonidae > Cololabis > Cololabis saira. The sequence continues at coordinate 36,847,492 of NC_084605.1, forward strand.
TGTCATATATGACAATGGACAACTTTTCTAAAGTTTCATTAACAGGATCGTGATTTAGAATCAGCGGATCACTTTCTTTTTTTTTTAAACTTTAATTTTTATTGAAAATTTTCAAAAGAACAAACAAACAAACAAAACAATTACAACAGTTGCGGCTACATGTGTCTATTATTAAATTACAATAGATCCAAGAGAGAGAGATATGAATAAGACATATTTCAAGTATTCCCCACTGTGTCCCATCGGGTCCATTTCTCCCATTTAGTCAAAGAGACATTTTCCTTCATTCTAAGTCTATATGTCATTCTCTCCATGTTATGGACTTCTCTAATGATTTCTACCCATTCATTCACAGCTGGTGGTTCAGTTCATTCTCCCACTTCTCCTTAATGTACAGAGTGGAGAAATCTTCTGAATCTCTTAAGTTTTGGTACAACACTGATACTGCTTTCAGTTTGGTTCCATTGTATGTCTTGATCATTACATCGAGTACACCATTTAGATTTTTTACAGGTTGTATGTCCTTTATAAAGTAGTCACGTAGCTGTAGAAATCTGAAGTGGTCTCTATTTTCATATTATGCCACTTTCACATGTTTCATGCATGTGGACAGTCTCCAGGAACTTACTCTATCAGCCATCAGTGCTGCCATAGCACGTCCGGTCTCGTGGTAGTCCATGTCAGAGTTGCTGGGGCCAACTAGAACAAAAACGAAGCGCACGGGGACCGGGGCCTCCAAGGCTGAGTCCAGCACCGTGGCCTCCTTCAGGCGGACGAAGGCCACTGTGGGTTTCTCCAGAAAGTCCAGAGCTCCTGGTCATACAAAAAACATAACAAACAAAAAAGAGCAAACTTTATGTCCATATTGTCCAAGCACAATCATATGTACCAAAATAAATATATGCACTACATCTTTCTCATAAGACATACTGGCTCACCTACTAGCACCATTGAAGCCTCAACACGATCGCTTTCATCCCTCTAGAAAACGAGCAGACCAAATGAGCAAACATTCAACTCTTCATTTTTAAAAGTTGCATAAATATTAGGCTTAGCTCCACTGACACCCGAAAGCCCCTCTACACAAATAAATAAAAGTTATGAAATATAAAGGATGAATCATTTTTCAAAACAGTAACCACGGTCTTGTGTATCAGAAGAACAGAGATGAAATGTACAAATCTGATGGGAAGAGTCACTTTCAATACTCTGTGATCTCAGCATGATCTTTTATTGGAATTTGAATAAACGATAAGATCAGTGTAAGAACGTACCCGTTCCTTGACTGAAAACTTGTGCAAATCCATTCCTGTCAGCATTTGGCTCTCTGGGTCAGTTGATTGGCTGGAGGCAGAAATTCATGACAGTCTTTCAGTCAATTTTCAACTGGAATCACATTTCTTAAGTCCAGATATCTTGGTTGTATGTTAGGAATTTATAGTGCCCTATCATGACTCTCGGTGGGGCCTAACCCAGCTTTCATTATTATTATCCTCACTGTAGGGACAATATTGTCAAACAGGGATATAGTTTCATACATAGTTTCTAATAATAGAAAAAAAACTGTCACACATAACTGTCTTTGTTGAACAGCTCCTACCAGATAAAACCAGTAGCGACCAGACCAAAACTGGAGGGTGTTAGGACTTTTGGAGCCGTGAACAGTCTCGTACACAAGAAACTGTGTTGACACACACACACACACACACACATACACACACACACACACACACATATAGTCACTTAGTCACATGCATTTACACACACACACACACACACACACACACACACACACATATAGTCACTTAGTCACATGCATTTACACACACACACACACACACACACACACACACACACACACACACACACGCATGATCATATACATACACACACACACACATAGACATACACACTGGCTTGTTCACCTGCATGCTGGCTCTCTAGTTTTTGGGTTTAGGTAGCGGTAGCGATAGCTTAGCTCAGACTGCGATCAGATCTCAAGATTTAGGTCGATTGCTGTTATTGTTTTGGTTGGCTTCGTGCCGGTTTCGTGCTTTGTTTGTGGTTTTTTGTTGCAGATTTCCAGTGCTTGACGTGTGTCTCCGTGTGTTCCTGCTTCCTGGATTGGCAGTGGAGGTCGTCAGCCCCCCCCCCCCCCCCCCCCCCCCCCCCCCGCCCAAAAAAAAAAAAAAAAAAAAAAAAAAAACACTGGGTTTGTATGTGTATATTTATGTATGTGTACGCATATGTGTGCGTATATATATGTATATATATTAAATATAGTAATAATGCACACATATACACTTTTGGTTTCTACCGTCATGGTATCAATCAATAATATGTGTGCAGACAAGGTAAAAAAAAAAAAAAAAAAAAAAGAAACTGTGTTGATGAAAGCACACTCAAGTATTCCTTTTGAATTCCTAATACTTATGTAAAGTCAAACATTTATTCTGAGTCTCCCTCTGTTGTTGTTCTCATTATCACATTGATTCACATTTTAGCTACAAACAAAGAAAACACTTAATTGGAGGTGTTTTTTCTCCGCTGTCATGTGACACTCACACTCAATGTAACGATTGTAAAGACCGGTCTTTATACAGGACTGTCTCAGAAAATTAGAATATTGTGATAAAGTCCTTTATTTTCTGTAATGCAAAAATGTCATACATTCTGGATTCATTACAAATCAACTGAAATATTGCAAGCCTTTTATTATTATAATATTGCTGATCATGGCTTATAGCTTAAGAAAACTCAAATATCCTATCTCAAAAAATTAGAATATTCTGGGAATCTTAATCTTAAACTGTAAACCATAATCAGCAATATTAAAATAATAAAAGGCTTGCAATATTTCAGTTGATTTGTAATGAATCCAGAATGTATGACATTTTTGTTTTTTTTAATTGCATTACAGAAAATAAAGAACTTTATCACAATATTAAAATTTTCTGAGACGGTCCTGTACAGGCAGATGGATTTGGTGGTCAGAGGTGTCACATAATCACAGGTTCAGTCTCAGTCTTTAACTTTCTCTGAGGGAGTTTGTGAAACCTTCCCTTTTAGTCAGTAAACCTTTCAGATATAAGCCCAGACGGGTCACTGTGTCGAGTCACTGATGGGTGATGTCTCGGACGATACCTGCGGTTTTGGAGCAGAGACTTCAGCACGCCTTCCTTGTCTCCCGACCTGATCTCCTTCTTGCTAACCATCTCTCCAACCATCTTCTCAGCGATGGTGGCCAGAGTCTTCTCCTCACAGTCGAAAACTGTCACACCTTGAAATGCAGAATAATCACTTAGTGTGATAAATCATAGTTCAAAAACAAACTTTTATCTTAATTATGAATACGTGATTTAATACAGGAATATTTCTTGGATGGTATGTATTTGCTTATACAAGGGGTCTGCAACCTTTATTATCAAAAGAGCCATTTTGCCCCCACTTCTACAAAAAAATATTATCGGGAGCCGCAAAAAATAACAGATTTTAAAAGTTTTCATCTTTTATTTATTTTAGCTGTTACAACCCCTAAATATAACAACAGAAGTGCAGTGTGCATTTGTAGGTGTACTTTGAAATAAATTAAACTGTGAACTGTAGGCGTATTTCAGTCTATATTTGTGTAAAAGTAAAATAAAAAATACCCCACTTTAATATAAATTAAAAAAATTAGCTGCAGCTTAGCAGCTTTAAAAATAAATATAGAAATTAAAAATAGTTCTTTTAAAATTAGATGGCATCAACCCAAACTCCAAGATAAATGCCCAAAAAAATAAACTAATAATATGACTAAAAATGAATTCAGATATATAATTTATTTATGTTTAAGGCCAAGGGAAGCCGCTACAATGAGGATGAAGAGCCGCATGCGGCTCCGGAGCCGCAGGTTGCAGACCCCTGGCTTATACTATCATGGTCTAGCAAATCTCTTCAATGCCTCAAAAGTAAATAAAGTTGCCATCTAATTGCTTTGAACCACTCAAAATAATTCCCCACATACTGTACGTCTTTACAACTTCTCCCCCCCTCACCAGTGTTCATGGTGCGTCTCAGCTGAATGAGGCTCTTGAAGGTGAGGTAGGAGATGTGTGAGCACGCCCACGCCCCCGTCTGCGGGTCGAAGCTCTCCTCGTAGCCCGCCCATCGCCCGGTCTCCTGCCAGTAGGCCGGCTGCTCCTGGTCCTTCATGACTTCCTTCTACACCACGCACCCCTGGAGGAGCCGCAGACATGCACAGGGAAAGACATGCTTGTTGGACAACTTGACTGAAGAGTTGGACAATACAGGTGCGTGGATTAGAGCTGTGGCACCAAGTGGGACTGCTATAAGCTTGTGGTGTACAACTGTGGTGACTGGCCACTTCATGTACGTCATTGTATCTGCACGCTTCAACAGATCTATGTTCTTTTTGCAGCCTAAATGGAAGAACGACTTTCCACTTTTTTTTTTTTGTCATTAAAGTTTTTTATTTATTCTTGCATATAAGAACATACATTCAAACTCAAAACAACATTTATAACAGCATCAACAGATAGTATACCCAGCATACAACCATATATACAAAGGCCTCCTGTAAATCTGTCAGGGTTTGACACTTCCCCCCAGTTTTTGAGTTTTAGTTCTGTCCCTCCTGTTTCCAATCTGCCCTGATTGTCTGCACCTGTGTCTCGTTATCCCCTGTGTATATCTGGTCTTGTCATTCCCCTTCTCCTTGTGGTTCCGTACTGTTTCTTTCCCTCCATGTGTCCTGCCAAGTTTTTGTGTATGTTTTTTTTATCCCTGTTTTTGATCCTGCCAAGCAGCGCTTTGTCTTTTGAAAAATAAACCCTTTTTGTTGAACTGCCTCTCTCGCTCTCCTGCTTCTGGGTCCTCACCATACCAGTCGTGACAAAATCCACATTTTCTTTTTGAAACAATCAGAATGTACATCCAGCACCATGTCTACAAATTTCCCCATCTGCTCTACCTACAAAGAAATACGGTCCCCCACGTCCTCCTAGAATCTTCCTCTTCATTGTTCACTCATCGTTCATAAGATGCAACTTCTGACATAATTTTCCATCCATTTAACATCTGGGCCAACTGTACTTTTCCATACTCTGAGAATCGTTCCAGCAGCTGTGACCATCCCGACTTTTAAAATTATCCGATCATCCATCCATCATCTATACCCGCTTTATCCCTTGCAGGGTCACGGGGGTCTGCTGGAGCCTATCCCAGGATCCCTGGACAGGTCACCAGTCCATCACAGGGCCACATATAAACACACAAACCATGTTCACAACCACACTCACACCTACGGGCAATTTAGAATCACCAATTAACCTGGCGTGCATGTTTTTGGACTGTGGGAGGAAGCCGGAATACCCGGAGAGAACCCACGCAAGCACGGGGAGAACATGCAAACTCCACACAGAAAGGCCCCTGCCGGGCCTGGGAGTCGAACCGGGAACCTTCTTGCTGTGAGGCAACAGTGCTAACCACTAAGCCACCGTGCTGCCCATTTTATTATGATTATCCGATCATATTTAGATATATTTGGAATTTCTGTTTAATCCCCTAACAAACACAGTCTTGGTGATAAAGGTAACCTTCCACTTTTTTTAAACTATCATAAGATTTCTTTTTGCTGTGACTCTTTGACATCCTTGTCTCAAACCTTTGAAACGTCTCCTGAACAGGATTTGTTTACAAGGACGGCTTATTGTTTTCTGTGAAATTGTTTTACATGGGCTGTTGTTTCACTTCTCTTGCAGGCATAAGAGTGTTGGTTATTGCCAAAAAAGTCTTTGAAGGTGCATCGGTTGCTGTGAAAGCTGAATCAGCTGTTTCCTGAGCCTTCAGGTGTTGTGCCAGAAATGACCTGAAGCAGATGAGGGTAAACAGGTTTTAATAGGGGTGACATATGTCTCAACAAAACTGCACGCTCTTCTAAGACACCGCTTAGGTTGGAAAGCCTTTGTAGTGAGGAAATCTGAACAGGTGATGTGTGCCGGGCAGTTTTCACAACCATCTGTAGGGCTTTTTAGTCAAAGAGCTCTTCGTGTTGAATGGTGAGGCAACAGAAGTTCCTATTTGTGGAAAGATGTGCCAATTTGAATCTTCTCAAGATGATTAAACACTGGTTAGCTTTGTATAATAGCTTTGTTAACTGTTAAGTACGGTGGCCGAGACCCAACATTGCTGAAAATAAAAGTAACGCTGCAAATAAAAGAAACGCTACAAATATAAAGAAACCCCGCTGCAAATAAAATAATAAACGCCGCTGCAAATAAAAAAAAAAACGACACAAATAAAAAGTGAATTACCGGGGACTATTTTTGCTGATGCACCGGTGTTTTTTACATGAGAGGAGAAGAAGAAGACGAAGAGGACGTAAGTGAAAAGGAAGAAATAAGAAGAGCGAGGAATAAGAAGAACAACGAACGAGAAAATAAGTGAAAAGGTTAGTGTTCAACGTCGCTACGTGTAATTTTTTCCGTCTTTTTCTTCTCCTCTCACGTAAAAAACACCGGTGCATCAGCAAAAATTGTCACTTCCGTTGTGGCTTTTTTATTTGCGTCGTTTTTTTTATTTTATTTGCAGCAGCATTTATTTTATTTGCAGCAGGGTTTCTTTATATTTTCAGCGTTTCTTTTATTTGCAGCAGCGTTTCTTTTTGTTTGCAGCTTTACTTTTATTTTCAGCAATGGCGGGTCTTGGCCACCGTAGTTAAGGGTCAACGAAAGATCCAGAGATAGGCAGACAAAGAATCTGGAAACACTTTTCAACTCCATCTTACTGCTATAGATGTGCAAGGAGATCTATACATATAGATCTCTTTGCACTTTGTGGGACAATTAGTTATCTATTTAAAGGGCATCTGTGTCAGTGTTGCTTCTTTTGGGTGAACAGTCACTATGAATGCCATTCAGAACTCCTTTGTGGAGATCAGAGATTCTTACAGAGACCAGCCAGACTCCCCAAAAGGCATCTTAATGACTGTCAGACCCTGAGAAGACAAATCCTCTAGTTTTATGGTATGTAGCCACATAGATTAACCAAGTCGGCTGATACAGTTTAAAACAGGAAAACGTGCCAACAGCATGATGTTTGACTATGACAGACTGGCAGAGCAGTCAGGATGGGGGTACAGGTGGACACATTAACATCAATTCAAGAGGAAACCTTGTCATGTGTTGTTTTCTGCTGTAGAAGCAAAGTTTAAAAGATAAAAGAATTTCTTGGCAGCACCGAAAGTGGACACGGATCATGCAAAATTAGGAAGGTCACACTTTGTGTGTTAGGTAAACACAGTGCGTGTCCGCTGGTTCCAGAGTCTGGTTCACCGCTAGCTTCCGTCATGAACTAAAACAACGGCTCGCTTTGTGTGTGTTTGGAATGTAAATACATCTGAGGTCTGCTCGTGTGTGCGTGTGTGTGTGTGCGTGTGTGTGTGCGTGTGTGCGTGTGTGTGTGTGTGTGTGTGTGTGTGTGTGTGTGTGTGTGTGTGTGTGTGTGTGTGTGTGTGTGTGCGTGTGTGTGTGTGTGTGCGTGTGTGTGTGCGTGTGTGTGTGTGTGTGTGTGTGTGTGTGTGTGTGTGTGTGTGTGTGTGTGTTTGTTTGTTTGTTTGTGTGTGTGTCCTTTACCTGACACTACACTTGGGGTCACAGAACCCAAGAATTAAACAAATAAACAAGCAAAAAAAAGTTTTTAATTATATTTTTCATGAATTCTGGAGACAATCCTGACTGACAATATCTGTAACAGTTAATGTCAAACATTGATATCATCACATGTATTATAAAATAATACATTTTGTGTTCTTGGACGGTCATTATCGAATCTTAGTTCGTTCAAATTTCTTTGGCATTTCCAGAGTATCCTTTTTTTTTAATCTCAGATTGTACATCTCAGATTGTACATGTTGTCAGTGCCCACAAAAAAGATTTATTTCCAAAACACACACTGTTCAAAGGAATTGAAACTTGCTACACACATACATGTGTAGGTGTGTGGAAGTGAATGGATGAGGAGAAGGTAAAGAGGGGCAAATGGACACTTTACAAGTTTAAAGGACCGTTCAAACTGCCAGGTTAGGTTACTATGAAATGCATTATCTCAGTGAGTATGATGCATTTTCAGAAGAACAATGGGTCTGTATGTAAATGTGAAAGTTAATGTGCTGGGAGAAATCAGTTTGCAGCCACAAGGTGGGGACTTAATTCCCTTTTAGACACAGAAAGCAAAACCCTGTACTTGATCTATCATTAAATGTTTGGATGAAGACTTTGTTTGGAGTTTGGAGTTTGAGTACTGGCGAGGACAATACAGGTGCAGGTGAGGACTGGCAAAGCAGTGGTAATGGGTCGGGTTTGAAGTTACTTTTGTGTATTTACTTTGTGAGACAAGGCTGCCTATAAAATATCCAGCGTAATTATGATCATGTGTGCTTATTAGGAGATGATTTTGTGACATTGCACCAATGCAATGTCACATACTGTATATGATATATATGCAATCATATATATTGCATATATATGATTGCATATATATATATATATATATATATATATATATATATATATATATATATATATATATATATATATATATATATATATATATATGCAATCATAATTCAACAGAATCTTTTAGGTTTCTTAGTTCTATGAATGTTGATTATGGACACTACGTAAATTAAGGGTCCTTTATTGGACTGTATTGAATCTGTTTTCCATGTCGAGTGTGTTTTTGTTGTAAAATGGTGCAATGAAAAAAAAAAGTGGATTCACTTAAACTGAATTGATTTTCAGATCTTAAGACAGTATGAGCAATATTGTATTATAGGACTAAAGGTAAGACAGGACGTACACAGGGGTCCATTTATGTGCAAGGATATAAAAATGTAGGAATGCAATTTAGTTTATACAGGACTGTCTCAGAAAATTTGAATATTGTGATTTTCTGTAATGCAATTACGAAAACAAAAATGTCATACATTCTGGATTAATTACAAATCAACTGAAATATTGCAAGCCTTTTATTATTTTAATATTGCTGATCATGGCTTACAGCTTATGAGAAATATTATCATATTATATTATATTGACTTTTTTTTTTAAAGTTTGGATGCCTTCTTACCCTTTTACTTGTGTATCACTGCAACATCTTTGATTGTTGAGCACATTTTTATGCTTTATTTCTTTATCTTCTGAAACAAAACAAAATCGTCCTCTGAGTCTTCTTTCCCATTTATATTTAGTTTGAAAACGAGAGAATTAAAAAGATATTGCATTATTTTGTACAACAATATCAGCACGTTTTCCAAGAAATTCTCTGCTCCCGTATTTTTTGTTTCAGAAAGTTACATCTTTAGTTGCACGCTTGCACAAATGCTATCCACAACTGTGGCAGGAAAAGTGACACTTACCTCGTGCAGGCAGTCTCCGAGCTGACAGCGTTGACAGCTGACTAACCCCCGGATGGCAAAAAAGCGTGACTTTATAAACACCACCTCTTTAAAGCCGACTGTGTGCATGTGAGGATGCATGATGTATGATAATGGGTGGGACTAATACATGCATGCACGAACACAGAGATGGACATGTGCACTACAACTCATTCTTACACACTTGAACAGAGCAGCGTGTTCTGTACTAACCCATAATATTTGTAGTAAATACAGAGCCTTGGTATGCCAGTAAACCAGTCGCATTGTGTCAATATTAAACCAACATCTTATCAAATTTTTGTCTGTGTTTAGAGGACAACAAAGTCATGGATTACACTACCAGGCCTGGACTCTCACCTTCACTGGGTTGAGCGTGAAGGTGCGTCCTCTCAGTCCCTCACCATAGAAATACATCCAAAAGAAGTCCTTTTTTTCTTCCCTTAAAACATAAATACACTGTTAATCGTTAACTGTAGAAAATGGCTCTGAAACAGCTGGTAGAAACTTTAAATATCTGATGGAAAAAGGATTTCTCCTGCAAAAGAAGCATAAAAGAAAATGTAACAAACTAAGAATAGGCAGAACTCTCATAACTTTTCTATTCATCTACGTTATTCAGGTATCTTGCATAACTTATGATGGAAAACACACACACACACATATATATACATATATATATATATATATACATACATATATATATATATATATATATATATATATATATATATATATATATATATATATATATATATATATATATACAGTGGGGAGAACAAGTATTTGATACACTGCAGGTTTTCCCACTTGCAAAGCATGTAGAAGTCTGTAATTTTTATCATAGGTACTCTTCAACTGTGAGTGATGGGATCCAAAAAAAAATCCAGAAAATCACATTGTATGATTTTTAAGTAATTAATTTGCATTTTATTGCATGACATAAGTATTTGATCACCTGTCAACCAGTAAGACTTCCGGCTCTCACAGACCTGTTAGTTCTTTAAGAAGCCCTCCTGTTCTCCACTCATTACCTGTATTAACTGCACCTGTTTGAACTCGTTACCTGTATAAAAGACACCTGTCCACACACTCAATCAAACAAACTCCAACCTCTCCACAATGGCCAAGACCAGAGAGCTGTGTAAGGACATCAGGGATAAAATTGTAGACCTGCACAAGGCTGGGATGGGCTACAGGACAATAGGCAAGCAGCTTGGTGAGAAGGCAACAACTGTTGGCGCAATTATTAGAAAATGGAAGAAGTTCAAGATGACGGTCAATCTCCCTCGGTCTGGGGCTCCATGCAAAATCTCACCTCGTGCATCAATGATCATGAGGAAGGTGAGGGATCAGCCCAGAACTACACGGCAGGACCTGGTCAATGACCTGAAGAGAGCTGGGACCACAGTCTCAAAGAAAACCATTAGTAACACACTACGCCGTCATGGATTAAAATCCTGCAGCGCACGCAAGGTCCCCCTGCTCAAGCCAGTGCATGTCAAGGCCCGTCTGAAGTTTGCCAATGACCATCTGGATGATCCAGAGGAGGAATGGGAGAAGGTCATGTGGTCTGATGAGACTAAAATAGAGCTTTTTGGTCTAAACTCCATTCGCCGTGTTTGGAGGAAGAAGAAGGATGAGTACAACCCCAAGAACACCATCCCAACCGTGAAGCATGGAGGTGGAAACATCATTCTTTGGGGATCCTTTTCTGCAAAGGGGACAGGACGACTGCACCGTATTGAGGGGAGGATGGATGGGGCCATGTATCGCGAGATCTTGGCCAACAACCTCCTTCCCTCAGTAAGAGCATTGAAGATGGGTCGTGGCTGGGTCTTCCAGCATGACAACAACCCGAAACACACAACCAGGGCAACTAAGGAGTGGCTCCGTAAGAAGCATTTCAAGGTCCTGGAGTGGCCTAGCCAGTCTCCAGACCTGAACCCAATAGAAAATCTTTGGAGCGAGCTGAAAGTCCGTATTGCCCAGCGACAGCCCCGAAACCTGAAGGATCTGGAGAAGATCTGTATGGAGGAGTGGGCCAAAATCCCTGCTGCAGTGTGTGCAAACCTGGTCAAGAACTACAGGAAACGTCTGATCTCTGTAATTGCAAACAAAGGTTTCTGTACCAAATGTTAAGTTCTGTTTTTCTGATGTATCAAATACTTATGTCATGCAATAAAATGCAAATAAATTAATTAAAAATCATACAATGTGATTTTCTGGATTTTTTTTTTAGATTCCATCACTCACAGTTGAAGAGTACCTATGATAAAAATTACAGACTTCTACATGCTTTTCAAGTGGGAAAACCTGCAAAATCGGCAGTGTATCAAATACTTGTTCTCCCCACTGTATATACAGGGTGCGATTTGTGAAAAAACCAGAGGGGGGGATAATTTTGAGAAACATTTTTATTTAGAAAAATTACCACACAACAGTGGGCAAACAGTATAGGTTATATGAAAACTTGTTTAATAACGTAGGCGGTAGGCCTATTTTGAACATGAACTGAACCACTGCATTTGCAGAAATATTTTCTCCTAATATTGTTTTTAAAGGAGCATGAGGCTCCTTTTAAGAAATGAGACTCTCTAGCGCCACCCTTCACCACGACGGCTGTCGGGGGTACTGCAGCCAACAGTGAAGCCGGCACGGGAGAACGGGGAGAACGTGCATGCAGCGTCATGTGACGTCACATCTGCAGGACAGCGCGGGAAATTCGGCCCCACAATTGCAGCACATTGTGCAGCACACAGCCTGTTCAAGGCAACGGAGAGATACACTAGAGGGCTCATTCTTTTTGGTTTGGAACGCTTCATCTGACATTATTACTAGAAAACTTAAAACGTATACACATTTTTTTCATAAATCCTGCCTCAATCCTGCCTCAAGCTCCTTTAAATGTGCCAAATAAAATACATTAAAAAAAATATATATTTTTTTAAATTCTTTCTTGATAACAGTTTAACAGAAAACATGAAATAATATGCTGTCAAACAATTTTTTTGTATTTGCTTTTTTGTGGTTACCTGTAATTGGGTATATATGGGCAGAAATATGTGCCACTAGAAACTGAATTTGAATCATTTATATTTGAATTTGAATTGCTCAACTTGAATAATTGCATTAAAAAACTGAATCACATAATTTGAATTTGTATTGTTTAATTTGAATCATTGCATTGAAAAACTGAATCTACATTCCGAAAAACTGAATCTACATTCAGCTCTCACAATTCAAATTCAGTTCTTGAAATTCAATTTCAATTCTACTGTGCCAGACATCCGGGTCTTCTGGAGGAACAGCAATCGAGTGCAGATACAAAGAACTCTGGTTTCAGTCACGTGACGTTTTTTGTTGTCAGCGCCATCTTGAGGACCGACCGGGGACATTCCAGCCCCCCGGTCTCACACTGCGCAGCACGCCGATTTTTCCCAGTGGCCAGCAAGACGACTTTTAATTAGCTTTAAATCCATAGCTACAATGAAATGTGCTAAAATGTACCTCCCAAAATGACTCTACAGCCTTCTTGGAGCCAAATATGTTTAATATTAATAACAATAAAATACAATATACAATTGTACATACAATAATAACAAAAAACAATGTTGTCATCTGACAACTCAGGTGAAGAACCAGTAACCTGGAAAACAGAGGAAGTTGTTGTTGTTGATGTTGATGACGAAAAGTGTTTTTTGCACCTTTTGAAGGTGCTAGGTGAAGGTCTTTTTGAAGGTGATAGGTATAGATCAGAGTCTGACCGTCAGAATAAAACCGTCTGCTCTGATAGAGCACTTCCACCTTTTTTTTCTGCTTTCCGGTTGGCGGATCAATAGCAGCGTGGTGTCCCTGCTTCAACCACATCTCTGCAAACCTGCGGGCCGGGAAGGAGCAACATCTGGTCCTTTTACAGAGATGAATAGTAGATTGTTCAGTGTGGACACATTCATTCTGTTTCTGCCTTCTGTAAGAACGTGGTTCATGGCACTGAAACCTCCCTCACACTCGGCTGTGTGGAGTGTGGAGACAGCGGGGAGAACTTTGCTCTCTCCTATGACACCGTAACACTTTAACTCATGGAACTCCTTCAGGAGTATGGGACTGTTTGCGGCCTCAACAGCAAGAGTTTTGTTTATTCAATTCAATTCAATTCAATTTTATTTATATAGTGTCTAATACAACAGAGTTGTCTCTAGACGCTTTACAGAGACCCATACCCAGAACATGACCCCCGAGCAGTTATTACATAAACAATGGCAGGTAAAAACTCCCCTGGTGGGAGAAAAACCTTAAGCCAAACAGTGGCAAGGAAAAACTCCCCTTTAGGAGGGAAGAAACCTTGAGCAGGACCAGGCTCATAAGGGGGGACCCTCCTTCCGAGGGCCAGACTGGTGGGTCAGGGACGGCAACAGCACAGCAGGCAGGTGGAAGCAGCAACGGGATGACCGGGGGTGGGGACCGCAGGCCAGCACGCAGCTCCCGAAGCTCCGGCCCAATCAGCAAGTCCCAGGTTGGGGTGCAGGGTCGGGGAAAGACTTGTGCTCCGTAATGCAAGCTACAAGCCACCCACGACCACCTGCAGGTTCCGGTGTCCGGCAAAGGATGCTGCAACATGGACAAAAGAAGAAAAGTTTATGGCGAGAAGTTTTCCATCGCCGTAGAGGATGCGCTCATCTTCATCAGATGGCCAGTTTGATGGATTTAGAACAGCACTGGCAGAGATAACCCCACTGTCATCCAGCCTGCGCTTGATGTTGTCAGCCAGGGAGACAAAAAAACGCCCGCGAAACACCTCTGCCTTGCGACGGCCCCATCACCTGGCTGAGAAACACTGACCCCCTTGAATGTGGAAGATTTTTCAAATTCCTCCCTCATGAATTTTGTGTTCACACCGTCGGCTTTCCTCATGGATCTCAGTGCTCTCAGCGCCACGCCCACCTCAGTATCAGCACGGACAGCTGTTGCGTCTCTCCTCTGAAGGAAAAGTGACAGGGCCTCTCCAGTGCATCTTTCATCAGAGCCATCTCCACCAAAAAAAGCCACTCTGTCATTTTAGTGTGCATGCCCTGGCATCTGGCCCTCTCCTTGGTGGATCTGGATGGGCCTTTAGCCAGCGCTCCAAAAAGTTTCACCAAGGCTGGATAGCTCTCCCAGAGAGCTGTGACTGACCTGCAGGATGAGGACAGCCAGCGCACATCCAACACTCTCCTACGAGCCTGGATGCCCAAATCAAAATCCGCAGACTCAAGCTCTGTCATATGTTTGGGGCTTTGAGAGAAAAACGCATATAAAGAGTCAATGAACATTTGGAAATGACTGGCCTCAGTGATGTTTTTCACATAATCGTGGACTGCAAGTTCTAGCTTGTGATTCATGCAGTGAATGACTGTCAGGTTCATGTTTATCCTCTCACGCAGGTGTGCGGCTGCACCTTTGTATCTGCCCATCATAGCAGCTGCCCCATCAGTTGCAATGCCAATCAGCTGGGAGTGCAACATGTCCTCGGAGATGCCCTGCTCAGACAGGCTTTGTAGCAGGGTGGCACAGATGGATTCCCCGGTGCATGACTGCAGTTCAATCAGATGGAAAAAGAAGTTGCAGATCTCGCCCTCATAAGGAATTCTAATATAGATGATTGTGGCAGGTTGGAGAGGTTGATGGGACACACGCACCTGTGTCCCATCCGCCTGAGTGGCTGCCGCTCTCCACCCTGCCTGCCTTATAAGGCAGAGCTGGACAGCAGCAAAGAGGTCGGAGGAGCTGCTGGTGGCTGATGCTGTTGGAAAAGGTGCTTGTGCACGTGTGTGGCGGTGTATGCTGGAATAAAATGGTTCTGCACAAAACTCCGTGTCCTCCTCTATCCTGTCGGTCGGGCCCCGTGGCACTCGCCGTGCTACAATGATCAAGCACGTTTTGTTTGATGCTGTGGTGCTCTCATCGATGAGGACGCTGAACTTATCAGGTGATTTTTTGATCAAGGCCGCGAGCTGTGCTGTCATTTTATCTCCAATAAACATGTTTATGTTGTGGCAAGCCTTGTCTGAATGCAGCATACATCCCAGATTTACCCCGTTAAATTGCTGAAGTTCCACCAGCTGTGGCTGGATTTTGAATGAGAGGTGGTTTTTGCATATCATGTAGGCAGTGCGCATGCAGCTTTCAGTGGCCTGTAAACTTTTTTCATTAGCCTACGTTTTCTCCATAACTCTGTGCTGTTATCAACTGCCTTCTCAATTGCAGCCTGTTGTCTTGTCTGTAAAATATCAATACATTTCATGTGGGAGTGTATGTGTATATATGATTCTTCAAGGGCCTAGTTGTGCAGAAAAGAGGACTCTTGGGAAAACATGGGCAGAATACAGCCATCTCAATGCAGCCCTCCTTAAATGATAATAATTTGAACACAAACATTTATACGAAAATTTTTTATTAAGTCTGTTCATGGACTGAAAAGAAAATCTACACTGTTTATTGGCATTACTGTAAACTAACTAAACAGTTTTGATGGTTAAACCACACTCGAAATAAATACTTCAGAAAAGTATTGATTCACTGGCAGAATGTTTGACAAGTCAAGTGACTATTGATGTGTTCAAAGAGAACACTAGCATTTTTCAGCAAGTCAAGCTAACTACAGCACTGGGTGCTATTTCCACTCGGTTTCTTCTCACGCTGTCTTATTGTATGTCAAAACACGCTGAGCAGAGCAGTAAAAAGCTTTGTGCAGCTCCGCAGACAGGTTGCATTTCTTAGGGATCCTCAATAAAGTAAAACTGTAAACATGTGTACATGAAACAAGAGATTCTCTCAGCCTTCTCTCCTGAGCAGTGAGGGGAGAGAGGGATTCCTTGCATCTCAAGAAGTCAGTGAATAATTATTTTGCCATTTTAACATTTATTTCAAGATTGTAGCCAGTAAATCCTCCTGTCAGGTTGTAGAACTCGTGCCTGCAGTGGGTAATACAGTGAGTGTGACTGAGGATTGACGTGTGTCCTTCTGTGTCCCTGGCTTTAAGCTCTGCATATGTGTGTTTTGTGCATGCACTTGTGGCTTATGCACGTGTGGCTTTGTTTACACTTTTGCACGACATGTGAGTGTTCACTGCATCCCAGATCCTGCATTGTGTCTCCAGATGAAAAGTCAGTGGAAGTGGAAATTAGCCGTGTCACAAAGCAACGTGTCCTTAACCTCTATGCACACTCAACAAAGGTTGAAGTCATAGTGATATTGTTGCATTTTGGCTTTCCTCAGGTCTCTTTGTAAGCCAACTAATTTTACACATTGTGACATTATCATTGATATAGTTAATTTATGGTTGGATGTATTATCTATACTTGCGTATTCCTATTCAGGGTCAATGGGGATCTGCTGGAACCTACAAAGGCTCTGTTCAGGTGAAAGTCGATCTCAGGGCCTTAAGTAGACAAAAAGTCCACACATCTCCTACTCCTGTCAGCGGCCACGTAGTCAATGAACACCAGTGAGCCTGCTCCTCTGGCAGCCATTCATACCCACACCATAATACTGACTCCACCATGTTTGCACATTATGTATGTATTTTTATCAACAGCTTTTCCTTTCCTCCTCCACTTCATCTTCCCGACATTCTGATACAAGTTCACTGTAGTTTCATCTGAATCTGATTCCGGAGGCTTTTTTTTTTTTTTCGTGGTCTAATCTGGCCTTCCCATTTTTCAATATTACCAGTAGTTTGCACCTTCTTGTAAAAACTGTGTATGAAGGCTCCTCTTGATGAATGGAGGCATTGATTTCAAAATGAGTGAATGTTAAAAAACCCTAAACAAAACATTAAAAAAATCAATAAAGTTTATCAGTTTCAGCGGTAGATTCAATGAAAGGTAGATTACATTGGATTTGAAGATCATTGTATTCTGTTTATATTTATATTTTACACAATGTCCAAGACCCCGTCCACACGTAGCCGGATATCTGCGGATATCTGCTAAACCGGAGATATTTTCCTACGTTTGGACCTGTCATCCACATGAAAACGCAAATAAACGAAGGTTTAAAAAAACTCCGGGCAAAGTGAAGATTTTTGAAAACTCTGTTTATGTAGATGCGTGTAGACACACACAACCGGAGTTTTGCGTTTTCGAACGTCATATTATGCGCCAAAACAACAACAAATCTGCCCTGACGTGCGCCTTTTGTTTACTACAGAACTACAGATGATCCAGCATCTGTTCTCCAAGCTATTAAATAAATGGTCTCTGGTCTTGACCACCGCTTACTGCGTTACACCGACACAGAGCCTACGCCGTAGGGTACGCGGCGACGCGCACCCTAGGGTACGGCGTAGGGTACGGCGTAGGGCTGCGTCGATAACGCGGCAGCTCCGTGGCGGGACACGGGGGGGAGAAGGAGACGCGCCTGCCGGGGAAGCGGAGCCGTGGAGCCGCGGAGGCGCAGCTTCCCCGGGAGCCGCAGATTATCTACAGGTTTGAAATGCTTATGAATGTGGTCGAAAACGCAGATCTTCGGTTACGTGTGGAAGGGTTTTTTTTTAATGTAATGTGGATGCAAATTTTTTTATAAACGGAGGGGGGAAATATTCGGTTTTAAAAATACCCGGCTACGTGTGGACGGGGTCCAAGTGTCATTGGAACTGGGGTGTGTACATAATAACTAATGATACCTTCCTTCTGCTGGATGTTCCTGACCTCTGTCGATGTTGTGAAGGAGTCTTTCTTCTTTACTGAAAGGATTCTGTGGTCCTCTCTGGTCCTTGACCTCCCAAGGCTTTTGATGATCTTGGACTCACCACATTTCTTTCTTTTATGAAAATAACGATCTTCCGTGATGTGGTCCCATTCAAGAATTTTGCTCTTTGTGACAGATTTTTTTTTCCAGCCTTATTCATTTTTTTAACTTACCGTATTTATTTTTTAATTGAGAGATCTTCGGAGTTCATATTGGAGCTCCAGTCAAACAGCTGTCAGCAGTCAGTTTCATCTGCAGAACTTTTATTTGCTTCATTTGTCTGAAAGAAAATGAGTTCAATTCTTTTCAGTGAATAGTTGAAATGCTTATGAGCCTCTGTGAAACTTCGCCATCATGGCTGCAATCCCTAATTGGTAAAAGCCATATTTTAGAAAACCTTTCAAATTTAAGATGCAAGTCTAACATTTGATCACATTTAGATTTCTTATTTTATTTCTTACCATTTAAATGGCACATAAATGCAAAATCATAATGAACTCCTATCTATTGTGTATATGCATGCATATACTGTATGTGTATATATCAAGCTGACACCAGCAGTAGCTTATAAAATATGACAATGCGGGTTCAAGAGTCATTTAACATGATGGTCTGTGTAAATAACTCTTAGATTTGTGTTTATAGGGGCCAGGACTCAACACTGTTGACTCAAGCACCTTTATAGCCAGAGAAGAGCAAGACAGAAGATGTCCAGTGTGTGGCTATAGAGAGGATGCCAGCCGTCCAGTTCTTGCTCAATGAGTGACCATTCATGTATTATAGCTTATGAAGTGCTTCTTTATATACATGACTGGTTTGTTTTAAGAGGAAGAGTAGAAGAGCACACATGTTTTGCCTTCATCAAAGGGTTTGTTTATGAGGATAATAAGGGTAAATTAATGAGGACTCCCAAACAATGAACCTTTTCAGATATTTTGAAGCATCCCGAAGACTCAGGATTCACTTACCTACCTGTTATTAGTCATTTCCCCTGTGTTTTCACTTTTATTTTCAAGTTATACCAACTTGGAATAAGGGACGAATGTGCTATTGTGAGATAAATCCCCAATTTAAGTCAAATGGCAGATCGGAATCGGAGTAGATGTAACCTGCGTGGAGGTTTATTTGAAGATTACACACGTGAGATCAGAGAGGAAACGCCACCATCAGCTGAGTGTGTGGCCATGTGAAACAAATAGATGACCATGCTTCAGCTCAGCTGATAACTTTCTTTATAGACCGATTCAGTCAGAAGAGTGCTTAATTTTTCTTTTTTAACTCAAGCTTTTTCTTTTAATACAGTAGATCATACTTTTTTTTCCGTTTTGTGGGAGGTCTTTGGGAAATTTAACAATATACTTTTTATACAGTACAAAAGATCACAACTTTGCATATGCAGAATTAGATTTTACAGTAACTTAACAGAAGATTTACATTGAGCAGGTAAAACGTGTTCAGTTAAAATAAAAACAATTCTTCAAAGAAGTTAAGAAAATAAAAATGTCCCATAATTCATATTTTTATATTAAAATATTTCCCGTCTCTGTTTTCACCACTTCTGGGGTCATCTTGTTTGTATTTCTGTGGTCTATGGTTTGACACATTTTTCTATGAAAACAAAACAACTTTTTAAAAATATATAGTGTGTGCTAATTACAGAGGTTTGTGAGGTGCAAAATCCTTTTTTAATAGTAGTAATAGTAATAAATGTGCACAATTTGTCATGTGTTAATCTTTGAAATACACAAAGACAGAGACAGAAGAAGAACGTACACATTCTCGCTGGCAGAAATATTATTCAGTTGACATCACTGAAAAGTGCCCACTCAGATCTTTCTGGGTGTGTGGTTCTGTTTACTTTTTATAGCTCACATATGTTTGCTTGACACACTGGATATGTCACTGCTGTTTCCTAGTGCTTGCTTAAAGAGAAATGTCTCTTTAAATTGCCCCAAGATGATTTATTGTCATGAACAGGTACCGTTGACTTGGATCTGGCAGCCAAATGAGAAAAACAAGTTGGGGGCAGAAGCTGTGGGCAATTCAATTCAATTCAATTCAATTTTATTTATATAGCGTCTAATACAACAGATGTTGTCTCTAGACGCTTTCCAGAGATCCAGAACATGAACATAAACATAAACATAAACATAAACCCCCGAGCAATTATTATATAAACAATGGCAGGTAAAAACTCCCATAGTGGGAGAAAAGCCTTAAGCCAAATAAAACAGTGGCAAGAAAAACTCCCCTTTAGGAGGAAGAAACCTTGAGCAGGACCAGGCTCATAAGGGGGGACCCTCCTGCCGAAGGCCAGAATGGTCAACCAGGTAACAGTCTGGCAGAAAGCATGGTGCTTTCTTTGCACTTATTCTGAGCAGAGTGTAAGTGAACAGGGGAGCCAGTGGGGCTGCAGACCAAATTGATCCATCTACACATTTAACTACCTGTTTACACCTATTTAAAGGGGTCCTATTATGAAAAACAGGTTTTTTCTTGCTTTAACATATATAAAGTGGTCTCCCCTCAGCCTGCCAACTCAGAGAAGGAGGAAAGCTATAGAACAAAGCTATAATAGTTAGTCTCAAATATAGCTTCGCGGTAGATATGCTGCTATAGGCCTATGCTGCAGGGGGCACCGACATGATCCGCTGGGCGGTGCCTCTCACCCTTCTTCTCCTCTCCTTTTCCCTGCCTCTCTTCTCCATTACCATTTTTATTTATTATAAATATCTCATAGCTATCATTTTTGTCCATCGATCCTGTAGTTTCTTGTGCCGGCCCCCCTTTTTTCTCTTTTGTGCATGTTTGCAGGCTGGAGCCTCGGGAGCTGCGTTCTGGCCTGTGTTCCCGGCCCCCCCCCCCCCCCCCCCCCCCATCCCCGGTCATCCCGTTGCTTCCACCTGCCTACGTGGATGTCTGCTGTTGCTGCTTCCGCCTGCCTGCACCCCGCCCCCCCCCCCCCCCCCCCCCCTCTGGTCATCCCACTGCTGGTTCCACATGACTGTTGTGTGCTGCTGACACCCAAACCCCCCCCCCCACCTCTGGTCATCCCGCTGCTGCTTCCACATGCCTGCTGTGCTGCTGACGTTCCTGACTCCCCCAGTCTGGCCCTCGGCAGGAGGGTCCCCCCTTATGAGCCTGGTCCTGCTCAAGGTTTCTTCCCTCCTAAAGGGGAGTTTTTCTTGCCACTGTTTGTCTTAAGGTTTTTCTCCCACTAGGGGAGTTTTTACCTGCCATTGTTTATATAATAATTGCTCGGGGGTTTATGTTTGTTTATGTTTATGTTTATGTTTATGTTTATGTTTATGTTTATGTTTATGTTCATGTTCATGTTCATGTTCAGGATCTCTGGAAAGCGTCTAGAGACAACATCTGTTGTATTAGACGCTATATAAATAAAATTGAATTGAATTGAATTGAAAGCAACCAAATTCTGCAGTGTCTGTACAGCCGCCCGGATGAGCCGTCCAGTGTGATGTGGATCTACGAGCCATTCAGATTTGCGCATTTTCGTTAGTAACCAAAATGCAAACCAGGCCCACAACTAAACACCGTGTAACTGCATGCGAGTGTCTGACTATGGTAGCACTGCGTGACATCGGACGCTTTCAACGCGAGCGGCAGGAAACGGCCAGCTCAAAATGTCACGCCTTGCCGCGCTGCGTTGCTGCGTTGCTGCGTTGCTGCGTTGCTGCGTTGCTGCGTCGCTGCGTCGCTGCGTCGCTGCGGCCAGTTACGACAGTCCAATAGAAAATAAAGCAATGGAATTGATTTTTTCGCTGACGCTCGCTCGCATCGCATGCAGTTATGACACGGTGTTAGGACACGGTAACTCCGCCGGCCGGAGCTTCCACCATTTTTTCGTAGCGGTGTATCGCGTCATTCAGGCAGCCAATCAGCACAGAGCCTCATTATCATAGCCCCGCCCACTCAGAATCCTGCATAGATAATGAGGTTAGAGAATGGGAAGATAAAGACATGGCTCAGAGGCTGATTTTCTAATTTATTTAGCAAAAACAATCAAAAGCTTGTTTTTAAGACATTCAAGGCCTGTTTGAAATAGGGATTAGATGCCATAATAGGTCCTCTTTAAATTAACAAGGGTGTGCTGTAGCCTATCCCAGCTCCCCTTGACAAGAGTGACAAGAGGGGGACTAGTAAATCATTAAAAGGTTAAAATGATATTGATATGTTTATGTCATTATACAAAAAAATAAATAAATAGGTATCTCTTTAAACAATGAGGAAGATTTCTGTAGTGAAGACTTGAAGCACCACCTCCCTGTGTCTGACCAGTAAGACACACCTCCGCCCAGCAGGGGGCAGCATTGTGCCTTTGTGCCTTTGGAGTCATGTTGTCTGAGCGTCTACTGGGAAACGAGGGCGTCAAGCCTAGTGGCCTATAAATGGAGATAGTGCTCAACCGTCTCCATTCATTGGAAATTTGTGGACTGATGGATGACTAAACACTTTGAGAGGAATTTGTATGGCTCTCTAGGCATATGCAGATCTGATTTCTTTTAAGATATCCTTCTTTCAGGACAGCAAAGTTAGACATTTTTAGTGTTTAATCAAAGAAAGTTGTTTAAACCACACCTCCAAGCTTTGTTCATTAGCTGGACATAATGAAGTCATTGTCTATGGGTTCAAGTCAAATGGATTTTTTTCCAGCACTGAATGTTAAATAGTTGTTTTCAGTAAAATATTAGAAATTACAATTGTGCATTATTAGCTTAAGCAAATTATTTTTTGATTTAGATGAAGCTTATATTACATTTTATGGCAAATGAATGCTAAAAACGTTAATTCTGGGTGGTTCATATACTTTTAAAGGCAATTTTATATATTTTCTGCTACTGACAGTGTCAAAATAATCTGTAATAGACATAATTGTGTGATCCTAGGTTTTCTGGGTCAGATTTAACAGTAATGAAGTACAACATAAACAATCCTGCTCCTCTGACTTCAATGTGTAGATCCTGCTGGGTACTACTGTGCCTGTGAACGCAGCATCTGTCATATCACTGGGTCTCATGCATAATGGGATGCATTGACAGTTGTCAGCCTTGGGGTCATTTTTACCCCAGTGTTTCAGACAGAACTGCATCTGCCCAGATCTGATCAATACAAAAGGCCAATTCACCTCCCCCTCCCAAATAAGTCCCTTCAGTGTGTGCTCTGTCAACAGAGAAACAAATAATGCTTTTATTAAAAATCCTTTGGGGATGATCAACTAGGCTTCACAGAAATGAACATGCATAGACGATGTACCTCAGACAACAAATTATAGTTTGCGCACAGAGAGAATATCTTTTATGTATAGTCCCACATAGTTTTGACATGACACTGACGTTGGGGAAACTCCTCTTTGCTCCGCCTCCGACTTCAGGTCCGGACAGAGTGGAAAGAGTTTGTCAGTGGAACAGACATGTTCATTCATTCATTCATTCATTCATTCATTCATTCATTCATTCATTCATTCATTCATTCATTCATTCATTCATTCATTCATTCATGATGTAATGAAGATGCACTGTACCTAAAGAGGATGTAAAGAATAGACACAGCACTTTTTTCTTCTTTGGGAAATGTTACATTTATCCAAAGAAATACAGGACTGTCTCAGAAAATTAGAATATTGTGATAAAGTTATTTATTTTCTGTAATGCAATTAAAAAAACAAAAATGTCATACATTCTGGATTCATTACAAATCAACTGAAATATTGCAAGCCTTTTATTATTTTAACATTGCTGTTTATGGCTTACAGTTTAAGATTAAGATTCCCAGAATATTCAAATTTTTTGAGATAGGATATTTGAGTTTTCTTATTCTCGCATTTTGATTGTTAAAAAAAAAATCTTGTTTGAAAAGATAAAACATTTGACAAGAGAAGCACAGTCATGAATGGATGGGCAGATCACTGAACGGTCCTAACAGGCAGCCCAGTGGCCCAGAAGAGTCAACCCTGGTCCTATCGCCCAAATAAAACATATATTGAAATAAGACGCAGGAAAAAAATGCAAAAAACTAAAAAAAAGATAAGATACAAAAGAAGATGTGACAACAAATGATCAGAAATCACAGAAGCAAAGACCCTATAAATAAAGGAATGAGGATCAAAACGAAACCAGAAATCAGGAAAAACAGAAATGAAAATGAATCATAAAATGATCATTAGGAGGCAAGAAAGTAGCCTTCATGAGTCAGAAAAAGAAATACAGAAATACAACAAAATAATTCAGTTAGGGACAAAAATTAAAAACTATACACGTTCAAAGATCAGCTACTAGATATTAAAGTAACAGAAAAGACGGCATAAACAATTAACATTAATGTAAACAATTGCAGAGAGATGTGTAAGAATGCCGTGCTGTTGCAATCTATCATACTCAGACTTTAATAGGAGAGGTTTTTTGTACATAATGTTTTATTATGAAATATTTACAACCTTTTTTATGATGTCTGGCAGCTGGGAAACAAAAGAAGGAGGGTGGATGTACAGGAAAGAGAGCAAAAAGATGGATAGATCAGATCAATATCGTGCAGATGAGGGAGTCTCAGCCATCTGGCCTCTTTGAGGTTCACCGTCACAACTTTGTTGATCCCCAGCAGCAAGCACACATTTGAAATTAAAGATTTGGCCGCCAGTTACGCAGCTCAAACCCTTACAGCAAATAATCATGGTGTTTTGTTGAACTTCAAATGTATTTAAAAATACACAACGTAACAAGCGCAGGCAGCTGGCACAGTAGCACACAAAACAAAGCATGATATCAGTCTCACGCTGTTTATTGGTGAAAGTGCTCTTAGAGTAATTCAAAGGCTTCCTTGGTTTGTCATACGATGCCTCCATAGCTATTATAGTACATTAGCGCTGGAACGAGGGAGAGCTTGCAAGAAGACTGTGGATGCATTGACGGAGCTGCTTGCAGAGCTGCTGCTGATGCAGGGGGGACATGTAGACCTCTGCTGGCAGGCCGGAGATGGGAGGACGACCAACATACAGAACATGTTCTTAGATGCAATGAAATATAAACATAAGAAAGATGACAGATGACAGAGAAGAAGCCCAAGAAGACCAAGACATACGGACTCACATATAGTCTATTTTTCTCTATTTTTCTAAATTTTCTCCAGCTAAATGCAGAAAAGACAGAGGTGATCATTTTTGGCCCTAAAAATTAAAGGGAAAAGATCAGCGCTCACCTTGGCTCCATGTCATTGACAGCTACAAAACAAGGCAGAAATATTGGTGTAATTATTGACTCAGACCTGAACTTCAACAGCCATCTAAAGTTTATCACTAAATCTGCCTATTACCACCTAAAAAACATTGCTATAATTAAGGGGATTCTGTCTAAACAAGACATGGAAAAACATATTCATGCATTCATTTTCAGTAGGTTGGATTATTGCAATGACATCTTTACAGGCCTTAACAAGAAATCTATCAGGCAGCTGCAGCTGATCCAGAACGCTGCTGCCAGAGTCCTTACAAACACCAGGAAACTGGACCATATTACACCAGGAAACTGGACCACATTACACCAGGAAACTGGACCATATTACACCAGGAAACTGGACCATATTACACCAGGAAACTGGACCATATTACACCAGGAAACTGGACCATATTACACCAGGAAACTGGACCATATTACACCAGGAAACTGGACCATATTACACCAGGAAACTGGACCATATTACACCAGGAAACTGGACCACATTACACCAGGAAACTGGACCATATTACACCAGGAAACTGGACCATATTACACCAGGAAACTGGACCATATTACACCAGGAAACTGGACCACATTACACCAGGAAACTGGACCACATCATGCCAGGAAACTGGACCACATTACACCAGGAAACTGGACCATATTACACCAGGAAACTGGACCACATTACACCAGGAAACTGGACCACATTACACCAGGAAACTGGACCACATTACACCAGGAAACTGGACCATATTACACCAGGAAACTGGACCACATTACACCAGGAAACTGGACCACATTACACCAGGAAACTGGACCATATTACACCAGGAAACTGGACCATATTACACCAGGAAACTGGACCATATTACACCAGGAAACTGGACCACATTACACCAGGAAACTGGACCACATTACACCAGGAAACTGGACCACATCATGCCAGGAAACTGGACCACATTACACCAGGAAACTGGACCATATTACACCAGGAAACTGGACCACATTACACCAGGAAACTGGACCACATTACACCAGGAAACTGGACCACATTACACCAGGAAACTGGACCACATTACACCAGGAAACTGGACCATATTACACCAGGAAACTGGACCACATTACACCAGGAAACTGGACCATATTACACCAGGAAACTGGTCCCCATTACACCAGGAAACTGGACCACATTACACCAGGAAACTGGACCATATTACACCAGGAAACTGGACCACATTACACCAGGAAACTGGACCATATTACACCAGGAAACTGGACCATATTACACCAGGAAACTGGACCACATTACACCAGGAAACTGGACCACATTACACCAGGAAACTGGACCACATTACACCAGGAAACTGGACCATATTACACCAGGAAACTGGACCATATTACACCAGGAAACTGGACCACATTACACCAGGAAACTGGACCATATTACACCAGGAAACTGGACCACATTACACCAGGAAACTGGACCACATCATGTCAGGAAACTGGACCACATTACACCAGGAAACTGGACCATGTTACACCAGGAAACTGGACCACATTACACCAGGAAACTGGACCATATTACACCAGGAAACTGGACCACATTACACCAGGAAACTGGACCATATTACACCAGGAAACTGGACCATATTACACCAGGAAACTGGACCATATTACACCAGGAAACTGGACCACGTTACACCAGGAAACTGGACCATATTACACCAGGAAACTGGACCACATTACACCAGGAAACTGGACCACATTACACCAGGAAACTGGACCATATTACACCAGGAAACTGGACCACGTTACACCAGGAAACTGGACCACATTACACCAGGAAACTGGACCATATTACACCAGGAAACTGGACCACATTACACCAGGAAACTGGACCATATTACACCAGGAAACTGGACCACATTACACCAGGAAACTGGACCACGTTACACCAGGAAACTGGACCACATTACACCAGGAAACTGGACCATATTACACCAGGAAACTGGACCACGTTACACCAGGAAACTGGACCATATTACACCAGGAAACTGGACCATATTACACCAGGAAACTGGACCATATTACACCAGGAAACTGGACCACGTTACACCAGGAAACTGGACCACATTACACCAGGAAACTGGACCATATTACACCAGGAAACTGGACCATATTACACCAGGAAACTGGACCACATTACACCAGGAAACTGGACCACATTATACCAGGAAACTGGACCATATTACACCAGGAAACTGGACCATATTACACCAGGAAACTGGGCCATGTTACACCAGGAAACTGGACCATATTACACCAGGAAACTGGACCATATTAAACCAGGAAACTGGACCACATTACACCAGGAAACTGGACCACATTACACCAGGAAACTGGACCATATTACACCAGGAAACTGGACCATATTACACCAGGAAACTGGACCATATTACACCAGGAAACTGGACCACATTACACCAGGAAACTGGACCATATTACACCAGGAAACTGGACCATATTACACCAGGAAACTGGGCCATGTTACACCAGGAAACTGGACCACATTACACCAGGAAACTGGACCATATTACACCAGGAAACTGGACCACATTACACCAGGAAACTGGGCCATGTTACACCAGGAAACTGGACCATATTACACCAGGAAACTGGACCATATTACACCAGGAAACTGGACCATATTACACCAGGAAACTGGACCATATTACACCAGGAAACTGGACCATATTACACCAGGAAACTGGACCATATTACACCAGGAAACTGGACCATATTACACCAGGAAACTGGACCATATTACACCAGGAAACTGGACCATATTACACCAGGAAACTGGACCATATTACACCAGGAAACTGGACCATATTACACCAGGAAACTGGACCATATTACACCAGGAAACTGGACCATATTACACCAGGAAACTGGACCATATTACACCAGGAAACTGGTCCCCATTACACCAGGAAACTGGACCATATTACACCAGGAAACTGGACCACATTACACCAGGAAACTGGACCATATTACACCAGGAAACTGGACCATATTACACCAGGAAACTGGACCACATTACACCAGGAAACTGGACCATATTACACCAGGAAACTGGACCACATTACACCAGGAAACTGGACCATATTACACCAGGAAACTGGACCATATTACACCAGGAAACTGGACCATATTACACCAGGAAACTGGACCACATTACACCAGGAAACTGGACCATATTACACCAGGAAACTGGACCACATTACACCAGGAAACTGGACCACATTACACCAGGAAACTGGACCACATTACACCAGGAAACTGGACCATATTACACCAGGAAACTGGACCACATTACACCAGGAAACTGGACCAATGTTTTACCACCGGTCATGAAATCACTCCACTGGCTTCCAGTGAGTCAAAGGATAGAGTTTAAAATCTTACTGCTGGTCTACAAAGACCTGAATGGTCTTGGACCAAAATACATGGTTGATCTGTTAGTTCCTATGAAGCTCCCAGACCCCTGAGGTTCATCTGGATCTGTTAGTTCCTATGAAGCTCCCAGATCCCTGAGGTTCATCTGGATCTGTTAGTTCCTATGAAGCTCCCAGATCCCTGAGGTTCATCTGGATCTGGTTTGTTGTGGTTCCAGAACCAGAACCAAGCAAGGTGAGGCAGCGTTCAGTTATTCTGCTCCTCACCGGTGGAACAAACTTCCTGTAGACCTGAGGTCTGCTCCAACTGTCAGCTCCTTTAAATCAGGGTTAAAAACATTACTGTTTACTGAAGTGTACTCCTAAATTAAACTTACCTGCTGTATTCTACTGCCCTTATTTTACTTGTGCTTTTTATTATTTCACTTCTTTTCTTATCATCTTATTCTTATTTGTTATTTACTGTCTAATTATGTCTTGCTGCTTTTAATGTCAATGTAAAGCACTTTGAATTACCTTGTGTTGAATTGTGCTATATAAATAAATTTGCCTTGCCTTGCCTTGCCTATTGATGTAATGCACTCCATGTTTTCTTACTCTAAAAGATGACAAACCTCCTCACACTATTGAACCTGCTAAAAGCATTCCTGATATAGATCTAGATCAGGATAACAGCAACACATCATCACAAATCAATTTGCTTTCTTTTTTTCCCCTTTCTTCTTGCATCTTTTGTAAGAAACAGATTTGTGAATTATCTTCATCTGGCTTTGACCTACTATAACAATTCAAAATGGCAAAACTCTAAAGTCAAGCTTTGACCCTTAAAGAGCTATTTACATGTGAGGGGACCATGTTGCTGGTGCCCATGTTGAAGGGCAGGGTTCTCCTTTTGGTTTTGGACACAGTTTTGAAGTAAAACAAGCACTGTTTTTGTCACCTGGAACTGGATCCTTTTCTCGAAACCTGAGATAAGACAATGAACGTCTACAGACCACCCATCCTCTGTCTGCAGGGAACAGATGGCCAGTATGAGTTTGCGTGTACATCAACTTTTTTGTTTGCTCTTTTTGTCCAAATGTATTTGTTGTGATTTTAAAATGTAGCAGCATATTTCCTGTCTTTCCTCGTGTTTGTCTCTGTCATTCTTCTTTCATGAATTATTAATCCGCCAAGAGAAGCAGGGCTTCCTCTTTTCTCCTCACCCCCTCCCCACAAGAAAAAAAAATCTGTTTTATAATTTTAAATTGTAAAATGCGATAAGAGTTGAGATGAGTACTTTAGCCACTAACATTAGGGTGGGAGCCCACTGAGACTTGAACAATACAGGTAGTATAGCGTTTTATCGACTTCATCTGAAAACTAAAGCTCACAGTAATGAATATAAAATCCACCGTAATTAGATCACAACACAAACTGCTTCTGAGCTCTTTGGTGTATCAAGTGCAGTAACAAAGCAACTACAGTGATAGCCATCAAGAGATTCAGTGTGATTTGGGTGTTTTGCTTCAGGGATGTTCAGTTTGTGAGGACACTGCACAAACAAGGCGCACTGTAACATATCCGCTTGCAAGGCTTGTTTGG
This sequence comes from Cololabis saira, assembly GCF_033807715.1. Classification (NCBI taxonomy): domain Eukaryota; kingdom Metazoa; phylum Chordata; class Actinopteri; order Beloniformes; family Belonidae; genus Cololabis; species Cololabis saira. Next base: position 36,877,932 of record NC_084605.1, read on the forward strand.
CTGCACGTTACATAAAGAGGATGGCTTGTATAGTCATGATTACAGCCCAAAGTGGATCAGCAGCAGATTGCTTGTTGTTACGCATTAAAACAACAGAGTTTTTGACGGAAGCAACCCTGTCATTGCAGTTTTCCGTCTAACTAATACATTTGATCATATATGTTTAATAAATAAATAAGGTTGTAATAGCAAAATGAAGAGTTTACATGTACTGAAACGTTGACATGTGGAGTGACCTTTCACTTTCTCTGGTTGCTGACATGATGTTGCACATATTGGAGGATGTTTACCTGCTGGGTCTCATGTTTCTGGACAAGCGTTCATGCGCACGCACAGTCCCCAGTCTTGTTGAGCTCTGTGGATGACGCTCCTGTCTTCAGGCACTGACACACAAAAAAATCAATCAGGTAAAAGCAACAGTTTGATGGATAGCCCTGCAATTAGAAGCGGTTGAAAGGAAAAGAATTCAGTTTTACGAGTTCTGTGGAACTTGAACTCAGACAAAGAGGGAGGTGGAAACATGCCAGATGAATTAGGCTACACTAACTTAATACGTTTGGTGGTTTCATTTGTTTTTTTATTACATTCAACAACAATCTGAGACATATTTTGTGCTGTTAAACATAATGTCAATCTGTTTTGCGTGTGTGTGTGTGCGCTCCGCGTGTGCGCTCCTGTGTGCGCTCCGCGTGTGCGCTCCTGTGGGCGTGGAGCCGCGCTGCGCAGCGTCATATGAGCCGGCGGAGGAAGCGGAGCGCACACACAGCCAAACAACAAAATAAACCCAGCCCAATCGGTTCACGTGGAGCGTGTTGAGTTGAGCCAGTGACTGATTTGTGCGCTTGTGGACGGAGTTGCTTCACTTCCCGGCAGCTCTTCAAACATCCCCCGGAGAAAGCGCACAGAGACGGCGATGACAGCCGAGTTTATCCCGGCCCGCAGCTGCTGAGAGCCGCATCTCCTGCTCCGCATCCGACCGTTGCCCTCACCTCGCGGAGAGATGCAGAGGAAATACAGGATGAAATCTGCTTTAATAACAGTGTTGCTTGGAGTGGTGAGTAGTAGCCCCTTATAGCCTATAATCAATTTGTTGAACTTTGCGCATCTGTGTACAGAGAACTCTGATAAGCAGTCTGAGAAAGTTTTTTTTTCCCCTTTGCACGTTTCTATCTTTTTAATTCTTAATCACGTCTTAAATGGCATTTGACAAAGATCTTTCTGAAAATATGTCTCTGCATTCTTCGTTTACTGCGTTGAGGGAGTTTTTATGGTTTACAGTGTCCTATCCTTCCACCTGTACATGCACCGACCTCGGACCTGGCTGGACAATGTGAAGCAGAGCAGATCTCTGTAGATCTCTGCAGCAGCCAGTCACACTGACATCTTATAGCCCCACAACAGTTGCTGGATCCCAACTTCCACCCGTCTCAGTTACATGGGTCCCTTACAGAAAGCGGGACAATAACAGTGTCCTATATGGACGGTAGAGGAGCTCTATGTTTCCACAAATGAAGGACTTTGCAAACTTCTGATAATGAGAGAGGGAAAGTTTGTCCTTCAGCAAAAATCACAGATTTGGCACAAGGGAACTTTGGTGGAAGACAATTAAGACAGAAACAATAGAGTCATAATACACACACACACACACACACACACACACACACACACACACACACACACACACACACACACACACACACACACACACACACACACTGGTGAGGGATACAAATAAACAATGTGAAGCACATGAGAGAAATGGGTAGGAATTCACTGCAGTTATTTTAAGAGGATAAACAAAAACTCCTGAGAGTTGTGGTTTCTAATCCCTCTGATTCATCTTGAGGCCGCTCAGGCCCGGAGAGCCAATCTATTCCCCGCAGTCTGACAGTACACGGTCAGTCGGTGCCATGAGCCTGTCAAGGTCCTGATTTAGGAGCTGCATCACAGAAACATGACAGCTGCTGCCACAGATGGGTGTGCATCCTCTGCTGGCTCAGCACATGCAATATTGATAGGCCCTGAACACCCCACCTCCACCTCCGCCTCCACCCCCACCTCCACCTCCAACCCTTCTCACTCCCCCCGTCCTCTTTTCACCACAGACTCCCTCTCTTCCTCTGGTTTTCCACCTCTACTCCATCCTTTTACCCTCTCATATGTGATGATTCAGCAGTGTTAGTCGTCACATTCTTGCCACTGCCGTGCCCACTTCCTTCTTTGAGGACCCATTGTTGGTTGGACATTTACCGTATTTTCCGCACTATAAGGCGTTAAAGCATTATAAGGTGCACCTTCAATGAATGACGTATTTTAAAACTTTTTCCATATATAAGGCGCATCGCATTATAAGGCGCACTAAATATCTGGTAAAATACCGTACTATAGCGGCTGGGGTTGAGTTACGTATCTACCTGATGGAGCTGCGCTACAGGAAATGATACAAAATCCTACAGCAAATGCAAAAAAAAAAAAAAACAAGAAGAAAAGTACCGTATGTCAAACTTTATTAACAAAATAAAAACCAGCTTTGCTCCGTCTCGTCAAAGTTGCCATTATGCGAGTCAGCGTCGCTGCTGTTGTCTTGAACGTCTGTGAAGATTCCTGACGTTTTTAGCGCCGTTACTTCGGCGACACCAACTACATTACCCACAATCCCCCCTGACTGTTGAGGCCTAGAGGTTAAGTGCCTCCAAATGAACATTGTGCAAAGCAGTGGTTAAGATTGGTTGGATTGCTGAAGTTGTGCAACCAGATGCTGCGTGTGTGTGTGTGTGTGTGTGTGCGTGTGCGTGCGCGTGTGCGTGTGTGTGTGTGCGCATGCGCGCGTGTGTGTGTATGAAGTTCCATGCGAGTAATAGTGTGTGTGCGTGTGCGTGTGCGTGTGTGTGTGTGTGTGTGTGTGTGTGTGTGTGTGTGTGTCTGTGTCTGTGTGTGCGTGTGCATGTGCGTGTGCGTGTGTGATCTTCAGGTTTTTTTCCTTTAAATGTCAAAAAGACTGCTTGTTAAAATCTGAAGAGTGCAAGCCTGAAATTTTCCCATTAAATCCAGCTAGGAAATCTTCGGGTCAGGCTACGACTTGTTAAGAAATTGTCCATCCAGCTTTTCTCTTCTTTTTTTCATTTCACACCCTATTTGTTCAGACCATATTGGTTTCTAATTAAAGCATTTAGCTCAGCTCAGAACACATTAGTGATGTACTTTAGTCACGCTTTGGCTCTCTGCGGGGGTGTGGAGTTGCACCCACACCTGGAGCGAGAGGAGGGTCAGAGAAGAAATAGGTGAAAGAAGAAGAAACAAACGCTGCAGCTTGGAGTCATTTCAAAAGTGTCATTTTGGAGAACAGGTTTGTTCGCATGAGAGATCTGTTAGTGTGTGTGTTTGTGGATGGGCCTGTGCAGTAGAGGGCAGTTGAGGGGGGCGAGCGTGTGTAGGGATTTGTGCTTAAGTTAACGCGTTATGTTGGTGAGAGTGTGTGTTGGAGTGTGTGTTGGAGTGTGTGTGGATGGGACGGTGAGCCACTGAAATTTTCAAAATCAGTGTTTCCAAACTTTCAGCTGGACTTTCAGCTATACGAGAGCTATTTGATGGGCACATTTAAGATGACTTTTTTTAAAACAACTCTGATGGACATATGCAAAAATGATCAAACAGAAAACTTTTTAAAGTACATCATGAACATGAGTTGAATAATATTAGTTTCCATGATTCCGTAATTTGTAAAAACGGCAGAATATTAAGTCATGAAATTTAAAAATAAAAGTTTTCAAGATGAATGAAAGGTGACACGGGAGAGTGCATGTACACTCGCTTATCCACAGACACACACACGTGTATACCACTCAGCTGACTCAGAGATGCCTCAGGGAGGGATTGATGTTTTGTAGAGCTCCTCTCTCTTGTCAGCAACATTCCACGCACACCTGAACCTTGACGATTTATGCCGAGTGTGCCTCCTTTTCATAAATGCAGCCGTTAATATACCTGCGTGTGCACACACATCCTTGAGCTGCCCTGGAAATGTACTCCTTGTCATGCGCCTCAAACAATATTCACCCCAGTAAAGAACAGACTGACTCACACGTAGTTCATGTTGTGAGACATATTTTAAAAAGTCCTCGGTACATGACAAGGATTTTTTTTCTGATCCTATAAGTGTAAATAGAAATACCTGGTGAAGAGGGGAATCGCTTCTTTAATCCCCGTTGACTTTGAGGCCGAAGAAGTTCAGCAGGTGAAGAATAAATAGGAGCCACTGTGGGAAATATTTTAGTGTGGGAAATATTTTAGTGTGATAAAAGACCACACACATTCAATATTGTCACGTAAACACGGACAGGTCTCAGGCACGAGTGTGTGCGTGTCGATGTATTTATGTATAAGTAGAGACACGCACAAGCATCTTTACCTGTCAACAGCCAAGATAAGGCACTCAACAGGTCACTCTTTAAAGAATGTTTGTAGAGAGGACCAGTTTAACAAGGTATGGATGTGCGATTGTGTTTGCTTTGGCTTGTGCTTGCAAATGCTCATCCAGGGTTTGTGAGAAAACCATGTTCTCATGTGGTTCACGTTGTCATCCTTCAAATTTCTGGCATGTGATCCTTTAAAACAAAGCCTTCAGGTTGAGCCATCATGTATTTCACAAGGGTTTAACATCAACAAAGAATCTGAATAATTAGTCATTTTGTTTTGATGGATCCTGAATAGAATAGGAGCTGTAGTAAAAGTCTTTGTAGTCATTGTATACACACATACACACACATTTAACCACCTTTCAGGTCACATACCATCAGTCAAGGAAGGTCAAGGAAAGTCCATTAGTATGAATAAAATATAGAATTCAATCACAGCCCGGAGTTATGTATTGCACAGGTTATTGAACCCCTTGGAACCAGTGGTTTTGTGGTTTTATGGTTCCAAAATACATTTAATGAGATTACATTAATCTTTTTACGCCCCCCCCCCCCCAAAAAGAAGAAAAAACAACTCTGCTTTCCAGCCTCGAAACTGTTTTGAAAAAAGGAAATCACTTCATTTAATCCACATTGCACAATACAGCACAATTGCTCAGTTAAGGTTATCGACAAAATCTGGCTCTTTGCAAACGAATAAGGCCATTTTAATGTGTTTTCTGACTGAAAATGTCCTTCACGCTGCATATTTCTAATGTTTCTTTGCCTGGCTCTCTGGCGACCTGCAGGTTGGGGCTTTGGCCAATCAGGACAACTGTCCGTCAGGCCAACATACGAAGAGCGGAGAGTGTTGCAAGCAGTGTCCGCCCGGCGAGGGCGTCATCAAACCATGTGGAGTCACGCAGGCCGTCTGTGCTCCATGTCTCGACAGTGAGTACCACAAAATATGTTCCAGTCATGAAGAGCAATAATTACAGACAATTTGTGATACTAATAAATGCACAAAATGAAATGCAGGAAAATAAAGTATCTATATGAAAGTGAGAGTATCAATTAGGGATGGGCGATATTTTACCGTTCACGATATACCGTCCAAAAAATCATTACAGTTTTGCAGTACAGGTGTAACTCATTTAATTGGTTTTTATTAATTCAATTTAATTGGTGACGTTTAGTAGCATTTAGTATCTTTTAGAGCAGAGTTTTGGGGGCTCCAAAGACTGAATGTGGTGACAGATTTATAGTTACAAAGGTGGAGTTGAATTGGTATTTTTTTTATCGTCATTTTATCGTTATCGGGATAAATGCCAGAAATTATCGTGATACATTTTTTAGTCCATACCGCCCATCCCTAGTATCAACACAAAAGTGTGTCCGAGTTTATTTTTTCCAAAGGAAAGATAAGGAGAAAATCACCAAGACAATGTACTGTACACAAATAGTTCTGACATTTAGAAATGACGTTTCTCAACAAAACACTGCAAAGGATTTGAAGCGTTTGTCATTAACACTTTAGGATTCTGTTGGAAGATTCTGGATCAGGAGAAATCTCTGTACAAGGTACAGCAATGAACACCCATAATACATGACTGCATGGGATTATGGGAACGCAGTTAATCCGTGGACTCAAGGCTCCATACTGAGAGCTCATTAAAGATGAGCTTCAAGTCAATTGGAAAACGTCCCCATGTTTTTTTCAGAATGATGGATCAAAGTGTGAGGTGCCACCTGACTTCTTTTCAAGGGGAGGACCTTTCACCATTAGAGAAGATTATCAAATGTAAAATGAATGCTGCGTAGGAGGACTCAAGTTATTGAGCAACTAAAATCCCACGTACAGCAAAGTTGGGAAAATATTTTAATTTCCAAAGTACACGAATGAGTCACGTCCGTTCCAAGTGCTAGTGAAAGACGAGCTGATGCTCCGTATCGAGTCCAGGGACGCTTTGACGTGTAAAGCTCGGGACTGAACTGGCAATCTTTCTATCGACACATGATCAGTCCAACCTCCTGAGGTCCAGTCCCTCTAGTTTTACAGGTCACTGGTTGGTACATTAAAAGTCATCCAATCGCTGTCCATCTGGACCCATAATCTCATGTGTCCGCCAAGGTAAGTAAGGGATCAAAGTCAAAGGGATATATTTCACGTGATGGGTTTCTGCTTCTCCTTTTCTGTCTTATTACTGGTGGCGCTTTATTTGAAATCAGAGGAAAAGCAAGGCAATCCATCTAGAGTTTGGAAAAGCAGTAAAACACACACATACAAGACCACATTTTCAGCTTGTATCTGCTTTAGATGCTGCTGAATATTTTCTGGAATGAATCTGAAATACTTTACCTTTGCAAAAGGAGTCTTCAAAAGCAGACAGATTTTCGACTTTACTGTACAGTGAGCGAAAATAACCGAGTCAAATTCCCTGTCTTGTTTGACCTGACTCGGCCAAATAAACATGATTCTGATTCTGATTCTGATTCTCAACATAACATTAAAACTGAATCAGCTTCATGTTTGAAAGCGACCTAGATACCAGACATAACTGTTTTCCATCACTACTGCCTTCCTCTCCCCATGTAGGGAGAGAGAGACATCATTAGGACAGTGATGTTAAGAGTGGGACCATAAAAGAAAAACAAGAAATGGATGGATTATGTAACAGTAACTAAGATGGAAAGGGTGTAAATGATTGAATGCTTTAAATGGTATCTAAGGTTGTCTCTGTGGAGTGAATGAATGCTCGGGAGTAGGGGAGTGTACCTCTTCTATGGGAGGCTTGTGGGCGATGGGGTTGGGCCACGGCCAGTTCCTATGTTTTCCCATAGTTTTCCCCGTATGAATTCCCTGACCATGCTTGCGTCCAGGACAGGAAGTAGTGAAAGAAAGCAGCTATGAGCCAAGGAAACCCACAGTAAGAAAAAAGAAAAAAAAAGATTCAATCCTCAGGTCATGAGAGAAGTCACAGAGAATATGTATCTTAACTCAAGAGTTATATTGGTGCCATGTTGCCTTGGACTATATATGATAAATCAGTTTTTACTGACCTACAATTTATGCTTTTATCTGAGATATCTCTGAGGTCTTGGCTTTCTGTTGCACAACATGGACATTTTCTTCTGTGATAATTACCAGCCTCATCGTGCTTTTCCTGCTCAGACATGAACAAACAGACAGGGACAGTTCATGCACACTGAATCATATGGAAATGAGGAGCAAACTCTCCGACAAATATCTTTGCTAAAATATCAAGACTCTTTTCAGCTGGGTTGTTATTAGGGCCCGAGCACTTGCAGTGCGAAGGCCCTATTGTATCTGTAGGAATTTTTTTTCTTTTTCTTCTGACAAAAGGAGGGCCTTTTTGCCCCCCTAAACGTGCCCAAAAAGTCACCAAATTTTGCATGCAAGTCAGGCCTGGCGAAAAATTTGATATTTAATGGTTTACATTAATGGGCGTGTCAAAATGGCTCAACAGCGCCCCCTTGAAAACTTTGTGACTCAAGCCCCACAATACGGTTTGACGTACATGCACGAAAAATCGCTACACACCTGTATCAGTACACAACTTAAAGAAAAGTCTCTTGGCGACATGGCCGAAACCGAACAGGAAGTCAGCCATTTTGAATAAATTGTGTCACTTTGGCGCAATTTATGCCATTCCTTCGGCAGTTAATACGGCCCGAACCGTAACGTGCCCCCAAGTGTGTTATACATCAAAATGTGCGTCTCCCTCCTGCGACAACACGCATTACTTTTCTCTTTCAAAAGCGTTACCGTGGCGACGCTAGACGCCAAAAAGCGCGCCCACCCTTCATCTGGTTGGTTCAGACCGAAAAAACTTTGCGCCTCAAGCCCCATAATACGGTTTGACGTACATGAACGAAAATCGGTACACACCTGTATCATGTCGCAACTTAAAGAAAAGTCTCTTGGCTCCATGGCCCAAACCGAACAGGAAGTCGGCCATTTTAAACATTCTGAATTAATCGCGTAATTTTGGAGCAATATGAGCCATTCCTTCGAGAATTAATACGGCCCGAACCGTAACGTGCACCCAGGTGTGTTATACATCAAAATGTGCGTCTCCATCCTGCGACTACGCGCATTACTTTTCTCTTTCAAAAGTGTTAACGTGGCGACGCTAGACGGCAAAAAGCGCGCCCCACTTCATCTGATTGGTCCATATTTGATAGTTCCCCAAAAGTCCCCAAATTTTGCATACAAGGGAGGCCTGGCGATAAATTTGATATTTCATGGTTTGCATTAATGGGTGTGGCAAAATGGCTCAACAGCGCCCCCCGGAAAACTTTGTGCCTCAAGCCCCACAATACGGTTTGACGTACATGCATGAAAATCGGTACACACCTGCATCATGTCGTAACTTAAAGAAAAGTCTCTTGGAGCCATGGCGGAAACCGAACAGGAAGTCAGCCATTTTTAATTTATTGTGTAATTTTGGCGTAATTTATGCCATTCCTTCGGCAGTTAATACGGCCCGAACCGTATCGTGAACCCAGATGTGTTATACCTCAAAATGTGCGTCTTCATCTTGCGACTACGCGCATTACTTTTCTCTTTCAAAAGTGTTACCGTGGCGACGCTAGACGCGAAAAAGCGCGTCCCCCCTTCATCTGATTGGTCCATATTTGATAGTTCTCCAAAAGTCACCAAATTTTGCATGCAAGCCAGGCCTGGCGATAAATTTGATATTTCATTGTTTGCATTAATGGGCGTGGCGTAACGGCTCAACAGCGCCCCCTAGAATACTTTTCTCTGCCATAACTTTTGAATGGTTTGACATAAAGAGTTGTGGGTGGTGTCATGGGACTCGGTATAGAGTCCTTGACCATAATTAGTGAAAATTAGCCCCGCCCCTTCTTTTGATTGGTTGTCCCTATTTCCTGCTATAACTTTTGAATGGTTTGACATAGAGAGTCGTGGGTGGTGTCATCAGACTCTGTATGGAGTCCTTGACCTCCATTGGCTTAAATTAGCCCCGCCCCTACTTCTGATTGGTTGTCCCTTTTTTCTGCTATAACTTTTGAATGGTTTAACATAGGAAGTCGTGGGTGGTGTCAGGTCTGATATGCTTATGGGGGCGGTGGCCGTGAGTGCGAGGGCCCGTTCATCGCTGCTTGCAGCTTTAATTAGGGCCCGAGCACCTTCAGTGCGAAGGCCCTATTGTATTTGCAGGAATTTTTTAGGGCCCGAGCACTTGCAGTGCGAAGGCCCTATTGTATTTGCAGGAATTTTTATTATTATTATTATTAGGGCCCGAGCACTTGCAGTGCGAAGGCCCTATTGTATTTGCAGGAATTTTTATTATTATTATTAGGGCCCGAGCACTTGCAGTGCGAAGGCCCTATTGTATTTGCAGGAATTTTTATTATTATTAGGGCCCGAGCACCTTCAGTGCGAAGGCCCTATTGTATTTGCAGGAATTTTTATTATTATTATTATTTTCCTGACAAAGTGAAGGCCTTTTTGCCCCCCTTAACATTCCCAAAAAGTCACCAAATTTTGCACCCTAGTCAGGCCTGGCGAAAAATTTGATATTTAAAGGTTTGCATTAATGGGCGTGGCAAAATGGCTCAACAGCGCCCCCTTGAAAACTTTGTGCCTCAAGCCCCACGATACGGTTTGTCGTACATGCACGAAAATCGGTACACACCTGTATCATGGGACAACTTAAACAAAAGTCTCTTGGGGTCATGCCCGAAACCGAACAGGATGTCGGCCATTTTGAATTAATCGTGTCATTTTAGCAAAATTTATGCCATTCCTTCGGCAGTTAATTCAGCCCGAACCGTAACGTGCACCCAGGTGTGTTATACATAAAAATGTGCGTCTCCATCCTGCGACACCACGCATTACTTTTCTCTTTCAAAAGCGTTACCGCGGCGACGCTAGACGCCAAAAAGCGCGCCCACCCTTCATCTGGTTGGTTCAGACAGAGAAAATTTTGCGCCTCAAGCCCCATAATACGGTTTGACATACATGAACGTAAATTGGTACACTCCTGTATCATGTAGCAACTAAAAGAAAAGTCTCTTGGCGCCATGGCAGAAACCGAACAGGAAGTCAGCCATTTTGAACATTCTGAATTAATTGCGTAATTTTGGAGCAATATATGCCATTCCTTTGAGAGTTAATTCAGCCCGAACCGTATCGTGAACCCAGATGTGTTATACATCAAAATGTGCGTCTCCATCCTGCGACTACACGCATTACTTTTCTCTTTCAAAAGTGTTACCGTGGCGACGCTAGACGCCAACAAGCGCACCCCCCCCTTCATCTGATTGGTCCATATTTGATAGTTCCCCAAAATGCACCAAATTTGGCATGCAAGCCAGGCCTGGCGATAAATTTGATATTTCATGGTTTGCATTAATGGGCGTGGCAAAATGGCTCAACAGCGCCCCCCGGAAAACTTTGGCCCTCAAGCCCCACAATACGGTTTGACGTACATGCACGAAAATCGCTACACACCTGTATCATGGCACAACTTAAAGAAAAGTCTCTTGGAGCCATGGCCGAAACCGAACAGGATGTCGGCCATTTTGAATAAATTGTGTCATTTTGGCGAAATTTATTCCATTCCTTCGGCAGTTAATTCAGCCCGAATCGTAACGTGCACCCAGGTGTGTTATACATCAAAATGTGCGTCTACATCCTGCGACACCACGCATTACTTTTCTCTTTCAAAAGTGTTACCGTGGCGACGCTAGACGCCAAAAGGTGCGCCCCCCCCTCCATGTGATTGGTCCATATTTGATAGTTCTCCAAAAGTCACCAAATTTTGCATGCAAGCCAGACCTGGTGATAAATTTGATATTTCATGGTTTGCATTAATGGGCGTGGCCTAACGGCTCAACAGCGCCCCCTAGAATACTATTCTCTGCCATAACTTTTGAATGGTTTGACATAGGAAGTTGTGGGTGGTGTCATGGGACTCTGTAATGAGTCCTTAAGCTTCATTGGCCTTAATTAGCCCCGCCCCTTCTTCTGATTGGTTGTCCCGATTTTCTGCTATAACATTGGAATGGTTCGACATAGAGAGTCCTGGGTGGTGTAATCAGATTCTTTATGGAGTCCTTGACCTTCATTGGCCTGAATTAGCCCCGCCCCTTCTTCTGATTGGTTGTCCCTTTTTTCTGCTTTAACTTTTGAATAGTTTGACATAGGAAGTCGTGGGTGGTGTCATGGGACTCTGTAATGAGTTCTTAAGCTTCGTTGGCCTTAATTAGCCCCGCCCCTTCTTTTGATTGGTTGTCCCGATTTTCTGCTATAACTTTGGAATGGTTTGACATAGAGAGTCGTGGGTGGTGTCATCAGATTCTGTATGGAGTCCTTGACCTTCATTGGCCTGAATTAGCCCCGCCCCTTCTTCTGATTGGTTGTCCCTTTTTTCTGCTATAACTTTTGAATGGTTTGACATAGGAAGTCGTGGGTGGTGTCATTTCTGATATGCTTATGGGGGGCGGTGGCCGTGAGTGCGAGGGCCCGTTCATTGCTGCTTGCAGCTTTAATTATTATTATTATTTTTCTTCTGACAAAGTGATGGCCTTTTTGCCCCCCTTAACATGCCCAAAAAGTCACCAAATTTTGCACCCAAGTCAGGCCTGGCGAAAAATTTGATATTTAATGGTTTGCATTAATGGGCGTGGTAAAATGGCTCAACAGCGCCCCCTTGAAAACTTTGTGCCTCAAGCCCCACGATACGGTTTGACGTACATGCACGAAAATCGGTACACACCTGTATCATGGGACAACTTAAACAAAAGTCTCTTGGCGACATGGCCGAAACCGAACAGGAAGTCGGCCATTTTGAATTAATCGTGTCATTTTGGCGAAATTTATGCCATTCCTTCGAAAGTTAATTCAGCCCGAACCGTAACGTGCCCCCAGGTGTGTTATACATCAAAATGTGCGTCTCCCTCCTGCGACCACACGCATTACTTTTCTCTTTCAAAAGCGTTACCGTGGCGACGCTAGACGCCAAAAAGCGCGCCCACCCTTCATCTCGTTGCTTCAGACAGAAAAAACGTTGCGCCTCAAGCCCCATAATTCGGTTTGACGTACCTGAACGAAAATCGGTACACTCCTGTATCATGTCGCAACTAAAAGAAAAGTCTCTTGGCGCCATGGCCGAAATCGAACAGGAAGTCGGCCATTTTGAACATTCTGAATTAATCGCGTAATTTTGGAGCAATATATGCCATTCCTTCGAGAATTAATTCAGCCCGAACCGTATCGTGAACCCAGATGTGTTATACATCAAAATGTGCGTCTCCATCCTGCGACTACACGCATTACTTTTCTCTTTGAAAAGTGTTACCGTGGCGACGCTAGACGCCAACAAGCGCACCCCCCCTTCATCTGATTGGTCCATATTTGATAGTTCCCCAAAAGGCACCAAATTTGGCATGCAAGCCAGGCCTGGCGATAAATTTGATATTTCATGGTTTGCATTAATGGGCGTGGCAAAATGGCTCAACAGCGCCCCCCGGAAAACTTTGTGCCTCAAGCCCCACAATACGGTTTGACGTACATGCACGAAAATCGCTACACACCTGTATCATGGCACAACTTAAAGAAAAGTCTCTTGGAGCCATGGCCGAAACCGAACAGGATGTCGGCCATTTTGAATAAATTGTGTCATTTTGGCGAAATTTATGCCATTCCTTCGGCAGTTAATTCAGCCCGAACCGTAACGTGCACCCAGGTGTGTTATACATCAAAATGTGCGTCTACATCCTGCGACACCACGCATTACTTTTCTCTTTCAAAAGTGTTACCGTGGCGACGCTAGACGCCAAAAGGCGCGCCCCCCCTTCATCTGATTGGTCCATATTTGATAGTTCTCCAAAAGTCACCAAAATTTGCATGCAAGCCAGGCCTGGCGATAAATGTGATATTTCATGGTTTGCATTAATGGGCGTGGCCTAACGGCTCAACAGCGCCCCCTAGAATACTTTTATCTGCCATAACTTTTGAATGGTTTGACATAGGAAGTCGTGGTTGGTGTCATGGGACTCTGTAATGAGTTCTTAAGCTTCGTTGGGCTTAATTAGCCCCGCCCCTTCTTCTGATTGGTTGTCCCGATTTTCTGCTATAACTTTTGAATGGTTTGACATAGAGAGTCGTGGGTGGTGTCATCAGATTCTTTATGGAGTCCTTAAACTTCATTGGCCAGAATTAGCCCCGCCCCTTCTTCTGATTGGTTGTCCTTTTTTATAATAAAACTGCCGCGAGCCGCCAGTCGCTCTCGCGCTGACTCCCGCTTCCTGATTCAAACGTCTGCCGGCCCCGCCCCCTGACCAATCAGTGGCGAGTAGGGTGATGGCGGCCCCGCCCCCCGACCAATCAGTGGCGAGTAGGGTGATGGCGGCCCCGCCCCCCGACCAATCAGTGGCGAGTAGGGTGATGACGGCCCCGCCCCCCGACCAATCAGCTCCCTGTAATGTGGTGACTTCAGAAATATTCCCGGCTCAGCCCGGTTACAAGCTTGGCAGAATGGTTACAGAAAAAGTAATAATTTAAATAGTAGGGTTTTACTAATATTTATAACTTACAAATATTTAAAAAATTAGGAAAAAAAAGTTCCAGAAGTTTTATCGCTATGTTGGTCTGTCCTAATCCAGTAGGTCAAATAGATGGAATAGCTGAGACTTAGCTCAGCCAGATCATTGCGGTCTTTGCTGCCAGAGGTCGAGAGTTCAAGCCTGGCTTGATATGCCAAAATTTTTGTCAGCAATTTTTGTGTTTTTTTTACATCAAAATGTTCGTCTCTGTCCTGTGACGACGCACATTACTTTTCTCTATCCCCTTCTTCTGATTGGTTGTCCCGATTTTCTGCCATAACTTTTGAATTTGAGTGGAGTTTGCGCGCGCAGCTCCCGCGGGGGGAGGGGCTGATGTTCAGCGCGGCCGCCATCTTGGTCGAGGCGCCGCATTGACTGCCTGAGAACGTCGGGCGTGGCCGCCATCTTGGATCGGTATCGCTTTAACTCTAGAGCGTTCACTTCTATTGTGGAAGGAGGTGTCTGCATAAGTAAAATAACTATAACTCACTTGATTTTCAACCGATTTTCACGCGGTTTGCTTTGTTACAAACGGCAGACATGTAGCTATGATACAGGATGCTTGATGTACGTTAAATATGCAAGCTTTCATGCTAAAATACGTTCTGCAGGTAGTCACACTTCAGGTATACACACACACACACACACATATATATATATATATATATATATATATATATATATATATATATATATATATATATATATATACACACACACACACACACACACACACACACACACACACACACACACACACACACAATATACACAATACAAAATACAGTATAGCATATTAATGAATGTATTAATATATTTGAATAACAGACATAACAAGCTTAAAAACAAAAAACATAACGGATGACAGCATACAATTGTCATAATGGAGAAAAAAAAGAAACATTTGGAAGGAGTGTGTGTGTGAGGAATTGTATATTAGTGTTATAAATTGAAATTATATAATAATGCAATCGCTATGATATATAATTTTACAATATAATACAGTCAAAAATATATGAAATGAAGCAACATACAATGCAATAATACAATATGCTATATTACTGGGTACGCTAATATGAAATAACAACATGTAATATAATATGGTATAATAGATTAATATAATATCATACATTCTGGACCATGAGATACAGCTGTACTGTATGATCATCGTTCATTTGAGTGATCTGATTTTTTTTTCATGGTTTGCATTAATGGGCGTGTCCTCACGGCTCAACAGCGCCCCCTAGAATACTTTTTTCTGCCATAACTTTTGAAAGGTTTGACATAGAGAGTCGTGGGTGGTGTCATGGGACTCGGCATTGAGTCCTTGACCATAATTGGTGACAATTAGCCCAGTCCCTTTTTCTGATTGGTTGTCCCTATTTTCTGCTATAACTTTTGAATGTTTTGACATACAGAGTCGTGGGTGGTGTCATGGGACTCGGCATTGAGTCCTTGACCATAATTGGTGACAATTAGCCCAGTCCCTTCTTCTGACTGGTCGTCCCTTTTTTCTGCTATAACTTTTGAAGGGTTTGACATAGGAAGTCGTGGGTGGTGTCATTTCTGATATGCTTATGGGGGGCGGTTGACGTGAGTGCGAGGGCCCGTTCATTGCTGCTTGCAGCTTTAATTATTATTATTATTATTATTTTCCTGACAAAGTGAAGGCCTTTTTGCCCCCCTTAACATGCCCAAAAAGTCACCAAATTTTGCACCCAAGCCAGGCCTGGCGAAAAATTTGATATTTAATGGTTTGCATTAATGGGCGTGGCAAAATGGCTCAACAGCGCCCCCTTGAAAACTTTGTGCCTCAAGCCCCACGATACGGTTTGACGTACATGCACGAAAGTCGGTACACACCTGTATCATGGGACAACTTAAAGAAAAGTCTCTTGGCGTCATGCCCGAAACCGAACAGGAAGTCGGCCATTTTGAATTAGTCGCGTCATTTTGGCGAAATTTATGCCATTCCTTCGAAAGTTAATTCAGCCCGAACCGTAACGTGCACCCAGGTGTGTTATACATCAAAATGTGCGTCTCCCTCCTGCGACCACCCGCATTACTTTTCTCTTTCAAAAGCGTTACCGTGGCGACGCTAGACGCCAAAAAGCGCGCCCACCCTTCATCTGGTTGGTTCAGACAGAAAAAACTTTGCGCCTCAAGCCCCATAATACGGTTTGACGTACATGAACGAAAGTTGGCACACTCCTGTATCATGTCGCAACTAAAAGAAAAGTCTCTTGGCGCCATGGCCGAAACCGAACAGGAAGTCGGCCATTATGAACATTCTGAATTAATTGTGTCATTTTGGCGAAATTTATGCCATTCCTTCGAGAGTTAATTCAGCCCGAACCGTATCGTGAACCCAGATGTGTTATACATCAAAATGTGCGTCTCCATCCTGCGACTACACGCATTACTTTTCTCTTTCCAAAGTGTTACCGTGGCGATGCTAGACGCCAACAAGCGCACCCCCCCTTCATCTGATTGGTCCATATTTGATAGTTCCCCAAAAGGCACCAAATTTGGCATGCAAGCCAGGCCTGGCGATAAATTTGATATTTCATGGTTTGCATTAATGGGCGTGGCAAAATGGCTCAACAGCGCCCCCCGGAAAACTTTGTGCCTCAAGCCCCACAATACGGTTTGACGTACATGCACGAAAATCGCTACACACCTGTATCATGGCACAACTTAAAGAAAAGTCTCTTGGAGCCATGGCCGAAACCGAACAGGATGTCGGCCATTTTGAATTAATTGTGTAATTTTGGCACAATTTATGCCATTCCTTCGGCAGTTAATTCAGCCCGAACCGTAACGTGCACCCAGGTGTGTTATCCACCAAAATGTGCGTCTCCATCATGCGACACCACGCATTACTTTTCTCTTTCAAAAGTGTTACCGTGGCGACGCTAGACGCGAAAAAGCGCACCCACCCTTCATCTGATTGGTCCATATTTGATAGTTCTCCAAAAGTCACCAAAATTTGCATGCAAGCCAGGCCTGGCGATAAATGTGATATTTCATGGTTTGCATTAATGGGCGTGGCCTAACGGCTCAACAGCGCCCCCTAGAATACTTTTCTCTGCCATAACTTTTGAATGGTTTCACATAGAGAGTCGTGGGTGGTGTCATGGGACTCTGTAATGAGTCCTTAAGCTTCGTTGGCCTTAATTAGCCCCGCCCCTTCTTCTGATTGGTTGTCCCGATTTTCTGCTATAACTTTTGAATGGTTTGACATAGAGAGTCGTGGGTGGTGTCATCAGATTCTTTATGGAGTCCTTGAACTTCATTGGCCTGAATTAGCCCCGCCCCTTCTTCTGATTGGTTGTCCTTTTTTTATAATAAAATTGCCGCGAGCCGCCAGTCGCGCTGACTCCCGCTTCCTGATTCAAACGTCTGCCGGCCCCGCCCCCTGACCAATCAGTGGCGAGTAGGGTGATGGCGGCCCCGCCCCCCGACCAATCAGTGGCGAGTAGGGTGATGAAGGCCCCGCCCCCCGACCAATCAGTTGCGAGTAGGGTGATGACGGCCCCGCCCCCCGACCAATCAGCTCCCTGTAATGTGGTGACTTCAGAAATATTCCCGGCTCAGCCCGGTTACAACCTTGGCAGAATGGTTACAGAAAAAGTAATAATTTAAATAGTAGGGTTTTACTAATATTTATAACTTACAAATATTTAAAAAATTAGGAAAAAAAAGTTCCAGACATTTTATCGCTATGTTGGTCTGTCCTAAGCCAGTTGGTCAAATAAGAGGAATAGCTGAGACTTAGCTCAGCCAGATTATTGCGGTCTTTGCTGCCAGAGGTCGAGAGTTCAATCCTGGCTTGATATGCCAAAATTTTTGTCAGCAATTTTTGTGTTTTTTTTACATCAAAATGTTCGTCTCTGTCCTGTGACGACGCACATTACTTTTCTCTTTCCCCTTCTTCTGATTGGTTGTCCCGATTTTCTGCCATAACTTTTGAATTTGAGTGGAGTTTGCGCGCGCAGCTCCCGCGGGGGGAGGGGCTGATGTTCAGCGCGGCCGCCATCTTGGTCGAGGCGCCGCATTGACTGCCTGAGAACGTCGGGCGTGGCCGCCATCTTGGATCGGTATCGCTTTAACTCTAGAGCGTTCACTTCTATTGTGGAAGGAGGTGTCTGCATAAGTAAAATAACTATAACTCACTTGATTTTCAACCGATTTTCACGCGGTTTGCTTTGTTACAAACGGCAGACATGTAGCTATGATACAGGATGCTTGATGTACGTTAAATATGCAAGCTTTCATGCTAAAATACGTTCTGCAGGTAGTCACACTTCAGGTATACACACACACACACACACACATATATATATATATATATATATATATATATATATATATATATACATATATATATATATATATATATATATATATATATATATATATATATATATATATATATATATATATATACACACACACACACACAATATACACAATACAAAATACAGTATAGCATATTAATGAATGTATTAATATATTTGAATAACAGACATAACAAGCTTAAAAACAAAAAACATAACGGATGACAGCATAGAATTGTCATAATGGAGAAAAAAAAGAAACATTTGGAAGGAGTGTGTGTGTGAGGAATTGTATATTAGTGTTATAAATTGAAATTATATAATAATGCAATCGCTATGATATATAATTTTACAATATAATACAGTCAAAAATATATGAAATGAAGCAACATACAATGCAATAATACAATATGCTATATTACTGGGTACGCTAATATGAAATAACAACATGTAATATAATATGGTATAATAGATTAATATAATATCATACATTCTGGACCATGAGATACAGCTGTACTGTATGATCGTCGTTCATTTGAGTGATCTGATTTTTTTTTTCATGGTTTGCATTAATGGGCGTGTCCTCACGGCTCAACAGCGCCCCCTAGAATACTTTTTTCTGCCATAACTTTTGAAAAGTTTGACATAGAGAGTCGTGGGTGGTGTCATGGGACTCGGCATTGAGTCCTTGACCATAATTGGTGACAATTAGCCCAGTCCCTTTTTCTGATTGGTTGTCCCTATTTTCTGCTATAACTTTTGAATGTTTTGACATAGAGAGTCGTGGGTGGTGTCATGGGACTCTGTAATGAGTCCTTTATCTTCTTTGCCCTGAATTAGCCCCGCCCCTTCTTCTGACTGGTCGTCCCTTTTTTCTGCTATAACTTTTGAAGGGTTTGACATAGGAAGTCGTGGGTGGTGTCATTTCTGATATGCTTATGGGGGGCGGTTGACGTGAGTGCGAGGGCCCGTTCATTGCTGCTTGCAGCTTTAATTATTATTATTATTATTTTCCTGACAAAGTGAAGGCCTTTTTGCCCCCCTTAACATGCCCAAAAAGTCACCAAATTTTGCATGCAAGCCAGGCCTGGCGAAAAATTTGATATTTAATGGTTTGCATTAATGGGCGTGGCAAAATGGCTCAACAGCGCCCCCTTGAAAACTTTGTGCCTCAAGCCCCACGATACGGTTTGACGTACATGCACGAAAGTCGGTACACACCTGTATCATGGGACAACTTAAAGAAAAGTCTCTTGGCGTCATGCCCGAAACCGAACAGGAAGTCGGCCATTTTGAATTAGTCGCGTCATTTTGGCGAAATTTATGCCATTCCTTCGAAAGTTAATTCAGCCCGAACCGTAACGTGCACCCAGGTGTGTTATACATCAAAATGTGCGTCTCCCTCCTGCGACCACCCGCATTACTTTTCTCTTTCAAAAGCGTTACCGTGGCGACGCTAGACGCCAAAAAGCGCGCCCACCCTTCATCTGGTTGGTTCAGACAGAAAAAACTTTGCGCCTCAAGCCCCATAATACGGTTTGACGTACATGAACGAAAGTTGGCACACTCCTGTATCATGTCGCAACTAAAAGAAAAGTCTCTTGGCGCCATGGCCGAAACCGAACAGGAAGTCGGCCATTATGAACATTCTGAATTAATTGCGTAATTTTGGAGCAATATATGCCATTCCTTCGAGAGTTAATTCAGCTCGAACCGTATCGTGAACCCAGATGTGTTATACATCAAAATGTGCGTCTCCATCCTGCGACTACACGCATTACTTTTCTCTTTCCAAAGTGTTACCGTGGCGACGCTAGACGCCAACAAGCGCACCCCCCCTTCATCTGATTGGTCCATATTTGATAGTTCCCCAAAAGGCACCAAATTTTGCACCCAAGCCAGGCCTGGTGAAAAATTTGGTATTTAATGGTTTGCATTAATGGGCGTGGAAAAATGGCTCAACAGCGCCCCCTTGAAAACTTTGTGCCTCAAGCCCCACAATACGGTTTGACGTACATGCACGAAAATCGCTACACACCTGTATCATGGCACACCTTAAAGAAAAGTCTCTTGGCGCCATGGCCGAAACCGAACAGGAAGTCAGCCATTTTGAATTAATTGTGTAATTTTGGCACAATTTATGCCATTCCTTCGGCAGTTAATTCAGCCCGAACCGTAACGTGCACCCAGGTGTGTTATACACCAAAATGTGCGTCTCCATCGTGCGACACCATGCATTACTTTTCTCTTTCAAAAGTGTTACCGTGGCGACGCTAGACGCGAAAAAGCGCACCCACCCTTCATCTGATTGGTCCATATTTGATAGTTCTCCAAAAGTCACCAAAATTTGCATGCAAGCCAGGCCTGGCGATAAATGTGATATTTCATGGTTTGCATTAATGGGCGTGGCCTAACGGCTCAACAGCGCCCCCTAGAATACTTTTCTCTGCCATAACTTTTGAATGGTTTCACATAGAGAGTCGTGGGTGGTGTCATGGGACTCTGTAATGAGTCCTTAAGCTTCGTTGGCCTTAATTAGCCCCGCCCCTTCTTCTGATTGGTTGTCCCGATTTTCTGCTATAACTTTTGAATGGTTTGACATAGAGAGTCGTGGGTGGTGTCATCAGATTCTTTATGGAGTCCTTGAACTTCATTGGCCTGAATTAGCCCCGCCCCTTCTTCTGATTGGTTGTCCTTTTTTTATAATAAAATTGCCGCGAGCCGCCAGTCGCTCTCGCGCTGACTCCCGCTTCCTGATTCAAACGTCTGCCGGCCCCGCCCCCTGACCAATCAGTGGCGAGTAGGGTGATGGCGGCCCCGCCCCCCGACCAATCAGTGGCGAGTAGGGTGATGACGGCCCCGCCCCCCGACCAATCAGTGGCGAGTAGGGTGATGACGGCCCCGCCCCCCGACCAATCAGCTCCCTGTAATGTGGTGACTTCAGAAATATTCCCGGCTCAGCCCGGTTACAACCTTGGCAGAATGGTTACAGAAAAAGTAATAATTTAAATAGTAGGGTTTTACTAATATTTATAACTTACAAATATTTAAAAAATTAGGAAAAAAAAGTTCCAGACATTTTATCGCTATGTTGGTCTGTCCTAAGCCAGTAGGTCAAATAAGAGGAATAGCTGAGACTTAGCTCAGCCAGATTATTGCGGTCTTTGCTGCCAGAGGTCGAGAGTTCTAGCCTGGCTTGATATGCCAAAATTTTTGTCAGCAGTTTTTGTGTTTTTTTTACATCAAAATGTTCGTCTCTGTCCTGTGACGACGCACATTACTTTTCTCTTTCCCCTTCTTCTGATTGGTTGTCCCGATTTTCTGCCATAACTTTTGAATTTGAGTGGAGTTTGCGCGCGCAGCTCCCGCGGGGGGAGGGGCTGATGTTCAGCGCGGCCGCCATCTTGGTCGAGGCGCCGCATTGACTGCCTGAGAACGTCGGGCGTGGCCGCCATCTTGGATCGGTATCGCTTTAACTCTAGAGCGTTCACTTCTATTGTGGAAGGAGGTGTCTGCATAAGTAAAATAACTATAACTCACTTGATTTTCAACCGATTTTCACGCGGTTTGCTTTGTTACAAACGGCAGACATGTAGCTATGGTACAGGATGCTTGATGTACGTTAAATATGCAAGCTTTCATGCTAAAATACGTTCTGCAGGTAGTCACACTTCAGGTATACACACACACACACACACACACACACATATATATATATATATATATATATATATATATATATATATATATATATATATTATATATATATATATATATATATATATATATATATATATATATATATATATATATATATATACACACACACACACACACACAATATACACAATACAAAATACAATATAGCATATTAATGAATGTATTAATATATTTGAATAACAGACATAACAAGCTTAAAAACAAAAAACATAACGGATGACAGCATAGAATTGTCATAATGGAGAAAAAAAAGAAACATTTGGAAGGAGTGTGTGTGTGAGGAATTGTATATTAGTGTTATAAATTGAAATTATATAATAATGCAATCGCTATGATATATAATTTTACAATATAATACAGTCAAAAATATATGAAATGAAGCAACATACAATGCAATAATACAATATGCTATATTACTGGGTACGCTAATATGAAATAACAACATGTAATATAATATGGTATAATAGATTAATATAATATCATACATTCTGGACCATGAGATACAGCTGTACTGTATGATCGTCGTTCATTTGAGTGATCTGATTTTTTTTTTCATGGTTTGCATTAATGGGCGTGTCCTCACGGCTCAACAGCGCCCCCTAGAATACTTTTTTCTGCCATAACTTTTGAAAGGTTTGACATAGAGAGTCGTGGGTGGTGTCATGGGACTCGGCATTGAGTCCTTGACCATAATTGGTGACAATTAGCCCAGTCCCTTTTTCTGATTGGTTGTCCCTATTTTCTGCTATAACTTTTGAATGTTTTGACATAGAGAGTCGTGGGTGGTGTCATGGGACTCTGTAATGAGTCCTTGATCTTCTTTGCCCTGAATTAGCCCCGCCCCTTCTTCTGACTGGTCGTCCCTTTTTTCTGCTATAACTTTTGAAGGGTTTGACATAGGAAGTCGTGGGTGGTGTCATTTCTGATATGCTTATGGGGGGCGGTTGACGTGAGTGCGAGGGCCCGTTCATTGCTGCTTGCAGCTTTAATATTATTATTATTATTTTTTTTTTTTTTCTTCTGACAAAGTGATGGCCTTTTTGCCCCCCTTAACATGCCCAAAAAGTCACCAAATTTTGCACCCAAGTCAGGCCTGGCGAAAAATTTGATATTTAATGGTTTACATTAATGGGCGTGTCAAAATGGCTCAACAGCGCCCCCTTGAAAACTTTGTGACTCAAGCCCCACAATACGGTTTGACGTACATGCACGAAAAATCGCTACACACCTGTATCAGTACACAACTTAAAGAAAAGTCTCTTGGAGCCATGGCCGAAACCGAACAGGATGTCGGCCATTTTGAATAAATTGTGTCATTTTGGCGAAATTTATGCCATTCCTTCGGCAGTTAATTCAGCCCGAACCGTAACGTGCACCCAGATGTGTTATACATCAAAATGTGCGTCTACATCCTGCGACACCACGCATTACTTTTCTCTTTCAAAAGTGTTACCGTGGCGACGCTAGACGCCAAAAGGCGCGCCCCCCCTTCATGTGATTGGTCCATATTTGATAGGTTTTCAAAAGTCACCAAATTTTGCATGCAAGCCAGACTTGGCGATAAATTTGATATTTCATGGTTTGCATTAATGGGCGTTGCCTAACGGCTCAACAGCGCCCCCTAGAATACTTTTATCTGCCATAACTTTTGAATGGTTTGACATAGGAAGTTGTGGGTGGTGTCATGGGACTCTGTAATGAGTCCTTAAGCTTCGTTGGCCTTAATTAGCCCCGCCCCTTCTTCTGATTGGTTGTCCCGATTTTCTGCTATAACATTGGAATGGTTTGACATAGAGAGTCGTGGGTGGTGTCATCAGATTCTGTATGGAGTCCTTGACCTTCATTGGCCTGAATTAGCCCCGCCCCTTCTTCTGATTGGTTGTCCCTTTTTTCTGCTATAACTTTTGAATGGTTTGACATAGGAAGTCGTGGGTGGTGTCTTTTCTGATATGCTTATGGGGGGCGGTGGCCGTGAGTGCGAGGGCCCGTTCATCGCTGCTTGCAGCTTTAATTATACTTGTATCCCTCAGGTGACCATTCTCTAAGTTCCTGCTTCAGAACTTTCAAAAGCACCCAATTACATTATGTTAAAGTTTTCTTCTAAGAGAATGTTAAAATATTCAATTCAATTCAATTCAATTTTATTTGTATAGCATCTAATACAACAAAAGTTGTCTCTAGACGCTTTCCAGAGACCCAGAACATAAACCCCCGAGCAATTATTACATAAACAATGGCAGGTAAACTCTCTGGGGGTCGGGGACGTTAACAGCACACAGCAGGCAGGTGGAAGCAGCAACGGGATGACCGGGGGTGGGGACAGCAGGCAGGTGGAAGCAGCAACGGGATGACCGGGGGTGGGGACCGCAGGCAGGTGGAAGCAGCAACGGGATGACCGGGGGTGGGGACCGCAGGCAGGTGGAAGCAGCAACAGGATGACCGGGGGTGGGGACTGCAGGCAGGTGGAAGCAGCAACAGGATGACCGGGGGTGGGGACTGCAGGCAGGTGGAAGCAGCAACGGGATGACCGGGGGTGGGGACCGCAGGCCAGCATGCAGCTCCCTAAGCTCCGGCCCAATCAGCAAGCCCCAGGTTGGGTGCAGGGTCGGGGAAAGGTTGAGAAAAAAAAAAAGTATGATAAAGCAATTGTCTAAATCGTTGCGAGTTAGTAGGTTCCGTTTTCCTAAAATAAATTGCAATACATTCGTGTGAGGCAGGAGACAGAAGCCTGTTATCTCCACATGGACCTGTTCCTGCTTCAGAACTGAACACTGGGCAGCAATTATGCAACAAACTGATCAGACTTCTGAAGACTTATCTCACTTACAGGAGTGACCTAGCCCTGTGTAACCGGAACCACGTGACAGCCCAGTCAACCAGAATATCTTACATTGTTTTGGGGGTTATCTGTTTAAAAAAAGGCACCTTCATCGAAAATACTGCTACTGTGTCATTCTGTCTTTCCACTTGGTGAAATGAGATTCCTGAAACTGAAACGTAACGTGCTACACTTTGGTTCTCTTTGAGCAGTAAAACTCATCTCTCTGACAGCTAAGTAGAGCTTTGACGATATTACAGCGTTTGAACTATTAGCTGCTTCAGTGATTGTGTGTTTTCTATACATAAGCTGATAAAGATGCTCACTTTTAACATTTTTGTCTTAAGGGCTTTAATGAACCCTTCAAGTAGCCATCGTGTACATATTTAATGCCCACATACAGTACGTGGTTATTGCTGTCATATAAATTAGGTGGAAACAAAGAATTGATGGAGACGGTGTTGGTCACAGAGCGGGATGGAGATAAAACCAAACACAGGAACACAGAGGGCAGCTTGGGCAGGGGGTGCTGTTTATAATTTACTGGCTGAACAACAAGTAAAAAAGTCTTCAGGGCCGGAATTTCACAAAAAAAACAGTCCAGAACAACCAAACATGCACGATGGAAGCAGTACTGAAAGAGCATGGGTGGCGCAGAGGAAACCTGGCAGAGCACAAATTGTGCACTGGCCATTAGCTCATTTGAAACACATTTGAAAGGATAAGAAAACTAGAGGTGATGTTTTAACAGTGGAGTATTAAAGGAGACCTATTATGGCATTTAATGTATATTTTAAACAGGCCTTGAATGTCTTAAAAACAATCTAAAGCTTGTTTTTTCTACATAAATCAGAAATTCAACCTCTGGGCCATGTCTCTAGTTTTACCTCCTTCTCTATGAGGGATTCTGACGGGGCGGGGCTATGATAATGAGGCTCTGTGCTGATTGGCTGCCTGAACGACGTGTAGCAGGGGAGGGCACAAAGCCTCGCTGGGCAGAAGAGCAGCGGCTGCTTACACTATTAAAGCGTGTCCCATGCGATGCGAGCGAACTTCAGTGACAAAATAAATTCCATTGCTAATTTTTTTTGTATTGGACTGTCCTAACTGGCCGTGAGTTTAAGGGTTTCAGTGTGGACAGAGAGAGTTTAACAGTTTCAGTGTGGACAGAGAGAGTTTAATGGTTTCAGTGTGGACAGAGAGAGTTTAACGGTTTCAGTGTGGACAGAGAGAGTTTAACAGTTTCAGTGTGGACAGAGAGAGTTTAACGGTTTCAGTGTGGACAGAGAGCGTCCGATGTCACGCAGCTCGACGCGATAGTCGGACGCTCTCATTCAGTTACACGGTGTAAATGGATCTTAAAGCCTGATTTACTGTTCTGCGTTAAATAGACGCGTACCCTACGCCGTAGGCTCTGCGTTGGTGAAACGCAGAACCATAAATCAGCCTTTAGTTACCTGAAGAGGGAACGGGTCACCTCGTCTTCGCACTAATTCACACAGGAAGATTTAATTGAATTCTAAACAGGTACACCACAGTTATTTACTCCAATTCCTCATCATTTCATTTCTTATGTTACAAGACAAATGAATCATGTTAACTGTAAAGAAATCACAACACTGACTTTTCACAAATGGCAACTTTATTGTAAAAAAAAAAATAAAAGAACCTAAGTTGTATATAAATAACATGTATGCACTATTGCTGGCTCAAGGAAGGACCGTGCGTTTTCTGAAGGTGTCGTTGAACAGATTCAGGTGCTTGGAAGATCTGAAACCATGAACAGAAATAAATATATAACGGTACTAATAGAGCTCCGTAACACGGAGTAACACCGGAGCTAAGCTAAATACTTAGCCCATGCAAAGATCATACTTGTAGACAAATATAAATAACATCATAAATAAAAAATAACGTCACTTACCGCTGACTCGTGTGCAGTTGCCGGGTCCGTACTGTGGGTACTGATCCTTTTATGAGGGTAAGTGTCGATGAAAAACCTCATTTTTACTGTCCCTTGTTGTTCAAACAGCCACCGCTTCCAAACAATGGCTGAAGCTCTGACCAGCAGAGTTAGTTGTGGGCGTGGTTTCAGCAGCGGAGGCCGACCTATGGAAATCTGCTCCTGTCGTTACGTAACGACGGGAGCTGATTCTGAACGGCTCGTAGATCCACATCACACTGGACGGATCATCCAGGCGGCTGTACAGACACTGCAGAATTTGGTTACTTTCCTCCTTCTCTGAGTTGGCAGGCTGAGGGGAGACCACTTTATATATGTTAAAGAGAGAAAAAACCTGTTTTTCATAATAGGTCCCCTTTAAAGATAAACAAACACTGTGTATAAAAGCAATGCTGTGTTTTTCAGTATCAGACATGTTGGAGTGAGATAGGGAGGATAAATTAGAAAAAACAAGACTTGTGTTGCTTTTGTCAAGCCCTGTCTCTCAGTGGCCTATTACTGCCAGCCCCCTCGTGGTTTCAGACATCGGCGTCCTGGCAGCTTGAAGGCTACTGAGCTGTAGAGGTCTCTGCACGGAGTGGACCCATAGCTGCTATCAATACCACATAGTTCTGGCTTCTACATGTCATCTGGAACTTCATTAGATCTCTGGGTACATGAACCCAATGTCTACAGTAAAATCAGGGTCTTATACGGTCGTGTGTGCTGTTGGGGAAGCAGCATTGAAGTACCGTCTCCTCACCTGCACTAAAGGGCCCTAGACGGCAAAGGAAGCTCCTTCCAGATCAGGAAATCTGTCATCTCCGGAAAGGCTGGATTTCACGCAACCTGGTCATCACAACATTAGGTCTAATTAAATTGGCAGAAAAAGACCAAATACCTATATCACTACATCACAGTCACTGCTCTTTCTTTTCGATTTTTATTTCTATTTCTCACAAAATGCATTTAATCCATTAGTATCAAGAACACATATCCATAAGAATTGTCAGGCGTTTACCTTGTGATCAACACAACCTGCAAGTTTACACTTATACTAATACTTATTTTCTTATAAATGTCACTTTTTGTTATCATTATTGTGTATAAAAGGAACATGTTTACTTAAAGTACTTTAAGTGCACTTACCTATTAAAACTCAGACTCCTTCTCGGTCAGACATGATACTCTCTACTGCTACATCGCTGCGTGAGGAGATTTGCAGTGGCAAAGTAAAGACTCAACCTTTCCATCACGAATATTGTTTGGTATCTTTTTCATGAACTATAACCACAAAAACATTGACTTGTGTCTTTATCCTGCATTTTTTCTTCTTCTCTGTACTCTCTGAGGTCTAAAACAATTAGTGTGACAGATGCATTTTATTTCTGGCAATCTTGGTGCTTCATTTTCTTTCAACATCTGGCCAATTGTTGTTGTTTTGGGCATATCTCCCACAGTTAATAGTATGCTTTTTTTTAATGGTACAACTATGCAGTTATCAGATATAGACTGTGATTTCCTCACAGCTTTATTTAGGATACATACTTCACATATGCCTGGCTGAAGTGCTTAAAAGGACAGCCAACTGAAACACACGTAGGAGTACGGATGAATGAGCGGATGAGGAGACATGAAACAGAGCAAGTTCAGCTGTACAGCTGGATTAGGGACAAGATGATATTCTTAGCCAGCAGTTCACACACACACACACACACACACACACACACACACACACACACACACACACACACACACACACACACACACACACACACACACACACACACACACACACACACACGGATGGATTCACATGTCCAGTAAAAAAACTCCCACGCACACACACCAAATGTTCCACGGGTGTGAAAGAGAATAAAATAAAGAGTCCTTATACGGGTGTTGAAACAAAGGGAGGGATTGACTGTAATTCCAGCGGTGAAAATACTGTAATTATGTGATCTGCTGAGGAAGTAAAAAGACTGTACTCTCTTCCTCTAACTCCCTTCCTCCCACCCTCTCTGCATGCTGCAGCCAGAGTTATTAATGTATTGACTTGCATTATTGATGCTTGGCATTATGATAATGGCTCTGAGAGAACTCATGGGGGGTTGTGAGGGTACTGTGTGTGTGTGTGTGTGTGTGTGTGTGTGTGTGTGTGTGTGTGTGTGTGTGTGTGTGTGTGTGTGTGTGTGTGTGTGTGTGTGTGTGTGTGTTTGCAGCACAGGGGTGTAGCAGGAAACAATGGGGGGAGGGGGGAGGGTTTAGCAGCACATGACTGGACACCAACACGGACACCGTACTGAAACCCTAATTAAACAAAAATGTCAAAGATCCTCATCTGACACAGGTTAAGACATAACTGCGCGCCCAAATTCATCTCGTTCTCAAATGACATGGTCTCTGCATTCTTGTCTCTGTCCGTCTTTGTCTCAGCGCTTATCTCTCGTCATCTTTGTTTTAATCTGTGCATCTCTAGAGCATTCTCGGTGGGTGGTGTGTCAATGATGCAGACTGAAAACGTGATATGATATGAGACACTGAGTCGCAAAAGGTCCAAGTGGAGCAAAAGGTCCACGTGGAGATAACAGGCTTCTGTCTCCTGCCTCACACAAATGTATTGTCATTTATTTTAGGAGAACTGAACCTCCTAACTCGCAACAATTTAGACAATTGCTTTATCATACTTTTTTTAACATTCTCTTAAAAGAAAACTTTAACATAATGTAATTGGGTGCTTTTGAAAGTTAACATTTGCTAGGTTTGGTAGTGATTTCTTACCAGTTTGAAGCTTAGCTTCAGGTGGTGGATAATTGTCGCTGACATTGGTCATTTTTTTCTTGACGTTTTGCAGACAGAGCAGGTTGTACGTATAGCAGAAGGGTTAGTAATTGCATGGTTAAGTTTAGAGAAGGAATTTTTGCAATTTAAAGCTTGAGTTACCATAATAGCAGTATACCTGTACGTGCTTTAATGCGAAAAAAGCCCAATTCCTCTTCTCCCATTTTACACTTCTGCAGCAGCACTTACCTCCCTCCCACTAGTACAGTTTCAATTCTCATTGCTTTAACACAACAATCGAGAGTTAAAACAACCCCAGGTTTGTTCTGCTTATAACACTTCCTTGTTTTGTCATAAATATATAAATATAGAAGTACCAATACACCTGGTGTCATCTCCTTGGCAACAGGTGGCATCCACCAGATGGAGAGTCCAGTACAAAAATAACTTTTTGTTTTTATACAATTACAAAGTTAAAACTACCTTGTTTTGCTTGCTTCCTTATTTAAACT
Source organism: Cololabis saira (assembly GCF_033807715.1). Classification (NCBI taxonomy): domain Eukaryota; kingdom Metazoa; phylum Chordata; class Actinopteri; order Beloniformes; family Belonidae; genus Cololabis; species Cololabis saira. Next base: position 36,908,036 of record NC_084605.1, read on the forward strand.
ATCGTGCACATATCACATTTTCACATACTCTATTCTAACTCAAAACTGCTTTGATTCATGTTGCTTTTGGACACCGCAATGTTTCTTAAACCCTATACCCCTTTGATAGAGACTTCATCAGATTACCTGACCCTGAACTAATTTAACTATAATTACTCAGTACAAATAACTGCTCTTGCCTTCGAGGTATGCTACACCAGACAAATGTCATACAGATGTTTGTTGTATATGATGATGAATATAAGCTAAGAAAGAAGAGCCTGCACCAGGAAACAGCTTTGAACATGCAGACCTTTTCAATGCATAAAAAGTCATACAACACAGTTAAGAAAAGGGGGAAAAGCATAAAGTGTTTTAGTTGTCTGGATTTTTCCTTGATCAACACTGTACGACTAAATTAAACTTCATTATCACTTTGGACAAATTCAAGCAGAAAAGATGGAAATAAAGACTATTTCCAACTCCCAAGCTCTATCTCTTGCACGCATACAAACTGCTCTTACAAATGGACCTGTTGCATAATTTAGTGCATTTCCCAGTTGTCTCCAGCTGAAATACAATTCCATAAAACATGCAGTATTGACTGCATCCCTCGCTGATATATTTGTCCTCATACATTTTGCAGATATTAAAAATTTCTCGGATCTAATATGTTTATCATCTGAAAGTATAAAGTATAACTTTATATAGTAAAGTTAGTATAACTAAGTATAATTGCTCGGGGGTTTATGTTCTGGGTCTCTGGAAAGCGTCTAGAGACAACATCTGTTGTAATAGACGCTATACAAATAAAATTGAATTGAATTGAATTGAACTTTTTGTTTATTATTATTATTATCATTGTTGGAATTATTTTCTTCATCTTATCTTAAAACTACATTCTCAGCTTAAGAGATCCAAATCCAATGTTTGTATAAACAAGGCTTTCCTAAATTGCAACCTAATAATATCTTGGAAAAGCGCCTGGGATAAGACAACATTTAAAGTCAACTGAAAATAACTAAGTTATGTACTTTTTGGCTAATTTTCCTTTTTCCCGTGACAGGTGAAACCTTCTCAGAAAACTTCAGTCACACGGAGAAGTGCCAGCGGTGCACGCAATGCACAGGCCTGCTCCGCATGGAGACCCCCTGCACTGACTCCAACGATGCCATTTGTGTGTGCAACTATGGCTACTACCTGAATTACATCTCGCAGCGCTGTGAACTTTGTACTAAATGTCCTGAAGGCCAGGGCATGCTGCTCAGCTGTGAGGCTGACCACGACACGCTCTGCGAGGAGTGCACGGGCGACACCTTCTCCGACCAGGAAAGCTCTCGGGAGCCCTGCATGCCCTGCACCACCTGCGATGACGACGAGGTGCAGCAGACCTGCACTCCTGTCAGTGACACCATTTGTCAAGGTAAGATCTTTTTTAGTTTATTTTCTTGTTGAAATATTAAAGTAAAATGATAATAATGGTTGGTGCAGAGATGATACCCACTATCTAACAGTAGCTGTGTAATGACCAGAGCTGGGTAGAGTAGCCAAACATTGTACTCAAGTAAAAGTACTGTTACTTCAGAATAATATGACTCCAAATGTCATCCAAATAATTACTTGAGTAAAAGTAAGAAAGTACTTGGTGAAAAAACTACTCAAGTACTGAGTAACTGTTGAGTAACGTCTGATTTATTTTTTTTAACACAACCATTCAAACAGACAAAAGTACAAAATAATCATCTTCAGGCAAATAAATGAATACAATAATAAAATAAATGAATATGAATAAAAAATAAAATATAGTTTAAATTAAAATAAACTTAAAGTAAATTTAAGTACTTTAATAAATAATAAAATAAATAAAATAACAGAATAAAAAAATAAATTAAGCACAGGTAGCACAAAATTTCAAGCCTTTGTTTTTTTAACCAGGCAGAACTAGAACAAACATGAACTCATAGAAATTCTGTGTGTGTTTGAGTCTGTGTAAATGTGACAAAACATGCAAAAAACACAATTTTTCCCAAAGAATCACCCAGTGATGTCATGAGATTGACGCGTACGTGGATAAAAGGGATAAAAGAAAAGTAACAGCTCAACGTAGCCTAATGTAGCGGAGGAAGAGGAACAGTTTCTCCTACACAAATCTACTCAAGTAAAAGTAAAAAGTATAGTGATTCAAAACTACTCCTAAAAGTACAAAATTTCCCAAAACTTACTCAAGTAAATGTAACGGAGTAAATGTAACTCGTTACTACCACCTCTGGTAATGACCCTATGTGAGCAGGGGGCAAGTTTATGATGGAATTCCATGCATAATAAAATTGATTCACCGGGTTAACTGCGCGGGGTCACAAAGAAGAGAATAGATTATATGTGAGCACATTTTTGCTGAGATGACAGTGCACCACACTAGACATCCACTTTGTCAACCATAAAATTTGTCCAACTCAGTTTGACACTATAGGCGTTGTTGGCCCGTGGACCTAAATGCCACGGTGCAGCTCGTCTCGTTGTCTTCGCAGACTCATCCCATCCCGTGAAACAAAGACCACAGTCTATTTTATTATTGAGGGGCTTAGAAGAGGTCATATCTCTGAGCGGGGCTCCCGATTTCTTTTATATCATTGCACCCTGTGGGTATCACACTCCAAATCACAAATTCCTTATGACTGCAGTCACTTCTCATTCTGCAGATTAAATCAACGCTTTTGTGAAATGACAATAAAAGGAGTCTGTTATCAGCCATGCAGTCTGTTGAGGCAGTGGTTTGAAAGATGTTGTAATCACAGTGGGGAACACAGAGAGCCAGTCTTTTGTCTTTCTCCCATGATCCTGTGTGTGGCCTTTGAAGGCTTTTGGTTTCGCCCATGGGGCTACTTGATGGAGCTAATAATGAGTAACACAGATGGGGAATTTAATGTAGAAGACGCTTCACGGATTTATGGGTTAACATCTTATGAAAGTATATTTGTTTTGTTTAATTGAGATTTATGAGCCTGTCAGTTATGCAGCGTATTTATGCAAATCTAAAGCCTAAATGTTAAGTTCAGGGGATATATTATGAAGAATTAATTTTTTCAATTCATGCTATTTATTTCGCTGTTCAACATCAATTGAAGAAATAAAATCTGACATAACCCAACCTAAACACTTCATTTGGGGCAGCCAAGCTGTGAAAAATTCTCACTTATTGAGCCATCTATAGATTTGCAGAGTATCACAGACCCAATTCAATTGTATTTACGTATATGGCATCTATTACCACAGAAGTTGTGGTAACACTTTATAATAACTACACACTATTAAGCATTAGTTAAGCATTAGTTAAGCATCAGTAAATGCTTAATTGATCCTGAATTCATCATTAGTAAATAATTATTCATACATTACAAAGCATTAATAAACACAGTTATAAACCTTACAACTATACACTATTAAGCATTAGTAAAATGCTTAATTGATCATGAATTTATCATTTGTATAGCTGGATTATCATACTTTGTAAATGATAGGTTCACCATTTATAAATAAGTATTATATGTCTGTTAATGGTTCATAAGATCATTTAGAATGTCTAAGTAAATTATATACGAACCATTTGTATGTATATTTATGCGTACATTTGTACATGGTTAGTGTTAATACATGTTTTATAAACACTTATTCATACTCAATGAACGATTTATTAAGGTAGTTACTACTCATTAGTTAAGTGTTTCATGAGAGCCCATCTAAAGTGAGGACTATCTCTGCCTTATAAGGCATTAATAAGTGAGATAGAAGCAGTGATATGAAGTTGTCTCTAGGTCCTTCCCAGAGACCCATAACATGACTCCCTAGAAATTATTACATAAACATAAACTATGGCAGGTAAAAACTCCCCTAGTGGGAGAAAAACCTTGAGCCAAACAGTGGCAAGAAAAAACTCCTCTTTAAGAGCAGAGAAACCTGGACCAGGACCTGGATCATAAGGGGGTAGAAACCTGGACCAGGACCTGGATCATAAGGGGGTAGAAACCTGGACCAGGACCTGGATCATAAGGGGGTAGAAACCTGGACCAGGACCTGGATCATAAGGGGGTAGAAACCTGGATCAGGACCTGGATCATAAGGGGGTAGAAACCTGGACCAGGACCTGGATCATAAGGGGGTAGAAACCTGGACCAGGACCTGGATCATAAGGGGGGACCTCCTGCTCAAGACCAGCCAGGCAGAGCAGGAAAAGAGAGAACAGACAGAGAGAATGAAGAACAGAGAGAGGAGAGATCAGATCAAGACTCAGATCCGATTGGAATCATCATCATCACCTACATTACAGCATGCTGCATTTGATGTAACTCAGAAGTTGGTGACACAAAAAGCTTTAATACCGATTTCCAAAGAGTCACATCCTCAGAGGAAAGAGGTGGAGTCAAGTGGCTGACTCCACCCCTTAAGACTGGCTGCTATGTACAGAGCTGTTAATGTTTAAAAAGGATGATTTTTCACTGTATTTCTGTGGTATTTTGACCACAGAGATAGAGGTCATAATATTTATTATTTAGGGGCATGATTACACATGCATTATTAAGCGAGCCAGGCCAACTGTTTTCACATCATCCATTCTTGGCAGTTCTCAATAGAGCCTATGGCTTTCTTGTTGGGCTTTAGTTTCTTCCTTTGTTTTTTTGTTTTTGCCAACCTTCTGTTCCATTTTAAACTGACCTTTTATAACTGAAACGCAACTGAAAAGTTCATTATTTGGGTTATGATTCTAGCACTAATGTCACTTTGACAACAAATGGACATACTATAAATCTATAGGTTCCTCGCTGAACTTTGTAAATGAACTGTTAATCATTTTTAAATGATTATTGTTTAACTAGTCTAAGGTTTATCATTTGCTCTTAAACTCAGCACGATTCTGGCAGTTCAAAACACTGACTATCACTTGGCACTTTCATTTTTTTTGGGTGTGATGAAGAAAGCGCTGATCCTGAAGCAGCTGTAGCTGCGCAGACAAGACTTTTCTCAGCCCACATTATGGGTCGGCCTAATTGTTTGAAATTGTGTTGACTGAGAAAGTCTGCTAAAACGTTCAAATTTGGATTTGTGTTTGTGACTTTTACAGTGTAATCAACTTAGATAAAGTTTCAGTCCTCATACATTAGCCATTAGCCCGGTCAGCACAAGGATCCTGATTCACTAAAGTCATTTGCAGAAAAAACTATTACATTGGTTCAATCTCATGCAGTCCCTGCTCGCTGCGTCCACCGCTACTGAGTCGAGATGTGCTGTGAAGTGAACGGATTGTTTCAGTAAATGATTCGATTCAGTTCGGTCATGCAAAAGGCTTTTTATTTTTTTCACTTCTGGCCCAAACTATGAGGATATCTATTCTGATTAAATAGATGCTGAGTGTGATTTTCCCACCACAACACATTATGAGTGTGTCAGAAGCGCAGCACAGCGGGGGAATCTTTCAAATACGCTGAGAGAAATAGACCACAAACAAGAAAGATTATATGATAACTAAAAGTGTGCAACATGTAACAATGCTTCCTACAAAGTGCCCTGCTTTTAAAAAGAGACTTCCATTGAGGATGAAGCTTTAACAGCTTTATTCAGCATGTGGTCTCTGAGAGGGACATGTGGCGCTTGGGGAGATGATTCATCCGAGATCAAGATATAAGGAACCAGAACTCCAATCTTAATACATCCTTCAGATAACTAACTCAGTGTACATCCTGATGAATGTGAATTTACTGTGATTGTGATGCAATGATAACTCACAGTCTACTGCATATGGGCTTCATTGTCAGATGTTATTCCTCACTCTAACCCAATCATGAGCCTTTTTATTTCTAATGTAATTTTTTCTTTTACCAACGCACAAACTTTATCAGCTCTTACAAATCTGTGGCCCTGCCAGATGTCCCTGTCCATTAACGTAGTAGAGTCAGGCGACACACAGGCCTGAAGGCCAAACGCAGGCAGGGAGGTGGAGGGACGGAGAGGAACACGGAGAAGGCCACTGCCCATGGAAAGATATGCTGTAACCTGAGATGCTGGAGACATAGTTTAGCTGAAGGTAGGACCAGAACATCACTTTAATGAGGTTACCTTTAGAGAGAAAGCTTGATTTACTGCTTGGATAATATTGAATTTAGGCTAGCAGTGAATTGAGATGATTTGGCAGGACTTTATGCGGATACAAGCTCTGCTGATAGATGGACGGAGGAGCATCTAATTGTTCCCAACTCCTCCAGTGGGATTAATACGTGCTTTAAACTACACAAAGAAAAACTATATATATATATATATATATATATATATATATATATATATATATATATATATATATATATATATATATATATATATATAACAGAGTCTATTCATCTTTCTCTAATGATAAAACATTGTAACAGTGAACAATTTTGCAAGGCTAGATCCACACACTTGAGGTTTTGAAGGCGAGATGCTTATCTAAAGAAGTGTGCTATGACTTCCACTCTTCTGAAGGCCAGCGAGCAAGGTCAAAGGTTGAAGGTCATGGGGAGCTTGTGTGTGGAGGGGGTTTCAGTATGAGCTCTGATCTGCAGAGAACAACATGATGCAATCCTCACAATCATTTCAGGGATCAAAAGAGTAATAGGTGACTGGAGGTGTTAAAATGAGTGGTTTAAAATTTATGCAACTAATTTTACAACTGCATGTTTTTTGAAGAAAATAAATAGTTTTGAGTGTTATAATCTTCAGTAATAAGGATAAAATGTTGTTAGCCAGCATATCTTGAAAGCAATGAAAAACTGATCATCGGTAAGTCCAGTATTTTCAAAAACATAAATAAAGGTTTCAGTATTTGATCTTTTAAATTTGATATGGAGACATAATGTTGTAGAAAGTTTTCACAATTTGTTTTTTCTTGTTTGATTTGGGTTACAAGTTTAAAATGCACGATTAAGGTCATAAAGATATGCATGGATAGTATTGGTATGAGTTAATATCATTGGATCATGGTGTAGGATAATCTTACATGGACCCTGACAAAAACAACTGTTATCAAAATCAAAAAATAATTTGTAAGAAATTTGTTTCAAGAAAATGTAAATGATTTTTCTTAGTTTTAAGAATTTTAGCCAAGATTTTTTTTTTACTCCATTGGCAAAGATATTCTTACTTAAAATAAGACAATTTTGACTAGATTTATAAAATATTAGGCTTATATAGGCTGTTTTTGCAGTGCAGAACCATATGCTTATGCATAGGCATCTTTCACTGGACAACTATCCTCCATATAGGCCAGATATGTTTGTCACAGTGTGTTAAATATGTTTAAAAGTAATTTCTAGGAAACAGACAACTGTAATGACTCCCATTGGAGACGAGTTGGTGTGCTGTGCAGACCAGAGGTCCAGAACACAGGTTTAGTGAAGCTCATGTACTTTGATGTTCTTATTTCCCAAATTGTTTTGGCTGATAGCCCTCAGAGACAGTTTTGTTCTGTGAATATTTTCTTTGTTATGAACCCAGGACGAACAAGGACCAATGTGTACTAACCTGTCAATCAAAGCCAGGGGTTTTGCTTCTAAGGCAGCAGAAATGAGAGGTTGAGGTATCTGCAACACATGTGCAATTGTCTTATTTATTTACACACTTATAAAAGAGTCCAAAGATAATTGAGCATAAGCCACAGCACGCTACCGTTTTTTGGTACGGGTTGAAATCAATGAGATGATTGATTGAGCATTGTAGATTAAAAGATGAAAGTTAAGAGCAAAAGAAAAGAAGGAAATAAAACAGAGAGTGATTGGATCAAATCCATTTTGCTATTGAGTTGATAGGTGAGTAGGGAGAGAGCGATGTCCTTCCTGAGATAGGTCGACCTTAGTAATCGACAGCTTGCCCTCTGGAGCTCCGAGAGCACGATGGGCTAACCAGCTCCATGCACAGCACTCAGGGCCCGACCGCTACGGCACAGAGGACGGAAGAGGAAAGGGAAAGCAAGAAGAAATCAGACGGGTGTCAACGCGGCACAGTGACTGAGCTCTTTAGGTTTGCGTCTACAGACTGATACAGATGAAGCTGATCGCTCAGTCGTCAGTTTTGCTTTGTAACGTCGATGGCAACTTTAAACAGATTGCTTTATTGTTTCTGCTTTAAAGCCATTATCTAATAAATGGCATCAACTACATAGTTTGATGGAAACACATGTACTCTATTGCTTACCAGGCCAGCAATGTTGAGTGATATTTCCTCCACAGTGATTGGACCGTTGTACCACATAGGAGGGTTGTAGGAAATAGTAAGCACTAGCAAACATTTGAGAAATAACGAAATAGAAGACAAATGAGGAAAATGACAAAAAAGACAAAATGTCTTCCACATTCCTGATTTCCTGGATGGAGAATGTTGCCACATCAAGAGCTGCGATGAATCCCCAACCCCAGTCTGACTTAACAATTCACCGTGTTTGTAAAGGACCAATTGCCTTTATCTGGTCATTTCTTTATTCAGTTACTTCTCTTGTATAAATATTTATGATTTATGTTATTTTAGCACCTGTCTTTAGTTGAAAGGACGAACGATCCTTTGTGTCACGTATCGTTGTTTGAGGACCCAGATGCAGGAGAGCGAGAGGCAAGAGTTCCAAAAACTGAGTTTTATTCCAAAAAACAAGAACAAAAAACGCTGCAGAGCAGGATCAAAACAAAAACCAGGATCATGAGTGAAAAAAACTGACAAGGAGAACATGGAGGGAGCAAACAGTACGGAATGACAAGGAGCAAGGGAAAGACAAGACATATACACAAGGGGGTAACGAGACACAGGTTTGAACAATCAGGGCAGATGGAAGACAGGCGGGTCAAAACAGAAAACACAAACTGGGGGAAATGTCAACCACTGACACTTTGAAACGATGAAAGGATAACTTTATTTTGAAAAGGACTTTTATTTTGAATGTTCGGACAGGATATCCTCCGTCGCAGTTAACGGTTGTTGTTGTTTTTTTTTTATGCTGCACCTGCTTCGTGTGTACGTACTTTTCTAAACGGACGGAGATTTCAACAGTTTTTTTGTTATAGTGTCTCAGTTAGAGAGGAAAAAGCTCTTACGGTGTGAAGGAACTTAATAAACTCCTGAACATCAGTTGAAGACTCCAACGTTTCTTTCTGAGGACACACTTGTAGGAAATACTAAGCACTAGCAAACATTTGAGAAATAACAAAATAGAAGACAAATGAGGAAAATGACAAAAAGACAAAATGCCTTCCACATTCCTGATTTCCTGGATGTAGAACGTTGCCACATCAAGAGCTGCGAGGAATCCCCAACCCCAGTCTGATTTAACAATTCACCGTCTTTGTGTTGCACAATCACTTATTGTGTGGTTCATAACTTGGACCCATCGCATCTACTGACCCGCATCTCAACGGAGTTGTGCTGTACTGGGCTGCCACTGCTGACCTTCCGTCTTTAACCCGCCTGCTCCCTGCTCCACACAGAATGAGCGCTGCATTGATGAGGGAAGTTTTAAAGTCAACTGTGTCTCTGTCTCAGCTCCGGAACATGTGTGCACCCTGACTGTCTCCTGCCGTCCTCCGGGAATTTGGCCCCGACATTCTTAGGGAAATTTTCGGAGGCGATTCGACATGAGCGAACACCCCTCGTGGCAAGGGTGACCAAAACACTTGTGCTGTGCTCGTGTCATGAGTTCATAGACAGAAATGCTGTTATGGTGCTGCCCTCATGAGGATTTCGAACATGAACGGGGCAACTGTGTATTTTTGAGTGATATTATTGTAAAGCTGCCCTCAAGCAGAATTATTGTGTCGTGGCAGAAATGAGAGCAACACATCCAAGTACTTTGTCTTTATGCAATGTCATTTTTTGGGTGAACGCAACCTATTGAATTTGAATGGCAGTAAATTCAACTTTTGAGGTGTATGCTAATACAAAAGTCTTATTGCCAAAATCATGAAGCACACATTTAGATACGCCAGTTTTAGATATCACCAGTTTTAGATAGAACAACTTTAAGATATTCAGTCTGCTTCTGTAAAAGTGGACAAACAATCCCATCAAGTGGCTAGAGGAGGCATATCCCGAAGTTTTTTGAATCCCCAGGTAATGTATTTCAGATGCTGCTTTCAGTTAAGCTTCACATTTGACTTCTATGACTTTTTACATCAGAAACTTTTATTTCTTTACTTGAAGTGATTACCATAAATGTACATGCAGCTGGCCAGGTCCAACGATCTACCATTTCTATTGTCTTTGTGGACTGCCTGAAGGCACAAATCTCTTCTTTTATCGTCTCTTTAAAGGATGTAAACAGAAATGAAAATAATAATTTTTATTCTTTAGCCACTTTTAAGCATCATTGAACTCATGAGTTCAACAACTTGCCAGTAGTTTCAGAGCATTTGTTTTCATCCAAAATGGGGCGTGGCCATTCAGAAAAGAGGACTGTGACGTTTATCTTATTCACATCTATAAAGTGTTAATTTCATGGGATGCAGTTGTGTTGGATCTTTTCTGCATTATTTCTGCAGGGGGGGCAGGATGTCAGCAAGCATATAGCAGACATCTACACAGGCAGGTGGAAGCAGCAGTGGGACGACCAGGAGGGGGGGGGGGGGGGGGGGGGCTGCAGGTCAGCATGCAGCTCCTGAAGCTCCGGCCTGCAAACATACACAAAAGAGAAAAAGAGGGGGCCAGCACAAGAAACTACAGGAGCGATGGACAAAAATGATAGCTATGAGATACTTAGATACGAGATGAAATGAGATACGAGATATGAGATACTAATAAAAAAAAAAATGGAAAAGGAGAAGAGAAGAAGGGAAGAGGAGAGGAGAAGAAGGGTGAGAGGCACCGCCCAGCGGATCATGTCGGTGCCCCCTGCAGCATAAGCCTATAGCAGCATATCTACCACCAAGCTATGTTTGAGACTAACTATTATAGTCTTGTTCTATAGCTGCAACTATGACTACTGACTCTAACACACTAGAGTTTACACTAACTAGAGGTTTACTGCTGGAAACATTAAAAAAAAGAAGCACTGCACCATCCAGACCAACTAATCGAGAGGAAATTAAGTCGACTGAGTTTATGGAATGTGTCTCAGCAGAGCACTTACATGTTTCTTTAATGCACCTATGCAGTCTTGTGTGTGTTCTACCTTGTTGGCATAGAGCAGGGGTAGGGACCCTGGTCCTAGAGAACCGCAGTCCTGCATGTTTTAGATGTTTCCCTGCTTCTTTACACCCTGATACAAAGGACTGTGTCACTAACACACTTGTCCAGACCTGAATGAGAAGCTGATGACGATCATTTATCAGAATCAGGTGTGCTGATGCAAGGAGATATCCAAAACATGCAGGACTACGGCTCGCTAGGACCAGGGTTCCCTACCCCTGGCATAGAGGATCTCTGGTCCAGTTAGGATTACAAGCAGAACCTTTAAAGGTGATTAGCCAGTTACTAATGCGTTTCCAAACATTTTTATCAGTGCTTTATCTCTGATATGCCATGAATATCTTAGTCAAAGCCAACATAATATCTATGTGTCGTTTTTGGAAAGTAGTCCTTGGGTTTGCAAGATGCTACAGGTACATGCAAACCCATAGCAAAAGTGTAACATAGAAGACAAATGAAAGCAGAAAATTGAGAGCTTTGGCAAAGTAAGAGATGGAGAAAGCCAGTGAGAGCAGAGAGGGGGAGCAGATGCTGAGAATGCCGACTGGTCGATAAAAGCGATGGAGTTTCTCCTCTGCACTCTCCGGTTTCTCTGGTTGACCTCTATGAGTGCTGATCACGTTCTGCCGCATAAAAACGTCACACATACACTCAGACGGACAAACACAGATGCGTGTACACTTGCACCCCGTGCATGTTTGTATGCACACGCATGCACATTTAGAGGTGTGGTTGAAGCATGTGCACAGGAAAATGAGATGGGTCATCTTAAGTGTCATCCGAGCCAGAGGTCTGAAGGAGAAAATAGTTTGTTAGAGGTCGATGTCAGAAGCAGATTAACAAAACAGGGTTAACAACGTTCGGTATTTATCATTGTTCCCTGCACTTAAGCTTCTGAATGAACTTCTGAGTATATAAGGTTTTGTAGGGCAGGGATTGGCAGTAGTGCCAGCTAATAAAAAAAAACCTCATTTCCTTTATGCTTGAATCTTAAGTCAGACTTGTAAAGTATACAGTGTTGAAACACCAACACCTGTTTGCCACAGTCTGCTGGAGGCTGAAATGACAAGTTCAGTTCAGGTGTGGCTGAACGCAAGTTAAACACACTTTACCCCTGTATAAATACACACTTACGAAGGAGCTCAGAACAATATCTTTCGTGATTATTCTCCTACTGTTATCAAGCACAGACGTGCCTGGGTTTCCTGTCACCAGTTAATCATTAGCAGTTTAATTCTAGTATTCTCATGCGTAATCGAATGTCATTTAAAAATAAATACAGCAAATCTTTTGATTCAGTTACAGTGGAGTTATCACTGACAGGACCAATTATTTCAAAAGAGCTCAATTTGTGTATCCTTATATGATGAACACCAGCAACTAGGGGAGCCAGCCATATCCATTCACACTTTCCAAGATTTTCACTAGTGAAATGGGTCTGGTACCACTTTAACCGCAGCCATTTCCATCAGTACAGAACGTACTGAATCAATCGCAGGGGACCGAGCATTATGTGAGAGTCACTGTTCAAAACAACCAAGATGGCTGCTAATAACATCTTGGATCAGCATGTTTTTACTGCAAAAGCAACGACAGAGATTCCCCGGCGTTCCTCCTCCACTGCACGCAATCTTACATGTAACTTCTCTCACATCATATGCTCTCTTGATATGATTTGTTATGGGCCTGTTCAATGCTTCTGGATGTAATCTATTAGGAATCTGTTGGTATACTGCGCTCTAGAAATAAATGTCAAATCCAGAGGAACCAGACTGAGTCTTTGGGCCAGTCCCAATCCCCCCCTAGTCCTACTTTTCAGCCCTACCCCTAAATTTTGCGCGTTCCCGTGAGGGTAGTGGTGTCCCAATTCCTCTTTGCACCTAGGGCTAGTGGGGAAAACGAGGGCTAGTGAGTATGAATCTAACCCTTCACAGCGAGGGATTTCAGATGCTGACTTCAGGACCGAGGGCTAGAAAAATTTCCCAGAATGCTTTACGTCATCATTTGCAGGCTGAATCAAACAAAAAAACATTTCTAATTTTTGGTGAATAAAATCAATATTTTGAGTTAGTTTCTGCATAAAAATGCGTTTTGATTACATTTCTAGCGAGAAATATATATTTTACTTTCATAATATTCACTCAGTGAATGTACATAATCACTCGCTTGCTCGTTGTTGCATTGTATCTTCAGATCTCACGAGAATAAAGGCTGATTTATGGTTCCGCGTTACACCAACGCAGAGTCTACGGCGTAGGTTATGCGGCGACGCGCACCGTACGGTGGGGGCTAGTGGTAGAAGTAGGGGGTGTATTGGGATTGGCCCTTTGACTAGAAAAGGAAGAGACTAAGAATGGCTGGCCAGGCTAACCAGTCACCTCCAGGTCTTACTTCTGGCAATAGTTGGAGTTTTTATGTGTGTCTATTGCGATTGTTGGCTTTTCCCAGCAGAAGAACCATAATCAGTCTAAAAACCAGAAAAAAGCGAAAACAGCTTTTGATGATTTGTATGGAACAGACACAATGTTAAAGCTCATTTTGTTGCACAGTGAATTTCAGTTACTCTTACTAAGGAGGAGACGACACCCCTCTGACACAGATACAGCATTTGAGACTAATTTGAGGAATGGAGAGAATCAGGTTACAGTGAAAGGAAACAACTGACAAAACAAAACAATTGAAGATATAAGGACAGAGGTTAAAAACAACAACAATAATTTTCAGAGATCAGGAAAAAAATAGTACAGCAATAAAAAAAATCCAGAATTTGGTAAAAAAAAAATGCTAGCTGTCATACAGCACTTAGGCATATTCATCAAATCATCATAGCATCTAGCTTTCTTTGATGGTCAAAGCCTAAAGTAATAAATGAGCAACTGTCCTAATCCCAATATCAGTGTTGTTTTACTATCTGACAAAGGAAACGGACAAATAAATAAATCAATGAAAGCAGCTTTATTGGGAATTTTAATGTATGTTTTAGGACGGAGAGCAGAAGAGATCAAACAATCAAAGAGAGTTGGAAAGAGGTGAATGGATATAAAGCTCTACGTGTTAGCACATGATCTCTGTAAAAGCATTTCAAGACTCTGCTCCTCTGAAATCCTGCATGTAGTTGCATATGCATGACAACAACCCCCCTGAAAGCAGGTTAGAAGATACAGAGCGTCTCAAATCTTTTCACAGAGTCCCGTAGCTTTCTGAGTAAACGCAGTTACACAGTCATACCAATACTTTATTGTCCTCTTGCAGGCATGCATTACTACTGCTTATGCAAACTTGATGGTGCTCGTTTTAACCTTTGCAAGGCACTAAAGCTCGGGTCAAAATGACCCAAGCCAGAGCGGAGACCCTCAGTTCCTCCGGCGGTTGCCTAGCCCTCAGTGCCTTGCAAGGGTTAAAGATCTGAGTTCATCTGAATTATGGGTTTTCAGACTAAAATACCGTACTTGTTTTGCATTTGTATCTGAGAAGTTCTCGTTGCTCCTGCATGCATGGATAAGAAAAAGATAACTAAATTATGTTGTACAAACTTAGTTATCTTGCCTTTCTGAAAACTACTCGACCAATTGAGTTAGTAATCGTTTCATGACTTAAAAATGGGTCCATGTGCATATGATAACCCCTGAAGCTGCAAAAACCATTCATATCTATATGCAGAGATTACAGTGTACATGGTATAACTTTAAGATGGACAGTAACAAGCCAGATTGTAGGTATTTAAAGTTGACTTTTGTGATTTTTGTTAAATATAGAGATTATTTGACAAAACTAAACCATATGTATATATTCATATACATGGCTTGTCAATTATGTTTCAAATCGTGAACAATTTATCTCTTTCAATGGTTGTACTTCTTCCAGAGCCCAGTTATCATATGGCGTCCCCCAGGGGTCCATACTCGGGCCGTTATTGTTCCTTGTATATATTAATGATCTGTTTCCTCCACTATGCTCCTCATTCTTTTCGCTGATGATACTAACTTGATTTCGACACACAGTAACTTTGATTCTTTGATTAGTGAAGCCAACTCTGGCATTATTACATTTTGTGAGTGGTTCCGGATAAATAAGTTAACATTAAATGTAAAAAAAACTAATTTTATTATATTTAGACGAAAAAATAGAACATACTGTAAATCCAATGCAAAGATCACTATTGGGGATAACAACATAACCCAGGTTTCCTCTATCAAATTTGTAGGGGTTTTAATTGACGAAAGGTTATCATGGTCTGAACATATTAATCTTGTCAACAACAAAGTATTGAAATCAATTGGTATCATCAGAAAAATTAGTGCTTTTATATCGCAGAATTCTTTAAACATACTTTATTACAGTTTAATTTATCCACATCTCAGTTATTGTAATATTGTTTGGGCCAGTGCTTATCCTTCTAATTTACAGAAATTATTAATCACTCAGAAGAAATTTGTTAGATTATCCACCTTCTCTAATTATTTGTCTCCATCTGCCCCTCTGTTTAGGAAACTTCACATATTGTCAGTATACGATATAAACATACTTCAATCATGCATATTTATTTATAAATGTATCCATCTTTCCCACTTGCTTTCCAAATCTTTTCATGAATTCTTTACAGCAAACTCTCAGGTCCATTCTTACAACACAAGACACAGTAACAAACTGAAAAAAAAAATATTTAGCTTATTAAACTAACTAGTTGGAGGCTTCATTCACCTGGTGCTGTAAGTATAAATCTGGTCAGAAACCACTGCTAACAAACCAGCAAGAAGAGAAACACACCCTTAAAAAAGGTCTGAATAACTAACACCAAACAGTGATTTCATTTAGTGTGTGTTTAGACAACCAGCACTTTCCCCAATAGGCCTCAGAATAATTTGACATGAACATCATCATAAGACCAGTTAGTAAAAAAAAAAGAAAATCATTGACAACGCCACAGCAGCTCAGGGTATCATCTAATTAACCTTTTCACCTCATTAGTGTAAAAGGGCTGCCTGGCACTCAGCTGCTCTCATGAGGTATTTAGAGCCCTTAGAAAGCGACCAGGGTGATTTCCTGTTAATGATGTGAGTAAGTGTAAGTAAGTGACAGGCAGTGATAGGTTTCCACATCCGCGGTGAGGTGCAAACATGTCCGCTAATGGTTGGAGGGATGCGGGCAGGACTGGATGGACAAACTTGCTCTTACTCTTGTTAATAGCTCCTTGGGGAGGATGGAAAATGTCCAGTATGTGGGATTTAATGTGTGTGTGCTTGTTGTCTTTGTCAGGATACAAGGCATTTATGGTTACACTCACTTCAGTAGATAG